>NC_053161.1:54786754-55097588 GCF_016835505.1 Polypterus senegalus
CACCCTCCTTAGTAAGAGCTCTTCTCATTGCCTTGAGCAGTATTTTAGCACTTTGCCTTAGCGAAGGACATCTGCATCTGAAAATCACTTGGCTTTGTTAACGGCTTAATTGTGAAATCTCAATTACATCAGCCAGCAATTAGCCAAGAAAAGGTTTTAACACAATGAAGTATAGTCTTGTTGGCTTAATTCTCTTAATCACCCCACTTGGCCCTTTCTAAGAACTATTTTTGAAAATGCAGCCATTGCTACTGGATCCTGGATCAAGCAGTTGGGTCTGAACCTTGCTCCCAGTCACTGCCAGTCTCGATTTTGCACATTCTCCTTGTTTTGTGTAAACCTGGGTATACCAGTTTTTCTCCCACACCCCCATTTTGTGGATGTTACAGTAACTGGTAAAACTAAGTCAGCCCCTGTGTCTGTGAGTGCAAGTGAGAGTTTGTCCTTTTGTAGGCCTTGCACTGAAATGGTACCATTTCCAAGAATATTTCCTATTAGTGCTTTGGGAAAAGGACCCAGACCCTCACAACTTTGAACAGGATTAAACAGGTTTGAGAATGGAGCTTTACGTCATTTATTAACAAGAAATGACTTTTAGTAACAAGGAGTTATCATTATTGAGGCTGGACTCCCTTATCACCAGTGTAGTGTTGGAAGTTTAGCTCCACAGTTATATCTTGCTTGCAAGTTAATGATGGAAACCGCAAAGAGTAACATTAATATATAAAAATTACCTAGCTCCTTTAGTGTGACTGACAATTTAGGAGTGTCAGTGCAGGCAAGTGATTTAACCTGTATGTTTATTTATGGAAGGCTTACGAATTAAAAACCATATATACTCTGCATCCATCCATTCCAAATCAAGGTCATGAGGAACTAGTTCTGAAAGCAACAGATATGATTGCGTGAACCAACCAATGAGACGACATATAACACAGAACAAATGAACTCAAATAAAAACGAATTTAGAGTTACTCAGTTAACTAAAACTGCACATCTGTGTGAAGCAGCAATAAACATAGAATATCCTGAAAAAAAAAACACTACATGGGCATATGGAGAATGTGCAGACATCACATGCACAAGCTCTGAACCATAGATTCAATCACTGACAATTAAACTTATATGTCACTGTGTGTATACACTAGATTCACTTCCAGAATACTGTTATATTTTCTTTTTTATATATTTAAAAGATGATAGTCTTTCTATTATACAGTTTTGAGAAAACGCCTTCCACCACTTTGAAAATAAGTGGCCTTGAGAACAGGTAGCAAATATCTTCAGTTATGTTCTGCAAGCTCACAGCTTTTAATTTGTTATGGTGTTTGGTGTGGAAAAACAGGTTGGTGTGATTATGACATGTGGACTTAAAAGTGGGACTTGACTGGCCGAAGAGGAGTAGGGTGATTTAAGTAGAAAAGATAAAGGGGATAAGGAGCTGGAAGGGTGAAAAATAACACAAGTATCGCCCAAGACTTTGGAAACTGGCAGAAACAGAATCTGTCTAATAAGAGTAAACCAGCATAGTGGCTGGTAAAATATTTTGCCGTTCTTGTATTTCAGTAACACTGAATATCTACAAGAATCTGAGTTTCCCAAAAGTATTTGAGGGTCAACAACTTCAAAATTCTCTCTTTTATATTTAAATACTTTTGCTTAATAAGACGTTTTTATTTTTAAATATATGAAGATTTTTCCCTTGATTGCTGTTAGGGGCATTCCTTGTAAAGAAAGCAACTTTCTTTTATTGGCAAACTTCACTAGTGTGTTTCTCCTTATTTGGTCATGTTGAAGATTTAAAAGGCTGTTCATCATAACTACAAGTACTTTAGAATTTCCATCCTTCAGTTGCAGCAAACATAGGGCACACTTTGAATATGATATTTAAAAAGCTGTCATTAAAATATTTGCTTTAATTGTCTTAAATCATTACCTTTTCATTTATATCAGTCAGCCATATCCTCATTCTCGTTTCTGTGCAGCATGTGTTTGCCATGAAGGCAGCAACAGCTTGGTCATTAGATTGTGTGAAATATTTTATAAACAGTGCTTCTATCAGGGTGGAGTTACAGAAAGAACTTGGTGCCAAAAGCCACTAAACTCTTGTCAGTTAAAGACATGTTTTTGTTGTTTTTATATTGTTATTGGCTTCAGGCCATTAATTATATATAGTTTGCAGAACAACTTTGCCACTCTGCAGAAAAAACAGCAAGGGACTCAAAGATCAGGCTTTTTAAAATGAAAGGAAGAGTTCGCCATTTCAGATTATTTCTTATACATTAACATGGGCAGCCAATGACTAAGTCTGTTAGGAGGAATTGTTGAGGCCACTAATGTAACAAGCTAAACTGAAGTGTTTTTTGTAATCACGGTGTGACCATAGCTGTACATTCTTTGAATTGAAAATAGTGCAGAGGCATAGAGGTGTTTTACAAATGGATTATACAAGGCTCAGTTATCAGATTTGTTTAATTGAGAAGGAGAACATGTAGAATTCCTCACAGAATAAAAAAAAATCATTTCTTTAATCTTTTGAAATAAACATTCTACATGTAGGGAATCCTAGAAATAACAGATGAAAATAGGTGAAAACACAATTAAACCTTTTAGTTATTCAAAATCTTCACAAAGCTGCATGTTAAATAAACAGCATAAATACAAACCCACATATTTGGATAACTGACTGTGTGTTTATTTAATATAGTATAAGAAGATGGGTATAATAAAATGCAGTTTGATCTCTTTTTAGATGTCACCACTGAGACCTATTAAGATATGATATACAATTTTCAGATATCCATGTACAGGTTTGCTAATAACTGGAGCCTGGCTGTCTTCTGTAATTTTATAAATACAGTGCATCCAGAAAGTATTCACAGCGCATCACTTTTTCCACATTTTGTTATATTACAGCCTTATTCCAAAATGGATTAAATTAATTTTTTTCTTCAGAATTCTACACACAACACCCCATAATGACAACGTGAAAAATGTTTACTTGAGGTTTTTGCAAATTTATTAAAAATAAAAAAACTGAGAAAGCACATGTACATAAGTATTCACAGCCTTTGCCATGAAGCTCAAAATTGAGCTCAGGTGCATCCTGTTTCCCCTGATCATCCTTGAGATGTTTCTGCAGCTTAATTGGAGTCCACCTGTGGTAAATTCAGTTGATTGGTCATGATTTGAAAAGGCACACACCTGTCTATATAAGGTCCCACAGTTGACAGTTCATGTCAGAGCACAAACCAAGCATGAAGTCAAAGGAATTGTCTGTAGACCTCCGAGACAGGATTGTCTTGAGGCACAACTTTGGGGAAGGTTACACAAAAATTTCTGCTGCTTTGAAGGTCCCAATGAGCACAGTGGCCTCCATCATCCGTAAGTGGAAGAAGTTTGAAACCACCAGGATTCTTCCTAGAATTCTGAGGAAAAAAATTAATTTAATCCATTTTTGAATAAGGCTGTAACATAACAAAATGTGGAAAAAGCGATGCGCTGTGAATACTTTCCGGATGGACTGTCTATACAGTACTTTCTGAAGTCTTTTTCATCTTTTTAATGCCCCTATATATATAGACTAGAATAAATAGATTGTATATGGATTAGAATAGTAATGTTATGGCACATATCTCCAAAATTAATTTAAGTATTTGAAACTTTTACTTTTCAGAGTGGAATAAATCTAGAAACATTTTAGCTTTTACTTATTACTTTGACTGCTGGGAATTTATCACCAATATTATATGTGTTTAAAATATGTTTTAGTTTTCCAAAATATATTATATCCCAGGTAATGTAAGAAATGCATACAATAAATGCCTATTTAAATAAAAATAATTCTTCTGTGCACTTTATCAATATATATATATAAATACAGAAAAAATACATATTTTTCTTGAGCATCACTTTTCAACATAGTCATCTAGGTTATTATTAACACACCCAGTCCAATGGACACACTTCTATTTAACAGAGCCATTTCAAAGTCACAATCAATATGGTCAGCAGTTGTGAATATGAGTGGGCAATCTATTTGTGACACTCAGATAACCATTCTTTTTATTTTTCAGTCCACTCAAATATATAGTTACTGAAGCGAAATGTTTCCTTTACCTTGCTGAAAGCTGATAGATGATCTGTTCTACTGATACACCTTAAGCCTACAAAAATAGATAACAACATGCTGCACTTCTCTAGTGGATACAAAAAGGGAAGCGCCCATGTTAACAATGGTGTAATGCACCAACAATTAACCAGACCAGTTTAAACCTGTGTTACAGCTCACACATGCATGCATGTACAACTACTGCTGTAGGCAACAGTATAAAAATGTTAAAACATTATTACTAACACTTTTTGATTTACCATTGTATTTTAATTATTAAGTATTGCTCTTCTTCAGAAAAAAAAAATTTACTCTCCATGTTTGTCTTTCAATTGAAGTTTTCAAATCTGCCTCACAAAGTGATTACAGGGAGATGATCTCCTCTCAACATATTCAAAGATGTACAGGCTGCAGACACATACTGTATATTTAAATGTTTAATTAGTGTAGGGGTAGCACAGCCAAAAATAAAGTGTTTGCTATTTAGAGATGCAACGGATTCAAGCACTTGATACTGGGAAGGTAGTGTTTTCAAACATATACAGTACAGCTAAATAATATTACACTGCTGACCAAAACATATTTTTGTGCAATGTATTGTTTCATTTGCATATACAGTATGTTCTGAAAATGTATTTATTGTTTAATATGGACTATCCATCAAAATGTTTAAATATTAATTCTAAAAAAATGTAGATGTTGGATTGGTACATCACAATTTAGGGAAGTTGGCTTTGTGTTTAATCTTCACATTCTTCTCATCTATCTCTGTGCAACCTTTTTTCCAAGTGTGCTGGTCCCCTGACGCCCAGAATTGGGTTTAGCTGATATAAAAATGGATGGATAGGTGTAATTATGATATTGCCTCTAGTGCAGGGTCACAGAGTATCTGAACTTCACTGAAACAGGCACTTTTTGCTTACACTACTTATTCATTGTGAAACATATTTTGAAATGTATTTACATAATATTGCCCATGTTGTTGCATAGTTTGCACACCACTACATTGCAAGTAGCCAGTCGCTTATTAATTTTAACTGTATTATTGTAGCTAGAAATTGCGTATATATTTTCATGGAAAACATTACTATTCAATATTAACAGTTTTTGTTCTTGCAATTATGCTTTCAAAATAAGTAATCCTTTCTGAAGATATCAATTTGTCTCATCATCCAGCTCAACATTATGAGGCACAATGCAGGAACCAGTCCAGAACATGCATCAGTCCTTGCAGGGCACACTTAATCACACACCCACTCTTGTTTATATGGGGCAAAGGTAATCACTAATTAGCCTGACCTAAATTTATTTCGTATGTTGAGAAAAATAGAATCACCTTCCCACATCCAGAATGTGCAAACTCTACAAAGATAATGCCTGGGTTGGGCATACCTCTGTGGCACCATGTTACCCTCATAAAAAAAAGGAACATTTCAATATGCCATATGTGCATTTTTGCCCCTAAAAATATTTCATTAAACCAATGAGACTTTTCCAAAACTAGCCCCAAAAATTGCAGGTTGTTTTCAGCAACTACAGCACAACTAAATGTGAGAACCACCATCTGGCAAAATTTCTGACATATAATATTTCTGTATATTCAGTTAAACAAGTGTATCATAGATAGATAGATAGACAGATAGATACTTATTGCTGTTTGTATCTCTTTTGGCAGTTAAACAAAATTTAAATTTTATTAAATATTTGATTTAATGCATATTAATTATGCATATAAATTACGGCAATTTTTGCTATCTTTATATAAGCTATTGACATCTATCCAGCTGTATTTTTACTTTGTGAATTTTGTCCACCTTCTTAATTTTTCAGTTTATGAGCCAATGGCTCATTGTGTGAGTGGTACCTGCAAAAAAAGTGTGTATGGCCACAAGTGAGACAAACAGTAATGTTCAACACATAAGAAAAACTCACCAAAAAAAAAAAAAAGTATCACGTGTAATTCAATATTCAACACCAGACACAAAGCATTCTATAGTTTTATACATTGTAGTACACTAAACGCCCATAGGATGTAGAAAAGAGTAAATGACCTAACATTGCCATGTATGTTTCATTTTCTTAAAATTGATTTATTTGTTTGTATACATTTTCAGGGTTGGTGATGGCGAATAAACTAAAAAACGTATGGAGAACATTCATACCACTTTAATCACTACGTGCCTATTATTGGTACTGTACGTTCTGTACAATGAATAGAATGATTGAGAAAGTTTGCATTGTATACTGTACAAGGATTTTGCTGGAGTCTGGTATCAGACACAGGAAATGGTTATAAGTGTAAATTCAGTAAATGTAATCTTGAGTAAAGTAGACAGCAAATACATCAGGAGAAGGCGCAGGTAAAGTTGGCAAAATAAAATGTATGCTCAGTCAACACCACAGACTATAGAATAGAAACAAGCTACAGAGGAATGGGGCGAAAAAACCTAGACTGCGGATACTTTTGTTCTCTTGTTGTAATTTTTACATTTAAAGTACAGACACAATTATGTTTATACTGAAAGTGAAGACTATGAGGACCAGCTAGACAAAAGTATAAGTAAACACAGGAAAGATACACATAACCACGTAATTGGGCAGAGCAAGACAACAAAAAAAAATGCCACCAGCTTCTGTTCTTAGAAAGTGAAGTATGGAGAGGAACAAAGTTACCAGGTTTCAGACATTAATTTCTTGTTTTATAATAGTAAATGTCATCATCATTTCTTCATATAAGTTACAGGTTTTGATTTGTGAATTGTTTATTTTATACTTCACATGTAATTAATAAATGATGGGATATTTATAGTGAAACGTTTTTCTATGTATAATATATTTTTCATTTTGTCCGCGTTAGATTTTTTTTGTTTTGGTTTCTCCCCTCCTCCCAAATACACTGACTTTTGACAACCTCTGAATGCACACAAATTGATTTCTAAAGGCTCATCAAGTGATTATAAGTAAAACATTTTTAACATTTGTTGGGCAGTCTCTTTTTACTCAAGCCCTAATGGTTGAAAAGCTATGTATAAAAATGTAACATTTTTTCTTTCAAGAAATAAACATGTATGTTTCCAGTTAACCGTCTTCCAAAGTTATGCATTCTTCTAGAAACATTAAGCAAGAATATAATTTTTAACGAATACGTTTATGAGTAAATAATAAATAAATGATAAATAAAAGCTAAAACTATGATGCTTCTCAAACAGTTATAAAATAATTAGCAGCAAGGTACTGGCAGCTTTCATTTCCAGGGCAAGCAGCTTTGCCTTTGATCAGAAAGTTTACAGAGGGTCTAAATGGGATGTGCATAATTTGTAACAAGTAACACAAGACCAGGGAGCATTGTCTTTATTAAATGATCCACACTTAAACAGCTAGAGCTATAAAATGTTTCCTAGATAACTCACATATAAACAGCTAAAGTGGAAAAACGTCTTCTTGGGGCATTTTTGGGAGAGTAGATAGTACTGCTTTACACCACATATTACGGACATTTCTTATGGACACTGCTACTGCAGCACTTCATGTTTTCCCATATAAACCTTTAGTTGCAGGCACCTGTTATCTTATCTTTTTACTTACACGAGTATGATACTTGAAGGCAGATAGTCACTTAAATTATTCTCTCCTTACTCCTTCACTGAAGAAGACATGGCCGTACAAAAAAAACAATACTACAGCAAGTAGGCAGCTTATTGGGATCATACACAGTATCAGATACTGTATAGCTATAGTTGATGTGAACTCTGTATGATAAGACAAAAGCACTAATTTAATAATGTGTGACTGAATCCCAGAAGTTTTGAAGATTATTTCATATTGGATTGTTTTTTAAAACAACTCTCTTCAACCTTTTCCCACAGATGGTAAATTTGGTGAAATGTTTAAGACCATAAAATAATACACCTTGTCAACAATAAAGTTGAGTTACACAGTGACAGTCAGACATTAGCACATACTATTCTATTAAACTAAGAAAAAAACACTTCCCAAATTATCACACCACCATCCCACAGTGCCCAGATTCAGTGTGTCCAGTATGTCAAGCAGCTACCATCAGCATGAATCACTTGAAAAAAACATTCAACTTTACTCTACACTGTTGTCCAGAGTTTACTCTAGCTATAATTTTCGGCTAACGATAACAAACAGGAAATGTCTTACAATTGCTATGGAGAATTTTACCTTCTGAGATGCTCTCTGTATAGCATGTACTGCACAACCCCATTTTCATTGATTTTGCCAGCCTCTAAATATTTCTCAATCTCATCTAGCCTCATATCTTTTGTTTCCTGCCTTAAGACAACCACTAGCTTGACTGTGTTTGGTTGTTTGATAATTCTTGACACATTTTAGACCCAGTTTTGTGTGAAACATCAGGAAGACGACTGTGTCTATGATATTCCATTCTGCAATCAAAATCATTTAGTGTGTGCTGTTCTCTGCTTTCCTCTCTGAAGTCACCATATTCTGTTTGCCAGGTGATGTTTTTAATGCAGGCATGGTCATCTACTATATATCAAATAAAATGTTAAACTTAATATACAGCTTACTCATTGCATAATACAGGTGTCTGCTATTATTATTATTTGAGATAGCTGCCAGATTAACTAAATCACATTCAAACATCCATTTTGTGACTTGTATTTTGTTTAATAAGTCTCATCTTAGGCAAGCAGTGTGGTGTAGTGGTTAAGGCTTTGGACTTCAAACCCTAAGCTTGTGGGTTCAAATCCCACTACTGACACTGTGTGACCATGTGCAAGTCACTTGACCTGCCAGTGCTCCAATTGGAAAACTAAGAGAAATGTAACCAATTGTATCATAAATGTTGTAAGTCGCCTTGGATAAAAGTAGCAGGTAAATGTAAATCTTTGTTAATTTTTTTGTAGGCACTCAAATTCAAACATTTTATTTTCTTGTTCCAGCCTAATATTGGAAGATTAGGTATTCCTCATGGGCCATCTGGTGAGAAGGTTGCGGTCGTTACTGTGGATGACTGTGACACAGCCATAGCAGTGCGCTTTGGTAATATGATTGGAAACTACTCATGTGCAGCTCAAGGAACCCAAACTGGTTCAAAAAAGTAGGTCTGCTTCTGTGTGGCTTTGCTTCTGAAGCTTTGCAATTAAAGAAAGAAGGATTGGGCATTTAGCCGAGTTGCCTCAACCACTAGTGTAAACAAAAAGAACACAGTCTGTTGCTATGCTGCTGCTTTACATAAAAGAAATTGCTTTGTTAACATTTTAATGGACTTTATATTTAAGAAAAATGCTGCATTTGTATTTTGTGTTTGTTTTCTTATCCAGCAGTAATTTGTTTTATTTCAGTGAGTGAGCATTTATGTTAGACTCAAATAGGAGTAGACTCATTTTAAGTAAATTAATCTACATTTCATTTATTTTGAGTTACAAAATCCTACTTTATAACAAAATATGAATTATGAATAAGTAAACATACAGTGCATCCGGAAAGTATTCACAGCGCATCACTTTTTCCACATTTTGTTATGTTACAGCCTTATTCCAAAATGCATTAAATTAATTTTTTTCCTCAGAATTCTACACACAACACCCCATAATGACAACGTGAAAAAAGTTTACTTGAGGTTTTTGCAAATTTATTATAAATAAAAAAATTGAGAAATCACATGTACATAAGTATTCACAGCCTTTGCTCAATACTTTGTCGATGCACCTTTGGCAGCAATTACAGCCTCAAGTCTTTTTGAATATGATGCCACAAGCTTGGCACACCTATCATTGGCCAGTTTCGCCCATTCCTCTTTAAAGCACCTCTCAAGCTCCATGAGGTTGGATGGGAAGCGTCGGTGCACAGCCATTTTAAGATCTCTCCAGAGATGTTCAATCGGATTGAAGTCTGGGCTCTGGCTGGGCCACTCAAGGACATTCACAGAGTTGTCCTGAAGCCACTCCTTTGATATCTTGGCTGTGTGCTTAGGGTCGTTGTCCTGCTGAAAGATGAACCGTCGCCCCAGTCTGAGGTCAAGAGTGCTCTGGAGCAGGTTTTCATCCGGGATGTCTTTGTATATTGCTGCAGTCATCTTTCCCTTTATCCTGACTAGTCTCCCAGTTCTTGCCGCTGAAAAACATCCCCACAGCTTTTCTGCCACCACCATGCTTCACTGTAGGGATGGTATTGGCCTGGTGATGAGCGGTGCCTGGTTTCCTCCAAACGTGACGCCTGGCATTCACACCAAAGAGTTCAATCTTTGTCTCATCAGACCGGAGAATTGTTTCTCATGGTCTGAGAGTCCTTCAGGAGCCTTTTGGCAAACTCCAAGGAGGCTGCCATGTGCCTTTTACCAAGGAGTGGCTTCCGTCTGGCCACTCTACCATACAGGCCTGATTGGTAGATTGCTGCAGAGATGGTTGTCCTTCTAGAAGGTTCTCCTCTCTCCACAGAGGACCTCTGGAGCTCTGACAGTGTGACCATCGAGTTCTTGGTCACCTCCCTGACTAAGGCCCTTCTCCCCCGATTGCTCAGTTTAGATGGTCAGCCAGCTCTAGGAAGAGTCCTGGTGGTTTCGAACTTCTTCCACTTACGAATGATGGAGGCCACTGTGCTCATTGGGACCATCAAAGCAGCAGAAATTTTTCTGTAACCTTCCCCAGATTTGTGCCTCAAGACAATCCTGTCTCAGAGGTCTACAGACAATTCCTTTGACTTCATGCTTAGTTTGTGCTCTGACATGAACTGTCAACTGTTGGACCTTATATAGACAGGTGTGTGCCATTCCAAATCATGTCCAATCAACTGAATTTACCACAGGTGAACTCCAATTAAGCTGCAGAAACATCTCAAGGATAATCAGGGGAAACAAGATGCACCTGAGCTCAATTTTGAGCTTCATGGCAAAGGCTGTGAATACTTATGTACATGTGATTTCTCAGTTTTTTCATTTTTAATAAAATTGCAGAACCCTCAAGTAAACTTTTTTCACGTTGTCATTATGGGGTGTTGTGTGCAGAATTCTGAGGAAAAAAATGAATTTAATCCATTTTGGAATAATGCTGTAACATAACAAAATGTGGAAAAAGTGATGCGCTGTGAAAACTTTCCGGATGCACTGTAAGGTGCTAAAAAGTCTGAAAAAATACAAAAAGACGATTATCCTATCTTCTGTTTATTTTTGTATCTTTTGAAAGAAAAGATGGATTTCATTAACCTTTGCCTTTGTTACCATTTACTGCTAACAGGTCATTAGACCTAACTGGCCCTCTGCTGCTTGGTGGTGTCCCAAATCTCCCAGAGGATTTCCCAGTACGAAATAGAGAATTTGTTGGCTGCATGAGAAACTTAACAATTGACAGCAAACCCATTGATATGGCCAGCCACATAGCCAACAATGGAACAATTGCAGGTGGGGAGTATATACTAAACTTTATAAATGTAACAGAAAAAATGTGTTCTTGGTAGCAAAGCCTGTAGTGGTCATTTACTGTAAGCTTGTGAGTTACTCTAAATAAAATTGAACATGAGATAATGAAAACCCATATTGTATTCCTGTTCTTCCATAGATATGCTCCATATCTTCCAAGATATATGATATGTAAGATATATCATATATTCCATAAATATTTAAATATTAATAACATTATAAACTTTACAGGTATGATAGACCTACTTTTAGAAGTGAAAGTAAAGGAAGAATGCCTAAAGTTGGAAACCAAGTCAGTGTATTGTTTCAGTCTCTTTCAGTTGCTTACAAATTTTTTAATTATTAACACTTATAATAATACAAAATATGTTAACGGTTGGCTTATAGTGATTAAGTATCAAAAATAAGCCCACGTAAATTATTGTTAAACTTTTGAAACAGCTAGGAATACATGACCAGAGTTGCATTGTCTTATAATCATAACATTACATTTTAGTAACTTAGAACATAGGATACTTAAACACAACAAATTTGTTTTGAATGGGCAGGTAAACTAAAATATATAGATAATACACAACAGAATGTGATTAGTAATTGATTTCTTTTTTCTTTTTAATTATTTAAAGGCTGTGCTGCAAAGAAAAACTTTTGTAATATAAATATATGTCAGAATGGTGGAACTTGTGTGAACAAGTGGAATACCTATAGCTGTGAGTGCCCTCTTGGCTATGGAGGAAAAAACTGTGAACAAGGTAAGTGGGACAGAAATGACATATGGATGCAGTACACTAGTGTCTTTTTTGCTCTGGAAATTCACCATTACGTTTATTGTAAAGTCTTCTGATAAGGTAACATTTTGTGTATTTTTGCCTACTTTTCCCCTTTCTACCTTAAAATGATCTAAATTAAAACCTATTCTACTTTGTTTTACTTTTCATTTTCTAAACCTGCTCAATCCAGTGCCCCTTTAAATCCCCTTATTTCCAAATGCCATTTCATGTTGTTATTTTGTGTGTTAACAGGATTCTTTATTTAAATGAGATACAAAATTGTTTCTTGCATTCTTGCAAGTCTACATTAACACTTTTACTACTAGTTGCTTTCAAAAATAACACATAAATGCTTCTTGAGATAAACACAATAATACAGTTTATTTAGAATGTATGGATAGTAGAAGATAGATATATTTAAGTATATATATTGTGACCTGTAGGAGGAGCTACAGCACCCCAAACCCCAAGCACATCCACACAGACACAAATCCAGGGTGCAAATACAGTACAAAGGTTTATTACAACCAAATGCATTACACAAAGTTTTCTCCTACAAAGCTGCATAACCATAATACAAATCTTTACTTTCTCTATTTCTGTTCTTCTCCTCCACTTCTCAAAGGTGAGCATTGTCCTCTTCCACCTGACTTCAACTTGCCTGGGTGAGACCGATTGAGCTGCTGCCTTTATGCAGGACCCGGGAGTACTCCTGGTGTTAGGGCATAACCCATAGAAAACACTTTTAAGTCAAATGGAAGTACCAGAAAGTACACATCACAGCTCCCTCTGGAAGCACCCATGGACACCACAGGACTACAGTTCCCAGTATACCCTGCAGGTGTCCGAACAGCTGCTGAAATTTAGGGACACTACCATCCAGTGTATTGGGGGAGAATGTAGTCTGGCCCCTCCATTATATTGGCCTCCTGGCTGGATAAGGATATTTGATTTGTTCTTGACTGGATACCAGCATACTCACTTCTTTAGCTGGTTATGAAATTTCTTGTATTTGCACTTTGGCATTCATTTGCTTATAGCTAGTCTCTGCACTGGCTGACCACACCCTGTACATGTGTGTGAGTGCATGCATGTGAGACACTGCTGTGCACTTTTTATTGGATTTAGGATGAGGAACTCATAATAACTAGAATTTATTCTTCTCAAGGTTATAGCCTTTAAGTCACATTGACTTCAATACCATAGTACATCAGCTAGCTTTGTCTTACCTAATAAATTACAATTAATACTTCTTGTTAGCTTTTACAACAAGAGTGTCTGGTAGCAGACTTTTTAAGTCAGGACTTGCCTTCTACCCATGGCAGAAAATGGATAATGTCAGTCTGCCTACACTTGGTGTGATCCATTATAGAATTAAACTCATTTCATTACCTGAACAAAACAAAAAAAGAATAAATTATTACCTTTTCTTAAAAAAAATTGCCATTGTTTTCTACTTTTTGTTATATATTCTGTAATTCAGATCCTTTGTGTTAACAATTGTTCACATTTTGTTAAAAAGATAAAAGAAAGTTAAAATAGTTTGACATAAACTTTTAAAATTGAATGTCATTATACACTTAGGCAAGTTTTGTGCCTATTATGCTATGCTGAAAGAGATTTATGTTATTCTGTAATTTACATGCCAAACTTAAATTACTTTTAGTAGACAAAATAAGTGGTCAGTTTGGGACAGTTATATCAAGTGATAGGGAATGATTCTAATGGTGAATGTAATTAAAGAATATTTTGTGTTTGTGTTTCTTATCTGTACTGCATATTTGAAATGTAATGGCTATTTAGAAATGTATACTTTCACAGTGTGTTTACAGTGCATCCGGAAAGTATTCACAGCGCATCACTTTTTCCACATTTTATGTTACAGCCTTATTCCAAAATGGATTAAATTCATTTTTTCCTCAGAATTCTACACACAACACCCCATAATGACAACGTGAAAAAAGTTTACTTGAGGTTTTTGCAAATTTATTATAAATAAAAAAAACTGAGAAATCACATGTACATAAGTATTCACAGCCTTTGCTCAGTACTTTGTCGATGCACCTTTGGCAGCAATTACAGCCTCAAGTCTTTTTGAATATGATGCCACAAGCTTGCCACACCTATCCTTGGCCAGTTTTGTCCATTCCTCTTTGCAGCACCTCTCAAGCTCCATCAGGTTGGATGGGAAGCGTCGGTACACAGCCATTTTAAGATCTCTCCAGAGATGTTCAATCGGATTGAAGTCTGGGCTCTGGCTGGGCCACTCAAGGACATTCACAGAGTTGTCCTGAAGCCACTCCTTTGATATCTTGGCTGTGTGCTTAGGGTCGTTGTCCTGCTGAAAGATGAACCGTCTCCCCAGTCTGAGGTCAGGAGCGCTCTGGAGCAGGTTTTCATCCAGGATGTCTCTGTACATTCCTGCAGTCATTTTTCCCTTTATCCTGACTAGTCTCCCAGTTCCTGCTGCTGAAAAACATCCCCACAGCATGATGCTGCCACCACCATGCTTCACTGTAGGGATGGTATTGGCCTGGTGACAGGCGATGCCTGGTTTACTCCAAACGTGACGCCTGGCATTCACACCAAAGAGTTCAATCTTTGTCTCATCAGACCAGAGAATTTTGTTTCTCGTGGTCAGAGAGTCCCTCAAGTGCCTTTTGGCAAACTCCAGGTGGGCTTCTGTCTGGCCACTCTACCATATAGGCCTGATTGGTGGATTGCTGCAAAGATAGTTGTCCTTCTGGAAGGTTCTCCTCTCTCCACAGAGGACCTCTGGAGCTCTGACAGAGTAACCATCGGGTTCTTGGTCACCTCCCTGACTAAGGCCCTTCTCCCCTGATCGCTCAGTTTAGATGGCCGGCCAGCTCTAGGAGAGTCCTGGTGGTTTCGAACTTCTTCCACTTACGGATGATGTGCTCATTGGGACCTTCAAAGCAGCAGAAATTTTTCTGTAACCTTCCCCAGATTTGTGCCTCGAGACAATCCTGTCTTGTAGGTCTACAGACAATTCCTTTGACTTCATGCTTGGTCTGTGCTCTGACATGAACTGTCAACTGTGGGACCTTATATAGACAGGTGTGTACCTTTCCAAATCATGTCCAATCAACTGAATTTACCACAGGTGGACTCCAATTAAGCTGCAGAAACATCTCAAGGATGATCAGGGGAAACAGGATGCACCTGAGCTCAATTTTGAGGTTCATGGCAAAGGCTGTGAATACTTATGTACATGTGCTTTCTCAATTTTTTTATTTTTAATAAATTTGCAAAAATCTCAAGTAAACCTTTTTTCACGTTTCCATAATGGGGTGTTGTGTGTAGAATTCTGAGGAAAAAAATGAATGTAATCCATTTTGGAATAAGGCTGTAACATAACAAAATGTGGAAAAAATTATGCGCTGTGAATACTTTCTGGATGCACTGTATATCTGACAACCCAGTGATTTAACACTAGAATCCCTGAAGCCTACAAAAAATGTCGTAATGCCAGGCCACCTTAAATTCCCTCACACCTCTTCATCTTTATTTTGCAAATGTGTCGATCAGCAAAGCAGCCTGCTATCCCATCCCTCACCGACTCAGCTGAAGTCAGTCGCAAAGTTCTCCCAACTCAAATCTGTTTATATGGGTGTGAGGTGCCTTGAATTGTATAGGGTAAATAATATATTGTTATTTGGAACACATGCATTTCATGTGTGTTTCTTGTCTACAACGATCTGGGTCAATGTAGGAAGAAAGGAAATGTGAGACAAGGAATATTGAACACTTAACTAAAACAGAAACATTTTCATGTTCTAGTAGTAACTGGCAAAATGCTAACCTGAAGTATATAATGTGTGAAAACCAAAGTCCAAATATCAAACACTTTCAAAAAGGGTATAACAAAACAAGTGTGCTTTTTTATTCAAGGATAGAACCAAAGAAAAAAAAATCAATTTACATTTTGGTGTCAATGAGTAAAAACCCAAGCCCAAATATCAATTGACAGAAAGCTGGCTTTTCTGTTTAGTTGATGTAGAGGTAAGAATTGCTTCCCCATAAGCAAAAGGTTGTGGGTTCAAACCCAGACTTTCCCCTTTTTGAGTAATGAGCTGCTATAATAATTATTATTACTATAATATAATAAAAACATGCATTTGAGTCTGTAACACCCGTGGTAAATTTTTGCTACTTGTAAAAGTTAGTTAGTTTTTTGTTTTTTTTTCCCAGTCACGTTCACGTGGTACAATGAACTTGCCTCTCCCTCTCTGAGTTGATGGCGTTTATCTCCATTCTTTTCACAACAGTAGCGATGATCACAATTGGTGCTGTGGTTGATGCCTTGTCAGAAGTATTTGTCGTACCGGCAATCAAAGATATGATCCCCTATGACCGCTATTAGACTGTCTTTCGGCATTTGCGCTTTGACAACAAAAACACCCGTGCAGAACGTGTGAAAAACGACAGATTTTGGACATCTGGCGATGTTTTGTTGAGAACTGTGTTTTGAGTTACAACCCAGGGCAACATATTACTGTTGGTGAGCTACTGTTTCCAACCAAGGTCCGTTGTCCTTTCTTGCAATACATCCCAGGAAAACATCCCAGTCATTCCATGGGAGAAAGACTTTCCGAGACTGTGGTCATAAAGCTTATGGAGCCGTTTCTGAACAAAGGCAGAACCATAACAACAGACAACTTCTTCACGTTGCTTTCACTGGGTAATAAACTGCTGCACAGCAACACAACTCTGCTTGGCACCATAAATAAAGTGGTATGGGTACTTCCACCTGTAGCTAAAATCACTTTGTATGCAAGCAATTCTCCATGCTAGTGTTTAGATCTGGCAGTACCATGCTGACAGTGTATACACCCAAAAAGAAGACGTCTGTCTATATTCTCAGTACCATGCACCATACCATGGAGATTTGGCAAGACTGGGGAAAAAACATGTTCAAATGACATAGCGTTTTCAAATAACGACGTTTTCATGCATGAAAGTGTGTGTGCATGCCTGAGAGAGGCAGAGACAGATTTGATGAAATAAAAGTGGTTAATGGAATGGAAAATAAACAATTTTGCAAAGGTATAACGAAACAAGTGTGCTTTTATTAAAGAATAAGTTTGAATAAAAATTCAAGAGACAAACACTTGTATCTCTTCAACAATATGTTTTACAGGTAGCAAAAACTTACACTGGGTATTGCATACTCAAATCAAATGTATGTTTTTATTATATTATAGTAATAATAATAGCAGCTCACTACTCAAAATGAGGAGAGCCCAGGCTCGAACCTGCAACCTTTTGCTTATGTGGCAGCAGCTTTTACCTCTACACCAGCCAAACAGACAGTTGACTTCCTTCAATTAATATTTGAGCTTTGGTTTTTACTCATTGACACCAACATGTACATTAAATCATTTCTTTTTCTTTGGTTATATTCTTAAATAAAAGTGCATTTTGGTTTATCTAGTATTAATCCTTCTTTGTTCAAAATAAGGTAATGTAGGGAAAAGCTTTGCATGACAACAGCATTCTCTAAGTTGTATCTATAGCTTAATTAGTTCAATTTGTATTCTAATTAACAGATTCTCGCATTAATATTTTTTGTTATATATTGTCTTTAAGAATATTCACTGTAAATTTGTTTCTTGTTAAATTGCAAAAACTCCAGAGCAGTGTTTTATATTAGGAAAAGAACATAGCATTATAGTATAGAAAAGTGTATTCTAGTGACATCTAAACCTACATATAATATATGACATGTAGAAAATATAATTAATTTTTCCTTTGTGTCTTTATAGTGATGCCTTTTACCATGCATTTTGAAGGGCAAAGCATGATATTCTGGAATGAGCCAGACATCACTATTTCTGTGCCTTGGTACATTGGCCTAATGTTTAGAACGAGGCAAAGTAATGGAATGTTAATACAAGCAAATGCTGGAGCCTCTTCAAAGATTGTCTTAATGGTAGGTGTGCATAATTTGTAACACAGAATTAAATGTGAGTAAGCTACATTGGCATATAAAAATGAACATGCAATGCAAGACAGATATTTTGAACTTTTTTTTTTTTTGCTTAGAAATAATTTGCTATATATAAATGTCAGGCAGAATGGCCTGTTGGGTTAAGGCTGAGGAAATTACCACATTATAAACTGTAATTGCCTAAGCAATGTTACACCATGGATTTTGGAATGTGTACGTAATTATGTTTTATTTTGTCTTAGATAACAAACAGTTACCTACAGTTTGAAGTATACCGTGGAGTGACACAAATAGCAAATTTAAAGCTTAGTCAAATCAAAGTGAATGATGGGGACTGGCATCATTTACTTATTGAACTGAAGAGTATTAAGGATGGAAAGGATATAAAATATCTAGCTGTGTTGTCTCTAGATTATGGAATGTACCAGGTAAGAACTTTAAAAATGTTTTCTTCACAATGATAGTAATTAAACTAATCAAATTCCATAAACATGTTTTTCCTCCTACACTACTAATTCCAATAGAATGAGACGCACAATTGTATACCGATACACACGTACCTGGAATTTTACGTATTATGTCTAGGTGCAGTCTAAAGAAGGGTTAATACTATTTATACTGTATATAGTCAGTAAAAGCATGCAGCTAATGTGGAAACTCTTAACATTAGTAAGACAGACAAATACTTTCAGAGAAATTTTTACATACAACAAATAGTTAAACACCTTACATTTATGTCTGTGCTGGATTAAATAGTTGGCATACATTTTAACAGCCTCATAAATATGGCATGCTTTACCAGTTGCAAATCATTTTACATGGCTTTCAGTATATCTGTCTAGTGTTATAATACTGTATATTTGATTGTCAGGACTATGGTAAGTTAGACGAAGGCAGCGGGAGATGGAATTAATAATGCATACATTACAGTTATAGGATGTAACCAACACGAGTAATCTGAGTAACATGTTATTACAAGGCAAAATACCCTGGCAACATCTGGAATTTCTTTATAATGGCTAAGGAAAGAAAGCAGTGGTTTATGTGTTTTTAAATGGTGATTCTGTTGTTATTGCTAACTGTCCAATTCATCATCCACACTGCCTTTCTATCAGTGTCTCTGATCTTGTGAGTTGGCAATTTGATTTTCTTTTGGCTTCAACTGGATTCCAGAATTGCGGTAACCCCTTGCTGGGTTGTAACCATGAATGCTGTGATGTCTGATGCATTCTCTTAGTTCAAGGTGGACAGTTTGTAGTGCTTAAATTATAAATAAAAGCCAACATATATTATAGTAGATAGAAGCAGCATTGCCTAGGAATGTAATGTTAAGCTGTAGTCATTTTGCTAGCATGGCTTCAGTCTGTTTGGATTTTTCACTTGCTCTGAGTCAACAGGTGACACTGGTGTGTCTTTAGTACACATGGGGGAAAATCCATTATGACCCCATGGGTCAAAATTTTGAGCACGAAAGTAGTCTTTTTTGTCTGTATGGTCCTAGACAGCAGCTAGGATCCATATCGGTCAAAAGGTGTAGGATTGCATAGGTAAAGTGAGACATTCTATTTTATACTGTAAATACAGATGAAGAAAAACAAAACAAATCAAATTTAATACTGAATATCAGACGTTAAAATCATTTAAAACTATTTGAATATAATGTACCATTAAGTAAATGAAATATTTAAAATGAGCATCAGATATTTGAATCAATGTTACTAATTTAAAACACAAGTAATGTTCTGTTTATTTTTATGCTATCTTTCAACAGAAGAATGTGGAAATTGGGAATGACCTGCCAGGGTTAAAACTACAAAACCTATATGTTGGGGGCCTTTTCAAAGATGATAAAAGTGTTCATCAGGGATTTGTTGGTTGCATGCAGGTAAGGGATATTTGGAGTTTTTTTATGGTTTGTCAAACTTCATATTATGAAAAATGACTTATTAAAATAATATGTTGGAATTTTATAACATGCAAGTACTATTTACAGCATTATTTTCATATAGTAAAAAGCTCAGGTGACTTAATGAAATTATACTGGCTTTGTAAACAAATATATGAAGATTTGTATTTTCTTTAAGAAAAGATATATGATATATGAAAGCAGAGTTTACATTTAAGAAATAAAATGGCTCTAATTATGATTGTAGGGCCTAAGAATGGGAGAGACTTCCACAAACATTGTCACTTTAAAAATGGACGATGGGATTCAATTTCAAGTTCGAACAGGATGTGATATAAGTGACCCATGTAACGCAAGACCATGTCCTGAACATAGCCAGTGCAGCGATGAGTGGAATACCTACACCTGTATTTGTGACCCAGGTATTTAACTTTTTACTGATTCTATTTATATATTGGTTTTATTTAGATCTTGCATTCTGCACAAATCATCTATTGATATCATATATTTCTGGTGCAAACTAATGTGTGACATATATAGTTCTGTACTGTATGTTTGCAAACTATAACAACAGTTTAATTTGAGGAGAAGCATGGTTTGTTTACAGCTCCAAGAAACTGCTTTTAAACTCTGTTCTTATCAATGTCTGCTTAAAGTTTATATAATATCACTGTCTCCTCTTACTTCCCATATTACAGATTGGGTTTGAGCCTAAAAAAAACAAGTTCTGTGAGAATGTGGCCAGATGTATTGCTTGCATCTTGTGATGGGCTGATTCCTGCTTTGTGTCCAATACAGCTAGCATAGTCTCCTGCCCCCACTACTCTGTAAAATTAGTTAAAAAAAAAAAAAAAAACTTCAATCTCAGTTTTATTGAGGCCATGTAAATTGTGGCAGATTTAGCCCCTTCATCAGAAAATTATTTATTAGATGACCTGCTTAAAAATGATTTAAGAATACTCATTTTTGGTTTATTACTTTATGAATAATATTCATACCCATCAAAATATTTAATGCTAGATGCCTGTCATACTTAAGTGACTAGTGATACTATTACAGTTCTTCCCATGAACTATGCTCAACATAATGGTTTTACTTGTTCCAAATTGTCTGCAGGGTACTTTGGCAAAGACTGTGTGGATGCATGTACATTTAATCCATGTGAACACGTCTCAACTTGTGTCCGTAAGCCAAATTCTTCTCATGGATACTCCTGTGAATGTGGTCAGAATTACTACGGGCAATACTGTGAAAACAAGTAAGATCATGGCCATTTTTACTAGGTCTTCATAAATCATAAAAGATATGTCGTAGATGAATTGGAAAATCCATCTCAAAGATGCTGGGCACATTTCAGTGAAGACACATGGGCTCATTGCAGCAACCCTAGGCTAACTGAAAAATACCAACTTAATTTCCACTTATCCTGGATTAATGAAAAACACGAGAAAGATTTTCCAATTTTACAACAGATGCATTAGTAACTTAATGCAGAATACCAGAGCAATGAATGTAAAAATGTTATTGATAGATCATGAAAGCAATATTTTTTAAAAATTCCTCTGAGAACTAAGGACTTTTGGATCATACTGAAAGGTATTACATTTATATAAGTTAAATTAATTTGGACATGTTGAAGTTACTGTATAACTTTATTACAATATCTGGAGCTCTAATAATTGGTTCCAGGTAAATATGGTTTTGAAGTTGCTTTTTCTGCTGTAATAGATTCCAGAAGTGAGTTTGTTTGGCAATGGCACATTTAATTTATATCAGTTCCCATTGTTTCTAGAGCCAAATAGGGCTTAAAACTCCTAGGTTGTGTACCACTATAATACATAAACTCATGCTGCTTCTTATTTTTTTAATTTTATGTTATTCCTTGTTAGTATCATTAAGTATACAATGCCATCAGACATCTTACATATTTTTTCATGTTTCTATAAGAAAGAGTAAGACTTCATTAACAATTTTGTAAAGTATCAAGTTTTTATCCCATATCCCCAAAGATGCACAAGTTAGTCTCGATGCATGCTCAATAATCCAGGTAAGGAAATTCTAGAAAGTTGATTCTATTCATCTGGACAGTTTTTTTTTCCGATACGTTTCATCACTCATCCAAGTGACTTCTTCAGTCTCAAGTGACTACAGGTTTCTCCAACCTTATAAACCGTACCTTGGCCTAATGATCGAACTAGCACCATTAACTAACAATGGGCCGTATGATTTTTCCATTGATCAATGGCCAGGAGTTCCACTTTTAGATGAGAAAGTGCTTTAGGTGATTGAATTCCCTGAGAAGGCTTGTCTAGCACAGCACGAAAAGTCTAAGACCATGCAGCAGAGGAAGTTTGAACTACTTGTGGTGTGCCAGAAACATCAACATATGGTAGGGAGTGTCCTCTACAGCCAACAGAGAGAAGGATGCCAGACACAAACCGAGAATGTGGACAAGTGGATGAAGAACCTGTCTGACAGACAACTCACCCAAGCAGAGAAAAACATCCTTGCTAAAGGGTTAAACTTTGGTGTCACACCAAAACAATTCCCGCTAGTGGAACTGATCACAGCCGCAGAGTCAGCAATCAGAAATAACAACATTGCAGATGTAGAAGCGGAACAACTGCGGATAAAAGTTTCGGCATGTCTCAGCAATGCTAAGCCCCCTACACCCAATATTAGTATTGAGGAGAGGAAGGCTCTCATGGCACTCAGTAAGGACAACAACATCACCATCCTTCCGTCAGACAAGGGGAGATGCACAGGGGTGCTAAACCAGACGGACTATCATGAGGATATTTTGTCTCTGTTTAGTGACAAAAACACTTATGAACTCCTAAAACAAGATCCAGGTAGTGGTTATAGGAAAAAGGTGATAGATTGTCTCAAGCAGTTAGTGCATGACAACGCGATTGACCAGACCTCATACCACAGATTATACCCAGGGGAAGCTACACCAAGTCTGTATGGTTTACCGAAGATACATAAACAGGATGTACTGTTAAGACCCATTGTCTACATGATCAATTCGGTTACAGATAACATCTCAAAGTTCCTGATCGCTATCCTCAACCCACTGGTAGGCAGCTCAAAATACTATACAGTATTCAGAAAACTTTGGATTTTTTGGTGAGGGTGAGAGATGTCATTATGGAGGCAGATGAAACTATGGTGTCATATTATGTTACATCTCTATTCACTTGTGTTCCAGTTACGGAAGCAGTGGAGGTGGTCCATAAGAGATTACAGGATGACCCGACACTCAGAAAAAGGACCGCTCTCAGCACCGACCAAGTGTGTTTGCTCTTGGAACTGTGTCTTCAATCCACATACAGTGGAACCTTGGGTCACGACCGTAATTCGTTCCAAAACTCTGGTCGCAAACCGATTTGGTCATGACCCGAACTGATTTCCCCCATAGGATTGTATGTAAATACAATTAATCCGTTCCAGTCCGTACGAACTGTATGTAAATATATTTTTAAGCACAAAAATAGTTAATTATACCATAGAATGCACGGTGTAATAGTAAACTAAATATAAAAACATTGAACAGAGAAAACTAACATTGCAAGAGTTCACGCTACAGCCTTACGAACCCGCTCGCTGTAAACACTTTTTTTTATGAGTTTTAAGCACAGTGAAAAAAATGAAAATTTTAAAAATCCTTAATTTATACAAAAACTAACCATAAACAACCAAGAAAACTGACATTGCATGCACGCACGTCTGTCCGAGAACAATGTACAGGTAGAGACTGAACACGTGCGGAAATCATCGGTGCATACAAAGGAAGGGAAACTGGCTTGTTCCAGTAATTCGTTCCAAAACTCTGGTCACAACTCTGATGGAACCTGAGTGTGTGGTCGTGAACAGATGCAAAAGTTTGGCAAACTTTTTTGGTCGTAACCCGATTTGTACATGTTCTGAGATGTTTGTGACCTGAGGTTCCACTGTATTTCATATACTAATGCCAGTACTACCAAGCAAGGCAGAAACATGGGTGCGCCATGGGTTCCTTAGTTTCACCTATTGTGGCCAATCTGTATATGGAAGAAGTGGAAAAGAGTGTGCTATTATCCTATCCTGGAACACCACTGAGCCATTGGTTCAGGTATGTGGAGGACACCTGGGTGTAAATCATATCTCAGGAGGTACACAATTCACTGACCACATCAACTCAGTGGACAAACGCATCCAGTTCACCAGGGAGGACATGAAACGTGACAGGCTAGCTTTCTTAGAAATTGTGAAATTTCTATCAGCAATGGGGGACATTTGAAAGTTGATGTGTACAGTAAACCAATAAGGTTTGACTCTCACCATCCGCTAGAGCACAAAATAGGTGTTATCAGGACTCTACAACACAGAGCAAACACCATACCCACAGACTCAGCGGCTAGGAAAGCAGAAGAACATCATATCAAAAAGGCCCTGAATAAATGTGGTTATCACAGCTGGACTTTTGTCAAAGCAGGGAAGACACCAGAATCCTCTAAGCAATCCAGGAGAGAGGAAGGATAACTGCTGCCCAAGCGAAAACCTTTGGTGATCCCTTATGTGTCAGGAGTATCGGAACAGCTGAGATGCATTTTTCCAAAACACCAGGGGCCTCATGTATAACGCCGTGCATAGAATTCACACTATAACATGACGTAAGCAGAAAAGCCAAAATGTGCTTACGCACAGAAAATTCCAGATGCAGGAATCTGTGCATACTCCAACTTCCACGTTCTTCCGCTCCATAAATCCCGATCAGCGTGAAAACTAACACACGTGCACGTGCCTTCTGTCCCGCCCCGTCTCCTCCCATATTTACGCCCCTTTGAATATGCAAACCAATATAAATAGACCTTAAGCTCAGCGTTCTGTGAAAAGGCAATGGCAAAAGCAAGAGGGAAAATATAAGAATTTCAGCGAATACCAAGTGGAGGCAAAGAAAATCGTACTATTTGTTGGTTTATACAGTGGTATAATCAACAAAAAGAAGCTGATCGAGTGACATAGTGTGTTGGAGAAACAAGCTCAAGTTCACAAAGTCGCACAGTGCCTGACATAAAAAAGAAGTTGTCACATATCAGTCGCCATGAAAAGGCGAGACGTAGCCCACCGCCTGATTGTCATATGGAAGCTTATTAGGGTACAGTGAGAAAAAAAGGCACAGAGTAAGAAAAAAGCACGAAATGTTAACTTCATGCTCGAAATATCCACTTTAATCACATAGTTTATTTTGTCATTAAAGTAGAACATAAACTTCATCTTGAAATCATTTAATTTACTAGTTTCTCAAATCCCATCGGAACTAAAGTAGCACGTTAAATGCTTTGTTTTGTATTTGATCTTCAATGTGCTGTATGTGTGTGAATCACTAAGTGCTTCCGTTCTTTCTCCAACAAAACACAGAATCCATTACATTCATGATATTACAGCTCTCTGAATAATTAAAATACTGAGATGTATACGTGATATTTTCATGATGATTGGAATGAAAGCATGTTATTAAGAACACGATGGTGAAGTGATTGTTCATGTCTCATACAAGATGCTGCTGCGCCATGCTCGACCTTCGATGAAATAATTTATTGTAGCAGTACTGTCTCTTTCAAACGTACTAACCTTCAATTCTTGTCCTTACTTTTCTTTCCCCAAATACCCAATCGCCACACAATCAGCTCTCTAATAGACGTTAAGCCATCTGTAAGCTTACAACGGCGATTCTTCAAAACTTTTAAGGAACATTGAAATATCTTCATAGTACTTGTTTAATTATTCTATTCATCTATCCTTCCAGTGTCGTGCCAGTCTCAGCAAATATACAGCGCGAGGCAGGAACAATACGTGATCATGCAAGCGCTGTGGCACTGTGTCCTCACATGTTTAATTATTAACAATACAGATTATTTAAATGAAGTTAAAGTTTTATCTGTATAATATAATCAACATATTTTGCTGCATTTCATCTTACAAATGATACCATCATCATATGTAAATATGCGCTTTATAAAGTGGTGCAGGTTGTGTAATATTATAACTGTAGTGCAAGTTTTCAGTGGGGTAATTGTCCTTATAAGTACAAACAGATCTACAAGGAGCAATTGATTGAGTGCGTTTATAGTTCTTGGGATGAAACTGTTTCTGAACCGGGAGGTCCGTACAGGAAAGGCTTTGAAACATTTTGCCATGGCTGAGGCAGCGTGGGCTTGATGCTGTATACCGATAATTCTCTTTCCGATCAGCTGCTGCTGTGATTCCCCACTCAGATACAGTCATATAAATACTCCGAGTAGTCCAGTGAGAGTAATATGGAAAAAGAAGATCCGCTGTGGCAACCCTTAAAGAGAGCAGCTGAAAGAAGAAGAAGAAGGTGCAGTGAGAGTAACAACGCTAAAGCAGTTATGGTATTTGGAATATTATGGCTATTCCCTGGACCATTATATTGTTACAAGTTAATTACAATCAGATCATTTACACTAATAAACAATATGCAGTTAATTTCAGTGTACAGTGATCCCTCGCTGTATCACGCTTCGACTTTCGCGGCTTCACTCTATCGCAATTTTTTTCTCATACACGCTTACGTCACTATGCATGCGCTTTCTGAGAACTTTTATCTAAGCCCTAAGATGGCTCCTAAACGTGCTGCTTTTTCTAAGCCTTCTGACAATAAAACTAAGCGCCGGAGGAAGATGCTTACTATCCAGGAGAAGGTGAAACTCTTGGATATGATTAAAGATGGAAATACCCTACAAAAGCCTCCTCACGCATATGAAAAGACAGCGCCAGCAACTGCCTATCAAGATGTTCTTCAGCCGCGCACCCAGACGCCCACTGCCTACTCCTAGTACTTCTTCACTGAAGACAACAACGCACCTGCTGAAGATACTGCACCACCTCTGAAGACTCTCCTACTGAGGTCGTGCCTTCATAGGTTAGTGGTTGTGTGCAATTAAATGTACAGTACAATAATCTACTATATAAAAGCGTTCGGGATTGTCCTTCCATCCTGTGAGTGCAAAGCGTAGCAGTATTCTGCTTATTACAGACTTACTACTTGCGGCTTGAGGTACGAAGTGACGCGATGTGAGCAGAGTTCTGGTGCTCTCATCGTTCCCTTGCTTTTGTGCGCGATGCGCTGGAAAAATAGACAAAATTATGTCTCTGGAAATAATTAATGTTGATGGAGTACAAATGCCTCACCGCGTAGTAAATATCAGGGGAGATGGTGCTTGCTTATTCTCATCTATAGCTTATTTAGTGCATGAAACTCCGTCTTTAGCGGTACAGATTCGGGCTGACATTGTACGACTTTGGACAGGCACTTGAGGGGATAAAAAAACGTAGGTTTTCGGGAGATGTTATGAATGGGCACTTTGATGTTCTCATTCCCTACACTTACTGTATTTATAAAGCCGCATCAGGAAAATAAAGAGTAACCACACAGGAACAATAGCATTGCTTTGACACTGGGTGCCGCCAGTCTGCAAAACTGAGCGGAGAACTTGTGTACAACAAGGTATGAGGTACCGTGGAAAAGTGCGTGGCTTTACGGCAAGTGTAGGTTTTATACATCACGATTTGAACATGGAAAAGTTCTTACGCAACATTTCTGTGCGTACGCACCATTCATACATGAGGCCCCAGGTCTCGGTGGCTTTCAAACTCCAAAACATGATATGGCAAAAATTGGTTCACCCCAAGGATTGAGTGCCCCGGCACAGACAGAGTAATATAGTTCCAAGTGCCAAGAGGATTGCTGTGAATCATACATCGGGGAAACCAAAAAACCACTGGCGAAGCAGATGGCACAACACAGAAGAGCTACTGCGTCAGGCCAGGACTCTGCAGTCTATTTACATCTACAGGACAGTGGTCACTCTTTCAGTGATGAAGATGTGCACATCATGGACAGGGAGGAACGCTGGTTTTAGCGAGGAGTCAAGGAGGACATTTACGTGAAAAAGGAACAACCATCTCTGAACCGAGGAGGGGGACTAAGGGTACATCTTTCACCATCTTACAATGCAGTGATTATAGCCATTCCCCAACTCTCTGTGAATGGTACTCATGGCCATTGATCAATGGACAATCTGAATATCATTGATCACACGGCCCTTTGTTAGTTTATGGTGCTAGTTCGATTATTAGGCCAAGGTACTGTTTATAAGTTTGGAGAAACCTGCAGTCAACTGAGACTGAGGAAGTCACTTGGATGAGTGATAAAACGTATCGGGGGGGAAAAAAACTATGTCCAGATGAACAGAATCAACTTTCTAGAATGCACAAGTTAGGTTAATAAGAAATTCTAAATTAAACAAAATGTGAGTGTGTAAAGATGAGTGTTTATTTATGCCTTGTAATTACCTGCTGCCCTGTTGAGTAAAAATGAGAATGATAAAATACTTTCTGATAGTGTTGTTTTTTTTAATTTAACTTAAAAACCCTGCCAGTCTGTGACAGTGTGAGTTAGAGGCCACTGTGTGTTAAAAAGACATTTTAATTGCTTTTGCACAAGTAAATGCTCATACCTCTTGCAGAGTATAATGAATAGTCCTGTTTCTTAACATAATGTTTTCAGTTTTACTTGATAAAAATAAAGAGCAGTGCACTGAAACAAACTTTTTGGAAAAGCAAAAAAAATATCTTTATTTATAAATTGATGCAAGTACATAAAGACACGTCATAATTATAAAAATTGCATCATTCGTAAATTTCTAACAGCAGCTGTCTTTAATACAATAACTCTTGTTCTGTTCTTTTGTTTTATTTAATTTTAGATTTGGTTTGAACTGAAATGAAATCTCCAGATGTGAAAAAGGCAAAAAAAAAAAACAGTTTACAATGGAGATTTTTATTAAGCAAGTAGGAAACTACAACCAGACATGGGTTAAACACAGATGTAATATAGGCTCAGCTAGCTCCGTGGAAATAGACTGAGCTGTATCACTGAGCATTTTTCACATTTATGACAATAAAACATACAGCAATTATGTGTTAAAATTGCTGTAGACATATTAAAAAAACAGTAACCAAACTCATTCGCAGAGTTTATAGACTTTGCATGAGCAGGGTCACCACCTCCTCCTCAATGTCTCCTTCCTCCTGACTTTGGCTCCTTGAGCAAAATCAAGGAATCTCCTTTTCAGAACTCCCCAGAAGTACTTCTGGTGTCCCAAAGGCTTGACCCAGGACCATTTCTGTGTAAGGTGAGAGCCCCAGACCCCCTGGCAGTGCCCACAGAAACCAACAGGGCTGAGTCAAAGAACTCCAACTCCCATTGTGCCCTGTAGGAATCTATGGTGCTGCTGCAACCCAGGGGGGGTGCCATCTGGTGGTCCTGGGGAGATAATGTCCTGTGTGTGCTGTCTACCCTGTTTCTTTCCGATTGATGGCTTCCCAGCTGGGTAAGGATGCCGGCTGTCTCCAACACACTGTAAAGACATCTATTAAAGTCATAATACTATATGGTTTTAAGGAAGGTCAAATATACAGTTGTATATGGGCGCAGCTAAAAGGAGCTTCTCTTCCTTAGAGTATATCTCAATTCAGTGGTGGACCACAGAGAGTGTTGACTACAGCACAAACCAATTTATACCCAAACATTTCGTTTTCCTTGCAAACCTGGCAGTTGTGGTTGAACTGACTAATTATTGACTTATGTGATAGCATTCTAAACTTACTTTACTTTGTATTTTCTTAGCTAGCATCTTATTTTCATATTGAAAAGTATTGTGTGACCTAAGTATTAGTTGCTGTATTTCTCATGTTGTCAGTAATCTGAATTCTGTTTTTAATGCTAATCTTTTTTATAGAACTATGTGGTTACTGATCTTGCATATTTGGCATCAGTTTCAAAGATTCTGCATATTAGTTCTGTTGGCCCTGAAGTTTGAAATTTATTTTTGGGTGCGAAATAAGAAATTATCTGTGCACTTACAAATACATTGTTATCCAGAGAGTTTCAGAAGATTGCGCTGGATATACAGTACATTGGTTTCTACAAAAACATCAAGTCGAGTGGAAGTAAATTTAATAAAATCCTCATCTGAGGCTAGAAAGTGTAAAGATGTGGAGCAAGGATAAAGTGTAGTGCAAAGGTTTCAGATCTGACTTGCTGCCATATAATGAACAGTGTTCAGGCGCTCTTAAATAATTTTGACGAATTCTGGTACTGTGGAAAATCAGCTTTAACTGTTCTTATTGAAAATTCTGTCTCTTGCCTGATATTACACTGATATTTACAATTATCTGATCCACAACTTTGATGGAATTAACATTTGACCACAGCTAATGATATTTTTTTACAATGTCAACAATGATTTAGTCATTGCCCTTGTGAAACTTTAACAAGTGGCACAGTCTTTATAAATGCCAAATGTGCTGCAATAATCAGCCATCTATTGAAGTCATCGTAATCTCATCTCAGAGCTGGTGATGTCAATATTCAGCGTAATTAGCATCATTTTCGCTTTAAGCATAATAGGATGATAATTGTTTAATTAAATCAATAACCACATAAGTGTAAAAGTACTTGCTTTGAAGTTTTATACCCCAATTGTTTTTTTTTTTCTTTTTTCATTTGTCATTATGCCATGCTTATTTTTTGATTCATATATATATATATATATTATTTTATTTTTTTTTTTTAATTCTGTTTCCTTTACTTTATATCAGGGTGGATCAGCCATGTCCACGAGGTTGGTGGGGTAGCCCAATCTGTGGACCCTGCAGATGTGACACTAATAAGGGATTTGATCCTGACTGTAACAAGACATCTGGAGAATGCCGGTGTAAGGTGGGGATTGTAAACTCTTCATGTTTTGACATTTATGCCATTGTTAATTTATTTTGATATATCTACTATGCAGCATTCAACTAGCGTTCAAGCATAGGGGAGTTTTGACTCGTTTTTCAGATCTTGCACACTTGAATTGTTTTGAAAGGTATAAATCAAGATTACCTCCACCCCCCTACAGATGTGTCCAGTAATCTGTATGTCCAGGGAAATATGAATCTTTCAAATACAAATTTACTACATTTTAAAACGTAAAGTAGAAATAATTAGATAATGTACTAGTCTGTATTAGTATTATCTGAAGTTAGGCAGCTTATGAAATAAACCATAACTGATCTGTTTCCTGGCTCCAAAATCCTGCAGGAACATCTAATGGAATGAGTGAGTTTTAATAACTGGGATTCTTTGTAGTATTATTGTCTTACTTAATGTGAAAAATATTATAGTTTGAATTATTTTTTAATCTATACTAATAAAAGGCAAAGCCCTCACTGACTGACTGACTCACTCACTCACTCACTCATCACTAATTCTACAACTTCCTGTGTAGGCAGAAGGCTGAAATTTGGCAGGCTCATTCCTTACAGGTTACTTACAAAAGTTAAGGTTTCATTCGAAATTCTACACGTAACGGTCATAACTAAATCCTACTTAATGTATTAAATGACTGGGACAGGTTCAAGGTGTGGACTGATGACGGTACAGGAGATAATTATACTACACAGGGGCACTATAACAGTGAAATGCTTAAGCCCTTCACCTATGCTTCTGCATGTGAATTGAAGGGCTGCCGCTGAATTGTTCGGTTGTACCGAAATGGCCAAATATTTTACACCTTTGGAGAACCGCCAATACCTCTTAAACATCTTAGATTCACAGGTGACGATTTGAGTAGTGGACACTTTGATGTTTATGAATGTTTCAACTCTCAAAAGCTGGATGCGAAGTTATCAATGAAGCCGGTTGTATGCTTGACAGATGCCGAATATCACTTCAACACAAGTCCTGCAAATACTAATGTAATTGAAACAAACAATGAAACTCAAACCGATTATGACAGCAGTAATCCAAGCTGTGAGAAAACAGTTAAAAGGAGGCGTGTCAGACGTTGTGGTACATTTTCTGATGCAGCTAGACGGAAACAACTTTATGACGCTGCCACCAAATACTCGCAGAAAAATCCAAAAGTTAATAGACACGCTGTCACTAATTACTTGCAGGCATATCCACAAGTTCATAGAGACGCTGTCGCTAAATACTCTCAGAAAAATCCACAAGTCAATAGACATTCTGTTGCTAAATATTCACAGGCAAATCCCCAACTTAATAGAGACGCTGCCGCTAAATACTCGCAGGCAAATCCGCAACTTCATAGAGACGCTGTCGCTAAATACTTGGAGGCAATTCCACAAGTTCATAGACACGCTGCCGCTAAATATTCGCAGGAAAATCCACAAGTTAATACCGGGAATACCTGTTAAACATCTTAGATTCACGAGTAGTGATTTGGGTAGTGAACACTTCGATGAATGAAACATGTTATCTTTACAACGGTTGACAAACACGGAATATATCTTGAACACAACACGTCCTCCAAATACAAACCTGATTGAAAGAAATAATGATAATCAAATCCTTGATGATTCATAACAGTGACAAAACAATTACATTGACAATCATGTTGCGTTATTTTTAAAATGTTTCCTTTTCTTTTTCATAACTTCTTTAACACACTACTTCTCCGCTGCGAATTGCGGGTATTTTGCTAGTATAAATATATTTCTATACTGAGAACCATAATTTTAATATATTTCATACATTTGAGGTATTTGACTGCTTTTCTGTACAACTTCCCATAAAGATCTTGCCAGTGCTACAGAATAGATGTTCAGATATAGTCACAGAGGTCATGGGATCCTCCAGGCGTTTGGAGAATTTTTGGAAGGGCAGGGATTTATCATAAGATGAAAGGAAAAAGTCCAGAAAATAGGCTATTTCTGTAAAGTGTTTAGAACACTTTTTACTGACTTGATCAACTTTAGCTGTTTCAGTCACCAGTATTGTTAAAGTAATTATTTAATAGTAATTTGTACAGATATTGTTATTTTATATATTACTAGCTGTGTAAGCCTGTGCTGTAAAAAGCCTGGGCTCCTAGAAACTATTGATATCGTCACAAAATAAAAACAAAATGCAGAATCAGCGGTTTTGTTTTGTGGACGTGCTCACCCCTTTGTTTATCAGCCACTAAGCAAGTTTCTTTCTCGTTTGTCTTTCCTTGGCAGTCTCACTTTGGTTACAGAGTTGCTTTCTTTCAGCTTCATGCTGTAGCCTCATACTTCTTTCTTCCTCTGACTAGTTAACTTGGGGCAGCCTTACCAACTCTTTGAGTTTCAAGCTGTAGCCTCGCACTTCATAACCAGACAGACAGACACACTTCCACGTGTAGATGTTTACAGTGATCCCTCTATATCGCGCTTCAACTTTCGCGGCTTCACTCCATTGCGGATTTTAAATGTAAGCATATCTAAATATATATCACAGATTTTTCGCTGGTTTGCGGATTTGTGCGGACAATGGGTCTTTTAATTTATGGTACACGCTTCCTCAGTTTGTTTGCCCAGTTGATTTCAAACAAGGGAAGCTATTGGCGGATGGCTGAGAAGCTACCCAATCAGAGCACGTATTACATATTAAATAAAGCTCCTCAATGATATACGATATGCTTCCTGCGTGGTACTTCGCACACTTCAAAGCTCTAACAGCCCGTATTGATTTTTGATTGTTTGCTTTTCTCTGCCTCTCTCACTCTCTCTGACATTCTCTGCTCCTGACGGAGGGGGTGTGAGCAGAGGGGTTGTTTGCACAGAGGCTGTTTGCTTAGAAGATACAGATGATCCTCTAAAAAATGCTGAAAAGACTACCTTCACATTGATCCCTTCATTGTGGCGGCTTTATCGCGGTGCTTCATTTACTTAAAAGCCCAACAGCTCTATTGATTTTTGTTTACTTTTCTCTCTCTCTGACATTCTCTGCTCCTGACGGCACTCCTTTGAAGAGGAAGATATGTTTGCATTCTTTTAATTGTGAGAAAGAACTGTCATCTCTGTCTTGTCATGGAGCACAGTTTAAATTTTTGACTAAAGGGTGTTATTTCATGTCTAGAGTGCTCTAATAATGTTAAAAAAAACATATTCAGAAGGTCGTAAACAGGTTTTCTATGCTCTTAACTGCGAAAATATTAGATTTATAAATAAAGAATCCTACTTCGTGGAAATTCATTTATCTGTCTGGAGTGGATTAACCGCGATAAACGAGGGTTTACTGTATAACTGTGCGGAGAATATTTATAAATAGTGTGGGAGAGTTTCTAAGGGCTTAAAATATATAAAAATAACCATACAAACATATGGTTTCTACTTCGCGGATTTTCACCTATCGCGGGGGGTTCTGGAGGAGGGATTACTGTATATATAATATATATATTATATATATATATATATATATATATATATATATATATATATATATATATATATATATATATATATATATATATATATATACACACACACACAGTCATATGAAAAAGTCTGGGAACCCCTCTTAATTCTTTGGATTTTTTTTATCATTGGTTGAGCTTTCAAAGTAGCAACTTCCTTTTAATATATAACATGCCTTATGGAAACAGTAGTAATATAGCAGTGACATTAAATTTATTGGATTAACAGAAAATATGCAATATGCATCATAACAAAATTAGACAGGTGCATAAATTTGGGCACCCCAACAGAGATATTACATCAATACTTAGTTGAGCCTCCTTTTGCAAATATAACAGCCTCTAGATGCCTCCTATAGCCTTTGATGAGTGTCTGGATTCTGGATGGGGGTATTTTTGACCTTTCTTCCATACAAAATCTCTCCAGTTTAGTTAAATTTGATGGCTGCCGAGTTTAGACAGCCTGCTTCAAATCATCCCATAGATTTTCAATGATATTCAAGTCATGGGACTGTGACAGCCATTCCAGAACATTGTACCTCTCCCTCTGCATGAATGCTTTTGTAGATTTTGAACTGTGTTTTGGGTCATTATCTTGTTAGAATAGCCAACCCCTGCGTAACTTCAAGTTTGTGACAGATGCTTGAACATTATCCTGAAGAATTTGTTGATACTGGGTTGAATTCATCCGACCCTCGACTTTAACAAGGGCCACAGTCCCTGAACTAGCCACACAGCCCCACAGCATGATAAAACCTCCATCAAATTTAACAGCAGGTAGCAGGTGTTTTTCTTGGAATGTAGTGTTCTTCTTCCGCCAACCTCTGAGATGGAAAGAGCAAAAGGATAAATTGGGAAAATCCAAAAGAGAAAAAAGTTTTTGGAAGGAACTGAAGAAAGAAGTGTGGTAGAAAACCATAAACAGTGGAACATTACTAAAATGTGTAAAAAGGGTACTTAAATTCTTGAAGAACAGGGGAACATCTGAAAAGACCACAGCAAAATGTCTGCAGGGAGTTAAAAACCAAACTGATTACACATTCAGATTGGATTTGTTGGTAACTAGAGTTATTTAATGCTAAAGGAATATCACAAAAAAATTCCATTCTAGTCGAGAACACTGAAGGAGGGAAAATAATACTCCCAAAGTGACTAAACTGAAAATGTCTTAAGAATGACTTTCAACAAGGTCACATAAAATCCAGATTTGAATTTTGTTCTAGATGACAAAGAGTGAAACAAAATTAAAAACTGATGGTAGGAAACAGGAGATGACAAAGAAACACCAAAATAACCAATCTGAGTTCTTGGGTGGTATTCACTTCACTCTGACTCTACTTATCCTGGTGAAGACTGCAGTCTTAATCATGCTGAGCTGGTCACCCTGTTCATAACAAGTTTCTCATGCACAGACATTTCTCCCAGTAGTCACCAACATCCCCAAGGGAGGCATCCAGTTGGCATTTTAACTGCATGCCCAAACAGTCTCAACTGGCTTGTATTCATCTGGAAAAACAGCAGCTCTACTCAGAGGTCCTGCTATATTGTTGATCTCTTTACCCTATCATGGAGAGGGAGCCCAGCAACCCAGCCCAGGACCATCGTTTTGATTGCTTACAAATGTCATTCTGTTAGTCACCTATCATTCATGAGGTGTAAGATGACTGGTAAATAGAAAGCTTCTTTGGAAGACACAGCTCCCATTTCATTATCATAACCTGACACTGGAACTGCTTATATATAGCATTTAGCAAGTTAAAAATTCTACTTTTGCAGCACTAGCCCAACTCTTTCAACTCCTGAAAAGGTTTTGTTTTTTGTCCTTTATAGATCACATAGATTTTGGTGTAAAATTTTGCCAGTTTCCAGTTACAGTTACATTTTTCTTGCAGTTATGTTTTACTAAGGTTTAATCAGCTTCTATTTGGTGTAAGAGGTATGATGCTGGATTTGTAACAGTTAACATTTCGAGGCTTGATTGAGACATTTGTGCTGCACTGTTGTTTAAAGAAAAATATGGGAAGTGCTTGTTCTTTTTCACAAATTGCTTTACTAATGCATTTGACTACTTTTGTAAACCAAGTTAGCCAAACAGAAAGTTAAATACAGTAAACAGCAATAAATAGACTGATAAAAGTTTCTTGGTAACAATTTAGTTTAGATATCCATTATAAACCAATTATCAATAGTGTAGGAGCCACCATAAAATTCTCACATTGGTTCCATTCCATTCCATTTGAACTAGTGTGGTGCTGAGGTGTCACCTGTTGCATGACTACACTCTGGTCCTGATCTAGGATCCTGAGTCGGTTTGTCATGTGATGGGTGCGGCAATGCACTGTATCAGTACGTGTTCTTAACCTCTCTCTCTGTTTATCAATAGTGTATATTAATGTTATTGTCTGCTTTAACAATGATATCATTAAAATAATAAGACTCTTAAAATATGTTACTGTCACATTTCATTGACGTTAAAAAGACTAATAATATATTTTATAACAGGCAGACTGTTAATAACTGCTAATAGCTGATACCTAAACTAAAATGTTACAGTTTCTTTCTATGGGAATAGTACCACTTACTATATATAAGTTAATTACTCAGAATAACAATTTAAGTTCCCAGCTTTAGCAAGAACAATTTTCTAGGCTATTGTTCAACGTTTACGTCCTGTAAAAGTTGTGATTTTCACCAAGGCATTTTTCAATGGGTAGGTCATAAACAATACTTAGAAAGAGGATGTATTCCTTTTTGCCATGCTACTTTATATATCTGTACACTCCGTTTAACTACTGTAACTTTTGTTACCATTTACTACCATGTTTTCCCCATCAAATGTATGTTTCTTCACTTAGCCTTTGATATCCAAAGTTGCACCTCCTCTAACTTTCCATCTTACTAGTAACTTAAGTACTTCTAGCCAGAGGTCTTACAAGACCCCTGTAAGGCCCAAGATCAAAACTTATTGCAGTAGTCTAGTGATAATTTAAATATTAATCTGAAGGTTTGAAGAGAAATTGTTGAAATTATTAACTTACTTATTTGACTAATTTTATTAAAATTACAGGACAACTATTACAGGCCAAAAAACAGTGACACCTGTTTCCCATGTGACTGCTTTTCTTTGGGATCTCACAGCAGGACCTGCCATGCCGAGACAGGGCAATGCTCATGTAAAGCTGGTGTGGTTGGACGACAGTGCAATCTTTGCGATGGGCCATTTTCAGAGGTCACTAATACTGGATGTGAAGGTATTCTCAGAAGTAGCTTTGATCCACATGCACGTTTGTTAAAATACTGTTTTCTTAATTAAAATAAGAAGTTTTGTTTTTCTAAATTAAAAGGTTTTTTCCACATTTCCGATTATGAGCAAATTTTAATTGTGTTGGAAAAATAATGATATCTACTGTATTTATAAGTTCCATGAAAGAATATACTACACTTATGTGTGGCTATTTTCTTCATATCATTTTAATATTATTAGTAGTAGCAGTAGTATTATAAGACAAAACTTTGTTTTCATTGGCCTAAAAATGCAGTTATTGTGTAATTGTCTTTTGAAGTTGATCATTTATTTTGTAAAAAGCATAAAATCCTAAATTGTATTTAAAATTGTTTGCTTTTATGTCTGTATGTTTTTAATTTACCTATTCCCTGAACCCTCTAATATTTCACTGCAGTGCTCACTTACACACATAACCACATGTAGTTATTCTGGGCCAGCTTTCAGTCTGCAGTCAATCTTTGAAATTAACTTTGGTGTAAAATTCTTTACAGTAATTTATGATGGTTGCCCCAAGTCATTTAATGAAAGCATTTGGTGGCCAAGAACTAAGTTTGGACGTCCAGCAGCTATGAACTGCCCCAAAGGATCAATTGGTGAGTGGATGATGTTTGCCCACATTTAAAAATGTATGTAAATGCTTTATTTTGGTAGAAAATTTCAGATTGTTTTCAATTGTACTCATACTCTGTCCTTGAAGTCATGATGTAGCCAGACTAAACACCACAGAAATACTACTTGTATTTTTGTAAGGATAGTCAAAACTGCTTATAGTGTACTGGAAAAAATATTCAATTTCCTAAGCCAAGTGATAATGCACAAGTGGGTCTTTTTTTGCTTTATCTACAGTATGCCTACTAGTATAGATAGTGTAGATATAAATATTATATACATTGTAAGTAAGTAGATGGCAGTACTGATCAATCTAAAATCCCTCACAGACATTCTTTTACATATTTTTTGTATATTAATTTTTTTATTGATATAGTTTAGGAATATTCAAACTAAAGCTTTCATTATAGCTATTTGTTTGTAAATCACTAGTATACAGTAATATGATCATTTTATGTTAGGTCTATTTGCATATTTTTTGTTTACTTACTGAGCAAGCAGTTTTATTCAAGATAATTTCCTAGTAGCTTAACTACTGATTTTCATTTGTAATTGTAAAAGAAATGATGAGACAGGCTGAAACCAATTTAATCATTACTTTGCACAACATTATAGAAGACTCTCCAATTAACTCAGATTCCACATACAGAGCAGAAGCCAGTCAGATTTTTTACATTTCACAGGTAGTTCAGGGATCTTTGGAAAAAAACTACTGTAAATAAAGGAGCAACCAGGCTTAGCCTGAAATAACGGATGGCCAGGCTTTGCCTGACGTAAGGAAGGAACTAGGCTTTGTCTGTTTTTGCTTTCTACTTGATGTCGTCCGTGACCATTTTTAAATGTATAGGTATGATTCTCACTCCCTATACAAAAACAAGAACTACACAACCTGCTGTACATTCCTCTGCCTTGTCTATTAGATAGATAGATAGATAGATAGATAGATAGATAGATAGATAGATACTTTATTAATCCCAAGGGGAAATTATTATTATTATTAAAGGTGTTATCAAGAGCTAGAAATTACATCATGAGTAATATTTATTGTCCCTTGTAACTTCTAAACATTTTTGTCAATAAACTACTGACACTGGAATGATTACAAAATGTTTAATTTTCAAAAATCATTTTTCTAGTAATTTTGAAGTTATTCTTGAAAACTTGGAGAACAGTTAAAAAGAAAAAGAAAAATGTCATTATCATGTTTTTATATAACTGGCAAATGTTTTTTATAAATCATACACTATTTACAAAGCCAAAATACTTGGCTTACAAATACATTTATAGTTAAGAGATCATTAAATTAAATAAAATTCCAGTGGGTTTGGCACTGCAGATTTGCTGCAAACTGGTAAACTATATCTTTCAGTAGGGGCAATATTTTAAAATTAAATAACTCCATGTGTTCACATGGCTTTGTTAAGCACTACAATCTGATTTGTGTTTGCTAAAATTAGTGTAAAACCTATCCAGTCCCAGAAGAAGTGTGATACATTATTTATTATGGCATGATTTGAAGGAAATAGGAATGTGCATGTTTCGCAATTGTAAATGTCATTTATGAGTAAAATGTGAGGAAAATCTATATAAATTGTTAGTACAAGATGTTCTTTGAATAATGGCCCATTATGTGTGTCAGCTGTATGCTTGTAGTTGATGCTACATTGTGTTTGATTGTTTTATTTTGGGCTGGAACTGTGTTAAGGGCCAATTATACAGCATGGGGATGAGAATTTAATCTGGTCTGGTACACCTCTTGTGAAGACTTACTTGATCTTTTTCCACATTCATATGTATTTTCTCTGGAACTTTAGATTTTACCTTTGTTTTAAGATTAATGAGAATTGTATGTGGAACTAGATATTTTTCACTGGCCATATTATGAAATGGACCACAGTTGCTTGCACACATAGATCATTATTTAATGGAAATAATGTGACACAATTATTCCCTGTATAAACCACAACCAAGATTTTGACCAGACATAAGATTTTGATTTACTATTATAAAATCCTGCCAGGAAGAAAAGGCTAATGTGAGAAAATATCTAAACAGACATTATTTACTTTTCCTCATCTATGTAACTTTCATATACTTTTAATTAATGTATTTATTTACCAGTTCTAAGATTGCGAGAGCACAATCTAAGAAGGCTTGCAAAAAATACAAAAAAAAATGTAATGTGTACATTAACATCAGACTTAATGTAATGTTAAGATCTTAACTTCAAGTTAACAAACTGAAAAATAATGAAGATTAATTAAAAGGTCTTGGGGGGATGAAGCCTATACTGGCAGCATCCGAAAGCAGTCTAGAAGCAACCCCTGGACTTCACCCATACAGGACTATTGCTTGAGTCACAAGTCAAACCTTGCAAAAAAAGAACAAATAAATAATTAGAAGATTCTTTTAGCATAAACTTGAACTAGAAAAGACCACGCACAGATTGGTCAAATATAAATGAGTCATTTATTTGACCATATTACAAGTAAACAAACAAATATAATAACAAAAACAACTCTGTAAGAAATGTACTTTAGTTGAAGGCTTCTGTATCATATAAACAGACTACTGACTACTGCATACTTACACTCTGCCTTGCCATTAAATTAAATTGAACAAAATGTAAATAATAGGAAGCTGGTGCTGAGCTATGAAAACAACTCCATAAACTTAAACAGCACAACCACTTGGATAAGATAATTAAATGAAATCATATGGACAGCCTTCAATCCTTCTAATTTCAAAATTTGCTTAATCTGTTCTGGATTATGGTTTTCATGTGGATAACTAAATGAAAAGGAGAATGACAAAAGACCCATTTTTTTGTGTTACTTAAAAATGTTAGTAAATTTTTAACCCAAAATCATTGATCTAAGTTTTATTATTTATAGAGCACAATGTATGAATAAACATTTAAATAATTACTATATCAACATTTTAACAGTGTCCTAAAAATATTATGTCCTCACAAGAAATGGCACATTTCAAATATATAGAATTTGGTAAGTGCCAGGTAATAACAGAGGAAAGAAATAAAATTGCAATGTAACAAACATAAAACTAGGGAAACACCATAATCCATACAATTTTTCAAGGTGTAAAACTGTAATTTACATAACGGAGACAGAGGTGTCAACTAGATGACTTTGTACAGAAGCAAATATATTATAAAGTTAAAAGTAAGCATGTAAGGGATTAAGCCTGTCTGCTAAAAAAAGAAAATTTGGCCTTATTTCTGCCTCAGTGTTAGGACATATTGTATATTATGAGAATAGATACTTGTGTGAAAATAAGCAGAGCTTTTTTTTTTTTTTTTAACCCAGTTATGTATCATAATAGTGACTTTAAGTACAGAGGAGACTAGCTAATCAAAGACAGCTAGAGGGCAGGGTGTTCTGGGGATTAAAGGAGATCAGGATAATAAAAAAAATAATTCTAACTTGTTCTGTAGAATTTGCTTTGAATTTATTCACGCATCAGATCTACAACAATTACAGATATTAATAAATTAGCATGACTGTTTCTGTAAGGAAAAACATGTTTTGTAGTTGCACTACCTGATACATTGTAACTATGAGCCTTGAGGGGTGTGCTTGCCTTCAAAGTAAAGAAAGCAAAACTGAAAGAAATGTAGCAGGTCTTTGTATTCAGGGCTCATTTATACTTCACGCTCAGAACGCGTACGCGCCCGCATCATGGCTGCCACGTGTTCCCAGCGTTCATTTCACGCTTCTCTGTGTTGTGAATTGCCTAAAACACCTATTAAATTCCGATAACACCTTACCGCAATATCTCTGAAAAGGATGTTTATTGATTAAATCCATAAATCCAGGGATGTATGTGTCCATTCCAGGAAGCACTGGGTACGAGTGAGAAACAGTCCCTTGACGAGGCCTCAGCTCATCGCAAGGTGAATACAAGCACACACATACACTAGCGTCATTTTAGCGGCACCAAATCCCCAAATCTGCATATCTTTGGAAGGAAACCGGAGCACAGTGTGGAATACAAGCAGGAAATACCAGCAACATAACTCCCTGCGAGACAGCAGTGCTATCGCTCCGCCACCGTGACACCCCCATGTGTGTAATTATTCCCCCATGTGTGTATTTATTAACGGTATTCATTATTTAAACGAAATTATATGTAAAATGTAACATACACATTTTAAATCATTTCATCATGAAAGTGATATCAAGTATAAATCTAAAGATTCTAAATGTGCAGAGAGTTGGAATATCATACATTTAATTTGTTCTCTTTGGCGATCTATTGCTGCTTTCCGCTGCTGAAGCAAAATGCCGACATACAGATGCATTCGTGGTGCTTTTATATTCAAGCGTCACATATTCCCGATCGTAATGACACGATACATTTTAAAAGTCTCACATACCGTCTTTTGTGCCATCTATTTTTTATTGTTTTACTTTACCTGCTGTCAGGTCCAAGAAGCTTGTAGTGATTAAAAACTGGGATGACGTTTACGACCGTCTGCTTTAATGATAAAGTAAACTACGAGGTTAAAGTGGACATTTCGAGATTAAAGCCGAAATTTCCACTTTAATCACAAAATACATGTTTTCACCGTGTCCTTTATTTTTTTCTCAGTGACTTAAATATAACGCTATACATTATGTTGCTGTTGTTAAGTTGCAAAAATTAAAAAAAAAAAAAGACATATATAAATGACACGATACATTTTAAAAGTCTCATATACCATCTTTTGTGCTGTCTATTTTTTATTTTTTTTTGCAACTTCACATCGGCAACATAATGTATAGTGCTGTATTTGAGCCATTCATCAAACAGCAAAGTGCGCACATCGATCCCCGAAGGATCTCCATAGAGGCTTGCTGTCACATGTAGATAGTAAACAGAGACTCTGCCGTCACGTTCCGACTTTTAGCACACTGCACAACCCCCCCCCAAACCCCCGACTTTTTGCTGGTATTGCAACTCGCGCACGCGTCGCGTTAGGGCTCATTTATACTTCACGCTCAGAACGCGTACGCGCCCACATCATGGCTGCCACGCGTTCCCAGCGTTCATTTCAAGTATCCTCTGAGCAGGTCCTCAGAAATTAACGCGACGCGAAGCCGAACATGTTCTCACCGCGATAATATCTCGCACTGCCGCCTGGTGGATTCCTCCAGATTTACGTAAAGTACGCGCGCAAGAATAAACACTACAACGCTTGCGTAGCAGGAGTATCCGCTGCAGCATGCTTCACGTCGCGTGAAGTGTAACTCCGGCCTTAGTGTGCCTTTAAGTAACCTTTTAAATACTTCAAGAAAAAATACATAGAAGGGGTACTGGTAGCTTAAAAATAATATCAAAGTACCTTTAACTATAGAACAGTACCAGAAGTAGTTATCCCCACTGCCATCCTGCCAATGTTGATTTACGTGTATTTGATATGAGGTCAGAAGAACCTACCCTGAAGTGAGTTTGCTCTGATGTGACAGCTAATGGACTCTGATGCTTGTGAGGTGGATTGTACAGCTGTTTCCTTTTTAGACAAGGAAGTTGTAGTCACATGCATAGTTCAACATATTTGTACCAAGTTGGAATCAGTGAGATGAAACAATTGTAAAAATGTTGTATTTGGGCATCAACAATAAAATAGCCCATTGCAAATTATTTCAGTAATAAACTGTGTTCTGTCATTAAAGGAAACCATCATAGTATGACCAGTAAACAACACCATGAATTGGTTGAGATGAGTAGAATTACTCATTTTTATTGCTCCATTTACAATTTGTTACACTTCTAGTCAGAGGAAAACTGGCCTCTTCAAAAACTGGGCTGTTGCCAAACCCTTCTGAAGTTTGAGTAACCAGTTACTGTATATCATGGCTTCAATTAAATTAATACAGAGACTTCTTTAAGTTGATTGACTACTGTGTAACAGGTAATGCTGTGTATGTCTGTTCAGCATATTTTAAATGACATATGTTATAGTCTTTTAAGGGTTTCATTCGGGATGAGAGTGGGTTATTCTTAAATTTGGCTAACGTATTTTGTTCTGTTCTATAGGAACAGCAGTCCGGCATTGCAATGAGGAAAAAGGCTGGCTACGACCAGAGCTCTTCAACTGCACTACTATCACCTTTTCTGAGCTAAAAACTATGGTATGCATAATGCCCAGTCAGCTGCAGGCCTATATGTAATGAATTGTATAATTTAACAAACAATTGTGACATTTCAGTGTTGGATATAAAATGTGTAAAATTACCTTGTTCTTTTAATTATTCATTAAATGATAGAGACCACTAAGTTTTATCTTAATTTAAAAAAAATGACATACTGTACATAATCTGCCTTCAGTTCAGTGGCTTTCTTTAGCAGTATAATCTAAATCTTATCATCAGCATACAGTTGTGTAAGTGAATACCTAAAAAGTCTAAGCCATCATATCTAATGGTAACTATTCACTCCAATTAGAGAAGGGACAGACTTAAGGTTTTTCTTAATCTCTCAATAATAATGCCATTACAAGAAAAATGTCCTGCCTCTTCTTTCTGCTCGTCATTAAAGGATTATTCTACCCAAAGATGATGTCACTTACCCCATGTAGTTTGTAGTGGTGGATGAGAAAATCTCTTCATAGAAAAATTACATAATGAAGGTTGAAACTTAATACAACCCTGTGGTGACCAGTTCTGGACAATGGCAAATGATGTGAAAAATGTCCATGAAAAAAAGAAAGGAAATTCTCACATAACACATATGTTAGATATCCATTTGTATGTCCAAAAATGCAAAATGTGTGCATTTTTTGTAAAAATATTATTAACAGTTACCTCCTGAAAACTCCATGTTGAAGATTGAAAATGATGATGTCATTCCCATAACACTGTCTGTTTTAATTGTGGAAACATCATCTTTCCTGTTGATCTTCACCACGGAGTTTTCAGGAAGTAGGTGTTAATAATATTTTAACAAAAAATGCACACGTCTGGCACATTTTGGCTTTTGTTTTCATTTTTCTATAGTTGTTTTTCACATCAATTGCCGTTATCCAGAACTGGGCACTGCAGGGTTCCACTGAGTTTGAATTTTCAATATGTAATTTCCTCATGAAAACATGAGACTACATGAGGTAAGTAACATATAAAAAATATTTTTGTTGGAGTATTCCTTTAAAGTTAAGGGTGAATTATGAATTTTTACAGTTCAGTTTAAATAATGTAGAGAAGGAGTCAGATGTTTTTTCTGTTTCTTACTTAATATAATGCATACTGAACACGTAAAATTATTTTTGAGCCTGGCAACTGGCGTATGTTTTCTGATTTCACTGGTAATAAAATTAAAGATTATTTTTTCTTCTCTTTCATTCTGAGCAGAATGAGAAGATGTTCCGCAATGAAACAAAAATGGATGGTGACAAGTCATTAAATATTGCCAAGATACTGAGGAACGCAACAAAGCACACTGATCGTTTCTATGGAAATGATGTTAAGACTGCTTACCAGTTGTTAATGCAAATTCTCCAGTATGAGAGCAAACAGCAGGGTTTTGACCTGGCTGCAACAAAAGATGTGGATTTCAATGAGGTGGGCAATGTGAACTTTTATATACTTTGTCACCATTAAACTACAATCTGTCTTGGACACTGTCAAATACTGACATCTATTGGCTTCTTTAGTCAAATTTATACAGCCTTGTTCATCCTTTCATCTGGCCTCATGATCCCTTTCAGCTGTTTTCTGTATTTCATTTAGTACTAACCAACGCACCAGCCATTGTCTGGGTATATCTGTGTAATGGGTTAAGGTAAGAAAGAAAATATTTATGTGTTTTTTTAAATGCTGACCCTTTTGTCCAGTGGCGGCTGGTGAAAATGTTTTGAGGTGGGGCTGTGGTACAGCAAACAATTTCTCAAACAATTCTTCACAAATCAAAGCAATATGATTTATTGCAATGCAGACAAAGTTAAAGAACATTATTAAATCATGTCTGATCAATTATTTCATATATATATATATATATATATATATATATATATATATATATATATATACACACACACACGACAAATGTGAGGACAACCATGTACAGGAAAATAACTGTGGTGGGAAAAAAAAAAAACTGCATCTTTTTTTTTTCTTATTTGTACAGGAACACACTGTCTAGCACACTGTCTAGCGAGGCAACAAAATCCACTAAACCCTTAAAAATGCCAGGGTTGTCTGACGAGCCAGTCTCATCGTGCCCACGCAAGGCCAACTCAAAAGCCCCACAAAATTTAACACAATCAATTATCTTGGATAAAATATACCGATTTTTATCTACCTCCTCGTTGTGTTTTCTTATCGCAATCCTGTGACCGTCGTCTAACTGAGTAGCGATGTTTACTCTTCCCAAAATGGCTAGTTTGACGGAATTATCCATGTGTGTCCTGGTGTTCTCATGTTTTCTTACTTTCTCGGACAGGTGCTTCATATCTCTCACTCCGTAACTGTCCAAGCAGGATCTGTCCCAGTTGCTTTAAACAACAAGCACGGGAAACAAAATAAGGCATTAGCAGAAACGCATCCACATAGCCAGGCCTTTTGGTGTACCAACTGGAAGAGTAGCTTCGTGTACTTCTTCCCTTTTCGCTTATCTGCTGTCTGATTAAGAGGTTAGGCTGATCTGGACCCAGCTCCTTTACCTTCAGTTTTTCTGCCAAAGTTCTCTTCTCAAACGGATATTGGAGTAGAGATTGAACAGAGTTGGGTTCGTGTCCGGAATTAACAACACCTGAGTCCACCATTGTCACGTAATGTTAATTGAAAATTGCGCCACTACAGACCATCCTTGATTTTAGCTGCTTGGGGCGACAGAAAAATCGCCCATTTCAGTTAAGATTTGAGGACGCTGATTGGCTAAATTTTATGTCACATCTTGAATATATTTATATCTTGAATCAGCATTTGACTAAATTCTACAAAGACCCGCCTCCTTTGGGCGATATCTCGATCGCCCCTCAGCTGAAATTGAGACGTGCTGACAGGCAGAGAAGTTATATGGTGATGGTGAAAACATTTATTTTTACAGAAGATTTTCTAATATATCACATCATATAATTATACATTTAAATAATTTATATAATTATTATTTTGTGTGTGTGGTTCAGGGAGGGCGGCGCCCTAGCGCCCTCTATTGGCCAGCCGCCACTGCTTTTGTCATTCCTGGCTGAAGTGTCCCATGAATTTTCAACAATATCTTTCAAATGACTATCAATTTCTTGGCTCTCATGAGTTGAGAATTTGTTCTTTTTGTGTATGATTGAATTATGTAATTGCAGTAACTCCTTTCTGGGTTGGAACCATGAATGGTACTTTTTTTTTTACTGTGTCTTCATGAGTAGCTGTTTAATCCCAAATTAATAAACCGAATGGCTAGCTAGATAACTGAATCATTGATATATCATATAAACTGAGTAAAAACTACTGATTTTTGTGTTGTTCTATCTATTGTACCCCTATTTATGATTAAATGTTTGAATTGCAATAATTTCTAGATGTTAAATTGGGGTTAACATACATGCAAAATTTCATGAACATCCACTCATCTGATTTAATAATAATAACAATAAAAATAGTGTATTTATATATGTAGTAAGATATGGTTTATTTGGTATTTGCTCTTTTATTAAGACTCTATAATGAAACTGAAACTTCATAAACCCTATCTTTTAATTTGCATTTACAATAATGCAGATACTAAATTTCATTAAAGCAGACATAGCTGTTCTTGAGTGATGCAAGATTTTTGTGTTGGTCTGCCATCACACCATACCCTTCCCACCTCAAGAACATTTATGAAATGCCATACTTTCTAAATATATTTTCTATATTGTTTAGCAAAAATAGCTTCTGGGTTATTTACAATAGTTGCATTCTTCAGTAGCTACTACCCTTACTCCTCCTTCGATATCCTTTCATCTCTTCATTCTACCTTTTTAAATAATATCATACCTTTTTGAATAGTAGATAACAGAAATTTTAATTGAGCACAGTTATGCCTCACCTGGCTTCTCCAGGTTCTGCTTTTAATGTTTCCTTGTTTTGACAAATGTAATGTGGAATTTGGTGACTTGGAAATAAACTTATTCTTTCCTTTCCTTTCCTGTCTTCTTCAGTATTCATAATAGTTTCTCCCAGTTTAACTTGTTAATGGCTTTCTCAACATGCATATGGACTCTGTATATCCTGTATATCATTGGCTAATGATAAGTGGGACATAAAGCCTCAGGTGGCACTTTTTTTGAGCATTCTTGTACAATATTCACTATTTAGTATTAATTTAGCAAGAGCTGATAAGATGACTTACTAAATACTGATTATAACCTTCTATGCATTCCTTTTCAGAATTTAATTATGGCTGGAAGTGCTATCCTAGACCCCACAAATAAAGAACACTGGGATCAGATTCAGAGAACAGAGGGTGGTACAGCTCATCTTCTGAAACATTTTGAACAATATGCCAACAACGTGGCTCAAAACATGAGGAAGACATACCTAAAGCCGTTTACTATTGTAACACCTAATATGAGTAAGACATAATATTCTAATAAATGACAAATGCAGGTAGATTTTAAAGACAAAGTCTTCTGGTTATTATTAGCTTTTATTTATTTATTTATTTATTTTAGTTATTGCAGTTGATTTTCTGGACAGCTCTAACCCAGTGAGTGCCAAAATTCCAAAGTTTGAAGAAATTAGGCAAGAATATCCAAAAGATCTTAAATCCACTGTGTATTTTCCAGATGCTGTCTTCAGACTACCAGAAAACAAAGGTGAACACTCAGAAATAATTTTTCTCAGATTACCAGCTATGATAGATATTCTTCTAATGAAAACCATTAAGTATTAACTGACAACCATTATTTTTGCTTTTAATTTGATACTGCAATACTTAAGGAGGTTACAATTAAGTAACATGAATGTACTTTGATTCTCATTGTTTTTATTAAGTAAACCCCAAAGAAATGCCAGCAAAGACAAATTCTCCAGATACAGATGACCCCTCTGCCAAGCGAAAGAAAAGACACCAGGATACAGCCTCTGCCCATATAGTAGCAATGGTGATCATCTACAGGTCACTTGGACAACTCCTGCCAGAGCGCTATGATCCTGACAGGAGGAGTCTAAGGTAGGCCATGTATTTAAGTATTTCAGCTTTCAACTAATGCATTATCTAATTCATTGTGCCTTTCTTCTCTTTAGTACCACATACTTGCTTTAAGGATAAAATTATAAATCTCCATCTTAAATTTCAGTTTTCGTCTTTACCATCTTTAATGAACCCTACTAACAAATATTCATTAAATATTTTTCTTTCTTTATTTTGTTCTTTCGCCTGCAGCCCTTACAACATTCTCTTATTAGCTAACCAGACATAAATGAATATTTTGTCTTTTTTTAAAACAACACATTTTCTTATGCTTTAATGTTCAATTGCACAGAGGATAATTCATTATATATAGTGTTTTATACATATTCATTATTGTTTGTAAATGTTTTGGTGTATCAGGTCACAGTTAATAATGACCAGTGGTTATTATTGCATGTTATTGGTAAAAGATTTATATACAGTTAGTATAATTTGCATAAAGCTTTTGTTTGCTAACAGTAATACACTGGGCATTACATTGTTTTGAATTTCACTCATAAAATTGAATAATTCATTCTACTACTTAGCATAATGTGGCAAAGACAGGTAAACTGAAAGTCTTTGAGCTTAAAAGCTTTAAAAATACATAACGATTTAGTGAACTATTGTAATAGTTTTGCATTTTTATGCTAGTAATTTTATTTGCAAAGTTTTCAAAATGTGTGCTGTTGCTGTTAGTAGTAAGTAGCTGCTAGTAAAGCTTATAACATAAATTCAGTTCCAGATAAACCTTTAATGCTAGAAATAAAAATAATGGTGAACATTATAACATTTTAGGTTATTCTTGGGTAAGGGCTACATTAACAGTAAATTGTTACTTTTACTTAACTGTTTTAGTTTCATACTTGTTTACATTTTTCATGCTATGAAGTCGTGCTTGCTTCATGGAATTTCCACGTTCCACATGCAAACAGGAAGCACTATATTCTAAGACATCACAATGTGTTACCATTTTGTGTAACTACTGTTTTCCTCCCAATAAATAGTAATTTGACATACTTTTATTCAAGCAAAGCTGTTGTCCAGGATATAATTTGGAGTGTCTTTACTAAAAAACAGTTAGCTTGTTGGTGCAAATACAAAAATGAACATTGTACAGCCAAACATTTTTTTTCTTGACATGCTGACTAAAATATGTGGTGAAAGTCATTACCTGTATTATCTCTGTATTATAAAAAAAAATCTTGGAAACGAATAGCAGGGTGACCAGGCATGATCTTCTCAGAAGTTCTTGGAAGACACTTAAAAGACCTGCAAGACAAAAGAGACTGGCCATGGAGCGTCTCGCGGGGACCGTAAACATGAGACTTGGTGCCAATAGATTGTCCCAGGACCGTCTCGCGGGGACGTGGAACATGAGGTTCTTGCCCTACCGATATAAAATAAGACTCACGGGCAGCAAAACACTCAGTCGTGTAAAGGCACGTAGCACACACAGATCCTGTGCTCTCAGCTCATATGAAGCATTGTCACAAAAGCCACAATGAGACATAGCCAGGTTTGGGGCAGCCACCCGTATAATTTGGTTTCCTGGCTGCATATTGTCTTTAAATGATAGCACTGCTGTGCATAAAACCGAGTCCAATACAGAACTGAGGGAAATAGGGAAAAGTTGGAGGTTTTTAAAGGGGATGACAGAAAGTGAAGTCAAAGGGGTCGGGCTTGTGAGGGTCTTCTGCCATTGGTGCGAGCCCAGACGTGACATCACAGGGGCCGGAGCTGGCAATTTCTCTATCCATTGGCTCGGTCCCGGAAGTGACGTCCAGAGCACCAGGTGGGGTCTCCCGTGAGTGGTCTGCAGGCAATGGAGAAAAAGTCAGTGCACTCTGCCACATCACGGTATGTTTCAGAACTGCCCTTACTCAAGCCCATTAGCTGCCTCCCATGCACACGTGTGTGACAGCGTATAAGGACAATACGTTCTAAATGAAACGTCAACAACTAAGCAAAGAAGAAAGAGCAGCGTGGAGAAAAGAGACACAAAAGCATTGGAGAGAAAAAAAGGCAGATAAGAGATTATGAAAGCAGTGGAATTCGAAAGGCTCAAAAAAACAATGGTGCGATACACATGCAGAGAAAGGTAAAGAATATGAAAGCAGTAAAATTCGAAAGTATTGTAGTGTCCCAGCCAGGTTGAAGCCTTTTTGTTTTTAAGCGACTGTTAGGTCCAATTGAGGGATGGCGGAGTACAGCACGGAAGACTGATAGCGGGGTATTGATTGATGTGGCAAGTGGGGTTCGAGACCCGGGGGAGGAGGGGTTGGAGAGGGTGCTAGAAGGTTGTGTTTGGGGTTACGAAGTCGCCGATTGTTCAAGTAAAACTTTTGTGAGACTTTATTATGCCGGTCTGATTTTTTTACTTTGTTTCTTTTCGAGCCGGACGTGGAGGTCACTACAGTATCAAAAAAAAGATAGTAAAGATTGCATTAGTGTAAACAAAAGGAAATTAATCATCAGGACCAGGTGTGATTGAAAAAAAAAAGCAGGACAAAGCGAGGTCAGAAATAAAAGGCAAAGTGTAGAAAACAAAGTAAAATGTCATAAAGAGGTTTAAAAACGAGGGAGTGAAACACATGCAGAGCAGCAAAGAGATAATGAAAACAGTGGAATTCAAAAGACAAAAAAACGTAGGTGCAATATACATACAGAGCAAGTTACAGAATATAAAAGAAGAAAAATTCAAAAGTATCAAAAAAAGATAAAGATCGCATTAGTGCTGAAAAAGAGAAATTATTACTCGGTAAAATTACAGAAAGGCGAATAGGGATTAAATATATATGGACATGGGTGATGTGTCAGAAGTATGGAAATATTGTAAGGCTTTGAAGTTTAAGTCAGAGACTTGTAGATCGTCTAATTCGTGTTGCCATCAGGGAAAAGTAGTGTTTCTGCACAATGAGGAGGCGTATCCAAGAGAATTAAAAGATTTTATGTTTGTGGAAAGTGAAATCCACAGTCAGTCATTTCCCAACCCGCTATATCCGAAAACAGGGTCATGGGGGTCTGCTGGAGCCAATCCCAGCCAGCACAGGGCGCAAGTCAGGAACAAACCCCGGGCAGGGCGTCAGCCCACCACAGAATCCACAAACACTACAGGCAAAATATACAAGTCTATAATAATCTTTTCGCCTTCGCATCATTCAATGTACAAAACATAGATTTATACAATAACGGACCATACGCTGTGAGAATCTGTTGTCCCACAACAGTTAAAGCAATGACAAGTTTAATTTCAAAGAAAACACAATTCGGTCAGGTATATATTTATGGTCATGGAGAAGTGATGCAAATTTTAACAGGCGACAAGAAAGGTAATGTAGTATACAGGTATATTCTGCAAATAACATTAGACACCAAAGGAGACCTTGATACCATTCGTATTAAATTGTTTACAGTTTCCCATGAGAATAGCTTTTGCTATGACAATTAACAAATCACAGGGACAAACATTACGAAAAGATTATTTATTAGAGAAAAAGAAACAATATTCACTCACGGGGAGTTATATGTTGCGTAGTCACAATGTATCTCCACAAACGGAATTAAAATTCAATGCAATCTTTAAGAAAAAGTAATTCCAAATATTGTTTTTAATGACGCTTTAAAGTAAAATTGCAAATAATGAAATTGAAACAATTCCAAAGAAAAAAAGACAGCTTTTAAAATTGTATATCCGATTAACCAAACACAGGGGTTTGCGAGCTAAGCCCCCCTAGTTTTCTTTCAATAAGTTTGTTTTATCTTCTGTTTCCCTATTTGCTGTCTGCATTTCTCCATGTGTTGTTTGTTATCATCCAGTTGTATATTGTTTATTGCTCACAGTTAATAGGATATTTTTTAACTGTATTTGTCTTTAAATTCTGCGTATTGTATTTTGACAGTTTGGTCTTACACAGTTTATAAAAATGTAAAGAAGTAATTTTAATATTTTTATATCTCACTATGACCAAAAGGGAAAGAAATGTATGAACCCCTATGTATCATACACAAGATGACAACAAAGATTTTCAGCCCTTAACCTTGACCTCACTTCAACTGGATTATTATAACACTTATTTTTAAATACTTTATTGTTACATTTATTCACCAGATCCATAAGTAAACAATAAGTATGGTTAAGCCCATGTTCTACATAGCAGAATAACATGTCTTTACTAAAAAGATGCCAGGACAAATATTAGGCAAAAAAAAATTAACATTCCTTAAACCCTTATAGGTTACCCACAAGACCTGTCATTAATACTCCCATTGTGAGCACCACAGTCCACAGTGAAGGGGATCCTCTACCCAGTCAGCTAGATCAACCCATCACACTGGACTACACTCTATTGGAAACAGAGGAAAGGACCAAGCCTGTCTGTGTTTTTTGGAATCACTCAATTGCGTAAGTAGTAGTAGTTTTGTGGTAAAGGTTGGGGCATGTGAGATAAATTGCATTCAGAGCTAATCGGATTAAAGGGATATTTGTAAAATGGTGGTTATCCCCTTTGCTATGTAAATTTTAACATATCTGACAGCTGTTTTAAGTACTCCTTTAATTTGGAAGCAATGGTCTAGAAAAAGTAGATTTACTTAGGTGAAAGACACAAACTGTATTTATACTATAGGATGTTCTTCCAACCTGTGTTAATTAAGCCAATAACACTGCAGTATGCTCAGGTTTTTTTTGTAAAAAAATAAAAAAAGCAACACAACTTGAAATTTTTTGATAAATAGTGATTAATTCAGAGATAATAAGCAAATGAAAAATTCTTATACCAGCCTAATGCAAATTTCATTTTGGACATTTTGCTGAAGACTTCTACACTATGAAATAGAATATTCTGATATTGATACCCAGGTCATGCTTTACTTCTGTCAGTACTTGTTTGCAAAAACAGTGATGAAAACAACACACACACTGGACATCTGGGCCATGTTGAAATATGATATAGTCAGATTCAGTACTCTTCCCCATTGTTCTCCTCAAATAGACAAGTACACAAACTGTACTGCACACAGCAAAAGTTGTTGGACGGAGAGTTATGCTTCAGTAATGATGGTTTTTCCTCACATGGTTTGTGAAAAAATGTTATACCTAATCATTGAGTAATGTGTCAAAGTGATCATCTTAATCCGGAGTGATAGACTTGCATTCTTTGCAAGAGGGCTGTGTTACAAGAATGACAATTTCACTATTCAAGGAGTATGTACAATCAACCTCCTCACCCACTGATTTGGCAATAAGCTCATTCATATGTCTCAGACTACTTAGACAGCAGATTGTAAACCATTCAAGCATTTATGAGAGATTCTGAAACAAGACAGGTGTTGCATCAATTAGTAGTATGTAGTAATATGTGAGTTAATTAACCCTTTTATCAAAGAAAAATAGTCCAGGGTTTTATTAAGACCTGAGTGTTAGGTTAGTGGTTCCAGCATTTGGTCAGTGCTTTTATTTTGATTATTTATGTTAAAGTTTAATATACAGTTTTCATATGGCATAATATTTCACTTGAAAATTTTTTTAGAAGAATGTGATTTTTATGTATTTTATCTTTGTTTTTATCTTTTAATGTGTGTGGCAGCATTTGGAACTAGATGTCACACTTATAAAAAAGTATTTATGTTACAATGGCTCAAACTTGTCGACAAATTTTGCATTTTCTCTTTTATACTAAAAATCTATTTTGCTAATGACTTCTTTGTTAATTGACAAAGGTATATTGCAGTGAATATCCAGATTGACTCTGTATTGTGCAGTATATTAATCTTACTATGCTAATGCATGCTGTTATTTGTTGCTGGAAATACTTTTGTATAACTTTAACTAAAGGGAAATATTATTATTGTATATACTGTATATTATGCGAAGAAATACAGTATTTACTTACCTAAGGGGAGAAAGAAGATCTCTGGTGAAGGCAGTCTGATTGTAACTTCTTATTTGACCTGAAGAACTTTTATGTGATTTATGGACCCTTGTTGGTGGTATCTAGTCTACAGATACCTTTCATATAAGGAATATCCATAGAGGAAACAAAAAAAAAATTACATCTGTAACTGGCTAGATCTTAACTTTTTTTTTTTTAAACAAAATGTTTGCTTAATTATATTTGGCAGCATCGGTGGAACAGGAGGATGGTCTTCTAAGGGCTGTGAGCTTGTCTCCAGGAACACAACACATGTTACCTGTCATTGCAATCACATGACCAGTTTTGCAGTACTCATGGATATCTCCAAAAGAGAAGTAAGTTTTGTATAAAAACATCTGTTTTTAAGAATGTGCTGTTGTCTGCTTAATTTAACAATCATTACCAACAATACTTTAAAACCTACAAATGCAGTATACTGCAACAACATTTATTCAGTAATTCCCTGTAGGCAAATTTGTTTTTGTTAGCATGAACACAGCAACTGTTATAAGCTCTTTTAATTAAATTTTTTTTATGTGACACTTCATTTACAAGGCAGCACAGTGCCGCAGTGGTATCACTGCTGTCTCTCTGTAAGGAGACCTGAGTTTGCAGTCTGGGTCTTCCCAACATGGAGTTTGCATGTCCTTCCCATGTCTGTGTGGGTTTCCTCCGGCTGTTGTGGTTTCCTCCCACAGTCCAAAGACATGCAGGTTAGGTGAATTGGCCGTAGTGTGTGGTAGGTCTGTAGGCACCCTGCAATGGACCGGCACCCTGTTCAGAGTTTGTTCCTGTCTTTTGCCTTATGCTAGCTGGGATAGACTCCAGCAGACCCCCGTGACCCTGTTCAGGACTAAGCGGGTTGGAAATTGACTGACTGACTTCATTTACAGATCCAGAATATTGTACACAATTATAATTTATCAAGTTAAAATAAAATGTAACATACTATAAAGGTCAATAAACTGTAATTTGTACATAAATGTGTGTGTGTGTCAGTATATGTACATTACATTTTTTATTAAAATACTGTAGTATTTTAAAAAGCAATGTCAAAATCCCCCAAGCGAACTGGTCATGCAGCTTGTCCTTCTAAAACAAACTGTGTTTCTGGCTAATGTTTGTAATCTTAGTGATATACAACAAAGATTTTATTCTGGCCTTGTTAGTTATAGTAAGTAATAACTAAACTAGGAAGAATAACTAGATTAAAATAGCCATAACTATAGTGTCACTGCAGAACCCTGAGAGAGAGCAGAAGGGATAGAAAGGATTTATTAAAACCCAATCATAATAATTTCACTTATAAAAAGGGTAATATGAACTATAGTCTTAGGTTTATACAGAAAAAAAGTAAAAACCATTATCATTACTAAAAGACCACTTAAAGTCATACCCAGTAGAGGATGGATATCCAGCTTAAAACAATATTATAGTGCAACAGCAAAAATGATACCAAAACTGCAGACATAGCAAATACAACAGAGGCAGTAAAACATTTAATAAGAACTGGACAATCTTCAAAACTAAAAAAAAAAAAATCTTTAAAAATGAAGTAAATGAAGTTTGGTGCAGGCACATGCAAGGAAACTAAATATGTATTATGAAAGAAAGATAAGCATCACCTGTTTACAGGATACAAATGAAATAAAAAGATTTTGAGATTTATATTGATGTGTTATCCAGGCAATGTGTACAAGCAATTAAAGTGACCAATAAAATGTTATTTTGTGAAAGCTGTTGAATACAAATTTGAAAGTGTTAGGTCCTCAGATGTACTTTAGAAAGTCTGAGAATGTATACAGTTCTGATTAACCACCACATCAACAAAACATAGTAGATCTAGTATGTGTGAAAGGAGAAGTACCAAATGAATCCCTAGTTTAAAAAGTATGTCCTACTCTGAATGATAGGGTAAATTACCCTGTATCTTCAGAATTCTCAGAGGTAATATTAAATTTAATCCAGAAAAGGAAAATTCTTTGTATTCAATAGTGAAACATGTACTTTTGGACAGTGGAAAATACATTCAAGATAGAAACCAGAAAGTACCTCTTTATACAAAGGGTCACAACATCTTGAAATAAACTATTGAATCATTTGTTATTTATAGTAAAAAAAAATATTGGTTGGTCACTTTTTAGCAAAAAATACATTTTGTAAATTAAGAGCATGCAACAGGATAATTTAAAATGTAGATTATGCAACACGAGTAACATGAGATATTTTTCTTTGATGTATTTGATAGTGTTTCCTATTAACCAGTATTGGTCACCAAAGGGTCCCATTATATAAGAACCAATGTTGTCTCCATTCTCCATGACAACATGACATTAAACATTTGTCAGCCATTACTTCAAATCACATAGGAAAAGCAACACATTAGAAAATATTGTTTTGGGTTGGGTACAGTATACCTTTAACTTTTGTTTTATTCTGCCAAATCCAAATGTAATTATTGCTTTTTAAAGAAGATCATGTATTCCCAAATCAGCAGAATTTTATTATTTATTCCTTTACCTTGGATTAAAATATTTAGTATTGAAATCATTCTGAAAAATAAACATAGTGGTATTCATTCATCATTACTTCTTCTTTTCTCAGCATGGGGAGGTTCTTCCATTGAAGATTGTTACATATACTACAGTATCTATATCCTTGGTAGCATTGCTTGTGACATTTATTTTACTCATCATCATCAGGACTCTACGATCAAATCTTCATAGCATTCATAAGAACCTTGTAGCTGCTCTCTTCTTTTCTGAGCTTGTCTTCCTCATTGGAATAAATCAAACTGATAATCAGGTAAGGACCAGAACTGTATGAAACATATTAGCTCTGGTGTACATTTTATGTGAATGTCAGTAAAATTTTCATGCACTTCTAGTTCTCTAGAGAACTTAAGTAGACAATAACAAATGATGATCACGCTACCTCCAAGGCCCCATTTAAAACACCAAGTATTTGCTCTATGGACTTCAGGATAGAAGTTTCTTTAATTGTTCTGCAGTCCCTGCACCTGTGAGCCATTATTTAGCATGATTAAGCAGTAGCTCTATTCTGTATGTTCTTTTGAAACAGCGTCGCCACCTCCAGCACTATTTCTGTGATCTTTAGAATCAGAAAATTGGAAAACTTTACTGATCCAGAGGGAAATTGTTTAATCTTGTTCATTCTCTAAGATGAGAGTCACTGCCAAATGCTTATTTGCTTAAATTTAACCATTCTGCGAAAGCATTCTAATGAATACCTACTCGTGCAGGTGCCCTTGACTACTGATCTTTTAGAATACTGTACTTAGTACGCACATGAAATGTGCATCCAAGTGGCCCCTGCTCTACGACACTGGCATATGCACAGCTCCTCTATCTATCAATGTGAAGTATTTGTCTCTCTCTCAGTTCTGGAGGATTTAGGTCAGAATTCACTTGTCCTCTGGCAATCTGATTGTGTCTTTACACCAGGAACTTCCTGCCAGAAAAACATCCACTTACAATGTGAGTGGAACTAATGAATGTAATAGAAAAAGAAAAAACACATAACAATTGGCTCAAAGATTACCATTTGTATCAGGTACACCAAGTTATTAGCTAATCATTACTCATTATGATGAACTTTGTCTATGTTGGCTTTAATCATATGGATGAGTAGTAACACATCATCCTTAAATTAAGAGAATTTCTGAAAGCCCTCACAAGAGTTATCAATGTCCTTCAGATTACAAAATGATTCAGAGGAATTTAGAATCAGTCCATTATCCTGCAGTGTGAGATCTTTTCTGCAAATGTAGAAATGTAAAGATTTCTGCCGGTCAAGAAAGAGCAGGCTATTTAACTACAGTGGTGTGAAAAACTATTTGCCCCCTTCCTGATTTCTTATTCTTTTGCATGTTTGTCACACAAAATGTTTCTGATCATCAAACACATTTAACCATTAGTCAAATATAACACAAGTAAACACAAAATGCAGTTTTTAAATGATGGTTTTTATTATTTAGGGAGAAAAAAAATCCAAACCTACATGGCCCTGTGTGAAAAAGTCTGTAGTCTGTCAGCGTTTTTAGGAAGGGTTTTCCCAGGAGCGTCTGTATCTTCTAGGGGTGCGATCAGCCCCCCAGCTCACAATATATATATATATGGACGGCACGGTGGTAGCGCTGCTGCCTCGCAGTTAGGAGACCCGGGTTCGCTTCCTGGGTCCTCCCTGCGTGGAGTTTGCATGTTCTCCCCGTGTCTGCGTGGGTTTCCTCCCACAGTCCAAAGACATGCTGGTTAGGTGGATTGGCGATTCTAAATTGGCTCTAGTGTGTGTTTGGTGTGTGGGTGTGTTTGTGTGTGTGTGTCCTGCAGTGGGTCGGCACCTTGCCCAGGATTGGTTCCTGCCTTGTGCCCTGTGTTGGCTGGGATTGGCTCCAGCAGACCCCCGTGACCCTGTGTTCGGATTCAGTGGGTTAGAAAATGGATGGATATATATATATATATATATATATATATATATATATATATATATATATATAGTCACTAAAAGAATAAAACACTTTCATGACAAACAGACATGTTCTAGTACAATGATGTCTGTCCTCCCTGGCCATCGGACCTTACTCTTATTCTATGTTAATTAATGTTGACTTATTTTTCTTACTGTGTCTTTTATTTTTCTATTCTTCATTATGTAAAGCCCTTTGAGCTACATTTTTTGTATCAAAATGTGCTATATAAATAAATGTTGTTGTTGTTGACACCAAAGAAAAATTCACTGTGCTATTCAGAAATAAATCTAAATATGTCAGACATGTTACAATTGTACAGCTACATTTACCAAGTTAGAAATGTTTAAGCATGAGATATTGAAAATAAATAATGTATATAATGTGTATGTAGAATTTAGAATTTCACACTAAATATTTAGGTAAAGCTTTATTTGTCCCCAGCAGGAAATGTAATAGAGAGAGAGTTAGACAGACTATAATCTGAATACAAACAATAATGACTAAAAAGGAAGAACATTTAAGAAGAATGAAAAATTTCTGATTTGCATTAAGCAGGAGTATTGCTGTTGGTATAAAGGAATAATTTGTTGGCTGAAAGTACTCAGTGTTAGTATGCCAGTACAGGCCTTAAAAACTCAAGGACTGACTGTTGTCCTTCTTCAGTTGTCCTTCCTTACTTGGTCTTCAGTTATGGGCAGCTTATACTGATGGTCAGAACTGGACTCATCACTGGTCATTCCAATTTACAAGTAGGAGTTGCTGATGTAATATGAATAGTGTGGGGAGGCTGGTTGGAAGAAGGTGGCAGTGGGAGGAGAAAGATGTTAAAAACTTGGTTTAGGGCTTTAACTTTGTCCTCATCTCCTTCTAGCACCTGAGACCTGGATTGCTTGCGTCCAGTAATTATGCCCAGTCATTTCCAGACATCCTTCATGTTATTCTGATTAAGTTTCTTTTCTGTTTTATGTTTGTAAGCTTCCTTTCCTTCTCTCAGCTTTTTTCTTCAGCACTTGCTATGAGTACTTCCCTTCCCTCTTTGTCACCGTATTTGAAAGCTGTCATGGAGGAGATCATTTAGCTCCTTAGTAATCCAGGGCAGGTTGTTTAGAACAGCACACAGTCTTTGAGGGTACCACAATGTCAGCACAAAGTTTTCACCATCAGACACAGTTTGGTTTTTTTTAAAGTGAATGACAGAAATGGCAAAAACATTAGGAATAGTGTTCTGAAAGTCCTGTGAATGTAAAAAATCACTGAATTAAGGTCAGTTATCTCTAAATAAAACCATCCATTTTTTCAACCTACTTATCCTGTTGAGGGTCATGAATAACTGGTGGAAACCTAGGCAGGGCGTCAGGCACTCACATACTCTTACTTATACAAGGCCAGTATACATTTGTTAACCATGAGTCAGCAGCACTAAGCACTACTGCACTGAATTGTTGCCATAAATAAATCCTTTTTTTATATAGTGTCTTAAAATCTGCACCAATTACTGTGTAAAATAGTGTCATGTTTTAATTTCCTAATAATTATTTTCATATAAGCAGAACACCTATGATAAAAAATGCATAATTATACATAAAAATATATTTAGAAAACAGTGTACACAGGTAATTATAGCCAAAGAACTATAGCACTTATGATTACATAAAATACGATGGCTTTACAAAAAATGTACAAGTAGGACACAGTTCTTCCAGAGTTTTGATAGTGTTTTGCACATCAAATAGGAATGCTGACAGATGTGTGAAAGAATAATATCTGCAGTATGAGATAATCTGTCAACATTTCTTCTTCAAAAATGGCAGCATCCCAGGGATTTTTTTCCATCTCAATGACTGCTTTGTTGACCGGCAAAATACTGGTTGGAGATTAAGTTGCTAACGTGCAAGAGTTGTGATATGAAAGGTTTCATTGGGGATAACTTTTCCCAAAGTAAACATACTTGTACCATACAGCAGCTCCTTACATTTCAACACCTGATTAATCTTAAAGTGCTATCCAAGTGATCCTTCATGTCTACAGCATTGCCATGCTATGTTGGTTTTTACAGTCTTGGAACAAAGGTTATTTGGTCTCACTGTTTAGTCTTCGGGTGCTACACTGCAGCAGCACAAGAACAAATGTGTCTTTAACCATTAAGAAGATGCTTATTTTATGATGGTAGATAATACTTTTATATTAAGATTCTTTTAAAGTTGATATGCTCCAGAATAATATGTTATTTTTGAAAGCCCCTTGGCTATGTGCATGTTACTGCTAGCTTTTTTTTTTTTTTTTAGCTTTTTTCTGGCAGCGTTCTTTCAGTATAAACCAAGCGTGAGTCATGTAAACGGAATAGAAAAACATGTAAAGTATCACAATTCAGAAATAATTCATAGGTATTTGGCAATAAGCCTAGTAACTATTAGTCTTTGTCAGGCAACAATAAAATTTAGGGAGAGGTTGCAAATCCCTATACTTTAACAATTGTTATGTGAGATTAACAGTCCTACCTGATTCTATGTTTGTTTGTTTTTTCATTTATTAAAAAATACAGAAGACTTTGTTTCACCAGGAAACATGTGTCAACTGGCATTGCTGAATTCAGTGTACCTCAGGGTATTAATATATCTATGCCTACCTTGTAGTTTGCTTTGGACTGATGTTCTTAAGATCACCCAAAGAAAAAAAGAAAATGCCATAAGTTATATTTGTTTCAATATGGTCTAATATCAGACATTTTAATACTACTTAGTAGACTGCTAATGTCAAGTTCCTGTTCAAGTGCAGATTATTTGTTTAGCTCATGTGTGGGTCGACTATCATTCCTTGTGTATCTTTAACATAGATTGTACCGTTAAGCATGTGATCTAGCTTACTTTTATTACTGCTTGAACTCACACAGTTTCTTTCTGCATCTTATAGTTTGTATGCACAGTGATTGCTATCCTGCTTCACTATTTCTACATGTGCACTTTTGCCTGGATGTTTGTAGAGGGTCTGCACATCTATCGCATGCTGACTGAAGTAAGGAATATCAACCATGGGCATATGAGGTTCTATTATGCCATTGGCTGGGGGATTCCTGCCATCATAACAGGTAATAATTACAATTGTATCAATGAGTAGTTTGAGCATTTATATAATAAAATGCACAGTATTGTTTAGGTTACTTTCTGGTGCACTTGTATGTAAACATGTTTTCTTCAGCTTTCCCCATATCAACAGCACACAGTAAATATTTATTTATATTTCCTTTAACCTTATGAAAAGATATCTGACTGCCTAAGGACTTTGATTTCTTTGCAGATTTCATTCTAATCCAGCTCTACTCCTGTCATAATATTTAAATATGTTATATTGATAATTGCATAATAAAATTCTTAAAGGGTTTACAGACAGAATGCAGAATAAACAGTATATAGACAGTATTCAGGTAATAATTACAAACTTGAAAAACACAAGAAAATTTTTCTTATCTTTTGATTCTTTCAACAGTCCTGCTTATATTATCACCTAAAAGTATTTTCTAATATGAAGCATAACACAAATACAATCAGGACCCCTTAATCCAATCTAGGGTGACAGGAAGTTAGTTTTTATTCTGGAACGTCATGCACAGGGCAAAAACAGTCTTCTTTATGGGACCAGTCCATTGCAGTTCCACTCACTCACACTGAACTAATTTAGAGTTGCTAATTAACCTAACCTGTACTTGTTTGGGTCATAGGGGTAAAACCAAACAACCTGGAGAAAAAGATCTGTACAGACAGAGGGAACAAGTAGATTCCACACAAATAGTAATGGAGTATAGTATTCAAACTCAGAGCAATTGCATTCATGAGGGCAGTTGCGCAAACTGTAGCCACCCTTCAACAAAACAGCTATGTGTAAAATTTAAAAACTAAGATTAAAAAGAATATTCACCTTTTATTTGTATAAAAAGTTAGTTTAAATATTTTGCAAAAGGTGTGCCTTTTTTACACTCTGTCTAATTAGCCATCCATTTAACAATTTTCCTAACATAAATATATCCTAGCAACATCAGGCACAATGCAGGAAGCAGTTTTGGAGGAGACATCAGTCACAAGTTCGGTCATTCAAAAAACTCAGGGCCAGTTTAGCATTACCAATTCCCCTTGCATTCACATCTTTGGATGTGGGAGTGAAAGAGCAGTACCCAAAAAAGTGGGTGCACAAGACATGCGCTGTCTTCACACAGTTAGTAACTAGACCAGGATATATACCCAGTTCCCTTAGGCTGTGACACTCTAATATTAGTTAAATTTGTTTAATCTAGCACATTTTATACAGTATTTATAAAGCAGCTTAATACAGCACAATAATTCTTTGCCATTCATATACAAAGAAAATCGGAATTAAAACGTTCTTTAGAATTTGTAATGAAGTGGCCATGTGGCAAAATGGGATGCATTGTATTAGTTCAGCATTGTTTTTAATTGTTTCTGTTTTCTGTATATGAAGCTGAAATTCAGGCTGGTAGGTTAGGTATCCTTCAAATTCTTAACTTAATTAAAGCCAGTGATAGACAGTTATAATTATGTTAATGTTTTTTATAGGGCACCTGTTTGATTAAAAATGTATACACAATTAATTGCTGGTTATTTTATTTTGTTTTTGATTTAAATTAACTGCATAGTAATTAAAATTGTATGTATTTCATTCAAGCATATTAATATTTTTCTATGAAGCAGAAATAATTCAGTTCTAATACAAAATAGTTTTAAGAGTCACTTGCCTGTGCATACTGAATTATTCCAGTTAGTTTATTGAACAGTTTTGTATAAAATAAACAATTGAATAAACAGTGAAACACTAATAGGTCAACGACACAATTTTTTTTTTTTTTGAACCAATCACAATGCAAATTAGTCTAGCACATTCATTGGTTCTGCCAATAATATGAAGATGGGAATAAAGACAATTGTTTTTCTAGTTAATCAGTTTGTTGCTTAAACAGACCAGTTTATTTACACTGGCTGTTCAAGGGATGCTTTTTTATTAACAACATATTCAGATACAGAAAAAATGTTTACATGGGGCCTGTGCTGGGAAATATTACTTATAAAATTAACTTGGCTACATTACTCATTACTTAAAAGAAGAAATTAAAACATGTTATATAGCTACTTATTATAAAATGCAATGCATCACAAATAGTAGATTACTTTTGTGTTACTTCTCCTTCTAGCAGAGATATGAAACCCATTCCTATAATCAAAATAAATCTATAGAGACAAAATATTGCAATAGTCATTGCTACTCTATTCCAGATCAAGATGACAACAGAAAGCAGAATTCAATGCTATTAATTCTGTTATGTGGCTTGTAGTGTTTCTTATTTTAAGCCTTCATTATTTCTTTGGGTGTCAGATCAAGATTTGGGCACATTACAACATAAACTCCAGTAAAGTTTATTTTAAATTTAAATGTTGTGGTCAACTACTTCTCAACTAAGAGAATATGTTGATGTGCTATGAAGTAAATGACATCCATAATTAACACAAGTCCGTTAAGACTGTTATGAACACAAGTTGTTGAGCCACACTGTTTCAACATATCTACTGTACAGTAATCCTCGCTACATCGCCGACTTTCAAGGGCTTCACTCCAACGCTGGATTTTAAATGTAAGCACATCTAAATATATATCACGGATTTTTCGCTGGTTCGCGGATTTCTGCGGACAATGGGTCTTTTAATTTATGCTACATGCTTCCTCAGTTGGTTTGCCCAGTTGATTTCATACAAGGGACGTTATTGTCAGATGACTGAGAAGCTACCCAATCAGAGCATGTATTACATATTAAATAAAACTCCTCAATGATATACGATGTGCTTCCCGCATGGTGCTTGATTGTTTGCTTTTCTCTGTCTCCCTCACTCTCTCTGCCTGACGGAGGGGGTGTGAGCAGAGGGGCTGTTTGCACAGAGGCTGTTTGCCTAGGGGATACGGACACTCCTCTAAAAAATGCCGCTTTATTGCGGTGCTTTGGCATACTTAGAAGCATGTATTGATTTGTTGATTGTTTGCTTTTCTCTCGCACTCTCTCTCTGACATTCTCTGCTCCTGAGAATCCTGCTTTGAAGAGAAGATATATTTGCATTCTTTTAATTGTGAGAAAGAACTGTCATCTCTGTCTTGTCATGGAGCACAGTTTAAACTTTTGACTAAAGGGTGTTACTTCATGTCTAGAGGGCTCTAATAATGTTAACAGTGTGGGAGAGTTTATAAGGGCTTAAAATATATAAAACTAATCATACAAACATATGGTTTCTACTTCACGGATTTTCATCTATCGCTGGGGGTTATGGAACGCAACCCCTGCGATCGAGGAGGGATTACTGTATAGCATAAATCTGCATTAAAACAAAATGGACATTTTGTTAATAGATTTCTGTTACTAGACTGCAGTACACTCTTTTCTGATTAGTTGTGAGACTGAGCCCTGCAAAGTAGAGGCATACCATCAAACAATATTTGCTTCTTGCCTTTCACCTAGTGAATGATTACTGGCTCCCTTTGGCTGGGTGTCAAAAATCATCCAAAGTCGTCCATTACAATGCCACTATTATAGTTGACAAAATTCCACCCTTAAGAAATTCAGCCACCCTAGGCAACCACCTAGCTCACCTACTGTATATAGTAGAGCTGGCCCTGTCTGTCAGTATATGCAGGAGTAAGTGCACACCTATGACTATTGTTCAGTTCCTTTCATTTGATTACATGGTACGCATGTGCTTAACCTCTTTCTTACTAGCTGTCACCAGACGACCAGAGAACCGCATTCATGATATTATAGCCTCAGCAGGCAACGTCTTTCGGGAAAAAGGCAATACTTCAGTGAAATAATAATAATACCGGTAAATAATTAATAAAAATATACATAAAAATTACTAAATAATAATAATTAATTTTTTAAGTGGCAGGAATACGCTTCCATAGTAACACAGTTACATTTATGCCCAAAGTCCTTGCAATCAGCTGTGCAGTTTTTTGACTTGGGTACCACTCTGTATGTGGAACTAATACTAACTTTGGAATACCTTGGTGAAGTTGCATCATAATCACATGTTTGTTATACTATATTCAATGCAGTAGTGATTTGCTTACTATTTAAAGTATTTGCTTGTATTTATCTTTTCATGTGAAATAATACCTTTTTGCACAAAATGGGGGAAAAAGTGTACTGAACCAAAGACCCAAGTGCATACACTAATTTGATGATTCTTTTTGCAACTTCTCAAATGCAATATGTAATAAATGTACGGTGTCTTTTTTATAGTTAGAAGCTGAGTTGAATGCAAATGTGTCTTTTTAAATAAGCAATACAATTACAAATGTAAAAGGATCTGAATATATAGGTAACTGTGAATTTTGCTCTATGCTGCAAATTTCAAAAACAATTTCAGTTTAAGTTTTTTTTATATAATAAATGGAATATTTTTTGTCCTTTTAACAGGTCTTGCTGTGGGATTGGACCCTCAGGGTTATGGAAATCCAGACTTTTGCTGGCTCTCTGTTCATGATACATTGATATGGAGCTTTGCTGGTCCAATTTCTCTTGTAGTTCTTGTAAGTAGTTTGTCCTCCACCCATACACATCTGATTTGTGATTGAGTAGCACTACATAAGCATACCTGAACATAACAGTTCATTATAATGATGAATAATACACTGTGAAAAATAGATGTTTGCAATGCTGCTTCTTTATTGATTGCGCATTTCATTGTGAAACGTTCTGCAAGGAAAGGGAGCCACTGCTCAAGGAGTGAATCCAGTAGCAGCATGCAACAATGTGTTGCTATCTAGATTTTTCTTGTGCTTTCTACATATTCACATTGCTACATTTATTGTATTTGCATACATGTATAACAGAATTTACCAGCTTCTTAATTTTACATTACTGTTATTTAAAATTTTTTTAATCTGCTTTAATTTTGCATACACATGCAACATTTCTTTTCTTACTACAGCCAATTTTAACATTTACTACAACTCCAATTTAATACTATACAATCACAATTTAACATTTTCATGTTTAACATTTTCTCACATTTTATATTTTTGAATGGTGAATGATGGTGATGGCTGTTTATTTCAAAAGTAATATTTATTTTGGAAAAAAGTAATATTAGTGTAATGCTTAGATATTATTTTATAAATATTTGAATATCAGTAATTTATTATATTAAAAACAGTGATATGCATTTTATTATTGAACACTACATTTTTAATTTCTCAACTAATCCAGCATTTAACAATTTCATATTGAAAAATTTTAAAGTGGTTCCCTGTAAAATATAGGTTCTACTATACTGTGTGTAAACAAAATATAGTATATACAGTTGGCAAGACAATGTGCATATTTTCATTGTTCTATTAATTGAAATTAATAATTTCAATTATAATATCAAAGGTAATAATTGTCATAATTATGCACCCCTAGGTCTTAAGATACATGACTGGTGATTCTTGTCTGATTTCGTGGCTTGCCTTGTACACTTGTCCACCTGCAAACAGCACCAAAAATACTCTCCCTTATGTTCCTTACCTTTCCTGGCAGCGTTTCTTCTTCCTACTGAATCCTTCTTTTGATTTTTTTCCGAAATTTAAGTTCAGTAATGAGATAGAATACTTAAGCCCTGACAAGGTACTACTTCCAGAGTTATCACTGAAACCACTTCCAAAGTCAGGAGTGCTCTTTGGAACTCCTCCTCAGCCCTTCCTCATAGAGCTCCATCAAACAGCCCCAGGTTTCCCTAAAGTACTCAACCCTAGTACTGTACTATCTAAATGGCCAGGCAACCCACGGGTATCCTGCCCTTTATTATGCATAGTATAGGGTCATGTGTAATGTAATGTGACACACCCTTGTGCCACCTATCAAACTGAGAGACTCCTGGAACATTATTCATCATCTCTCACTGCCCTGCACTTTATTTGTCCTTGGAGGTATTACTTTGAAGGCATTCTCTATAAACATATACTCTACTAGCTAAGGAGTACTCATTTTCTGAGCAATATGTTGCCTTGCACTGGTTCTCACCTGGCACAACTTCACATATATACATTACTAGCAGGAGTACTGGCATTGCCCAGGAATGTACAGGGTGGTCCAGATCTAATTATGCAGATCCAGATCGTCTGGATGACTTTGATTTATGCAGGGACGATTCTAGTTCAGAGCGAAGACGATTCTTTATGTCGTCAGTTCGCACACTTCTGGATGGTCTGGGATTTTTCGGGTGATTTTCTATGTAATAAACTTAAGTTATAGCGTAATGAAAATTGCATGATTAGATCTGGCCTACCCTATATAATGAATTTCCCAAATGAAAGAAACAAAACATAGAAATAGAACAAACATTTTTCTGATTCACATTTTATCATAATAGGTAATACAAGTGGTTATTCCAGAGCCTTTGGATACACTATATTTTTTTTTCCCTTGTGGTGTGAAAATGAACAAATTCTGAGGATTGCCCAAGAATAGAATATGCTACGTAGAGTTGTCCGTGTGAAAAGCATGGATATTCCAAATTGATGCCTGCAACTTGCAGTGATTGCCCTTGAGCCTTATTAATTGACATAGCAAAAGCCAAACGTACAGGAAATTGACGCCGTTTGAAATCAAAGGGTAAATCATTTGGAGTCAGCGGTATTCTTGGTATGAAAACATTTGCACGTCTTGCACAACCTGTTATGATCGTTGCTTCAATAATATGTATTGATGGAAAAGTTGCCGGCATTTCAAGATGTGATTCTCTTCAGAAACTCTACTCATTAGTCGGTAAGCATAAAAGTCCATTGCAATGAGTTTCTTGCCAGCAACAGAGTTGCCCGTAGATGGATCTGCTTATGGAATTCCAAAGTAACACCCATCTTTGCCTTGCCGAAACATTAGTGGGTACTGAAGGGCATCATATGACCTGTGTGTGTGTCTGCCACACGCTGAAGACTTCTGTTCCTTTTCTCAAAGATAATGTCCCGCTTCCCAAAGTCATTGCCTACCATTACAATGGCAACCTCATCAAGTGTTGGGGCATTGAATCATCAGTAATGCTCTCACTGTGGCATTTTGTCAGCTCTTATGACAACTTTATAATCATCTGTTGACATATGTTGAAGTGCAGTCTTGAAAAGGGTGACATATGCTGTGTTCTCATGAAGAAATCGTTCTAAATCCATCACAATGTCCAGTCTTACGTTCGGTATTTTGCTGTGCCTATGATGCGCTGTTGTGGAAATATCTCCCATGAAGTAGATCTGAAGGAACTCAATTGTCCCATCAGTTAATGGAAGTAATGATCCTATTGTATGGTAAACTTGACCTTGCACTTTGAATGTGGGCATGAACCCATCATCTCATATTTGTTTAGTTGCACCAAAAGAAATCATTTGAAAACAGGAATTGTACTTCCTGATGTTGTTCAAGAAATACTTTGAAATTGGTGTTGATCTTGACATCAAGGATTGTAGAGGTTGAGATTGACGAAGTAGAGATGGTGGTTTCACCTTCCCACTTGAGCAACACAATCCCGGTGACTCTCGATATGATCCATTCGGCCAACAACAGCGACAGGATGTTAATGATATGCAACCTATCGGTTATATGCGAAAGCCATATTTTTAAAATCTTGCTGTATTTGTCCATGTGTTGCATCAGCAGCCCTTCGCCTGTTGGCAAACAGCCTGGTTTCCCTTTCTAGAGATGTTTCATCCGGTCTTGCATCAGCAGCCCTTCTCCTATTGGCAGTACAGGGACGTGTGTGGAACTGTTGGTGAAAAGGTGCCCTGCGCTTCACCCCGAACATTTTTCCCAACCAAACATACCCAATGACCTTCTCCTGGTCACAAAGGAGCCCCATGCCCAGTTTGGTGGCGATCCGACGCCCGGTGCAGATTTGTATAGCGGACAAACAAACATACATCGACTCTGCTTTATATATTAGATGTGTTGTGACTAAAATGAGAATCCCTGATTTGGATATATAGAAGTTAACAATCAAGATTTGAGTCACCGTATACACATTTATAGTATATGTTCATAGGCACCAAACCTGTAGGTGGGCATGAGGGCAACTGCCCCCAGTCATAAAGTATCCGGGTGCACTTCTACAGTAAATTCACATATATGCTGCCAACAGGTAGCTTGTAGAATGTCTGTGTATTTATCAGATTATGATGATAAGTGTTCAAAGACACCGTATTTACTCGTGTCCCATGTGCCCCCGTGTAAGACACGCACCCTAATTTTTACAAAGAAAATCGCAAAAAATGTTTTGCCCAGTGTACGACGCACGTTGTGATTGTATCGTTTAGCGCGAGAGAGAGAGAGCGCGAGTGAGTGAGCAAGCGAATGCACAAGCACGCGAGCGAGAAAGAGAGAGCGTGAGTACGCGAGCGAGAAAGAGAGAGCGTGAGTGCGCGGGCACGCAAGAGAGAGACAGCGTGAGTGCGCGAGCAAGTGAGCGAGAGAGAGAGAGAGCGAGCGAGCGAGCCCAAGCAGAAGAAGTAAACATTACGAAATTACATTTCCTCATGTATGACGCGCACCTGATTTTCTAATGCTAATTTTCGGGAAAAAATGTGCGTGTGGTACACGCATAAATACGGTACTATGAGTAGAAACATCACTGCCAGATCTGTACATGGAAAGCTAAGGACACAAAAGAGGAGCCATTCTGCAGACTCTGAAAAGTGCACTTGATGTGCAAAATTTCATAAAACATGTAGCAATTAGTGTGTATTGGTAAGATTTCTTTTTTCTGTAAAAACATCAAATCTCTGTCAAATGGGTGGAAAAAACAGCACCTTTGGCCAACAGCGTAGCTAGAACAATAGTTGGTAGCTCTTTATATATGCTGCCAACAGGTAGCTTGTGGTGATGATAACAACATTAACTTTTACTTAAACCATGCAGGTCCATAAATATTTAAATTAAATGTAGCTTCCTGAAATAACTGAACATCCTAATATAATTACAAAATTCATTGAAATTAGATTAGATTAGATTAATCTCATTCATTCCAAAGAGAAATTTAGATGTTTACAACAGCAGAAACACAAACAAAACAAAGATACAGACTCACAGGACAAATAATACAATCAATCAATAAATAAACCAAAATATAAGTAAATACTTTTACTGTTTACTGTATCCTCACCAATATCTACAAGTAACACACAATCACAAAATCACCATCCAATCAATGCATGACATCAGATAGTTTTTCCAATGAGAGACCAACTATGGATAACAAGAGATAATGGCAGGGTAATCAGTCGTCATTATTATTTGTATTATTAGATTATTATTTATGTGTTAGCCTATACTTTTTGTCCCCCAATGTTTAGGTCAAGTCAGCATCCATGTATATTATTATGACTCTGTTATTACCTTTTTACCCTCCCATCAGACAAACATAGTCATATTTGTGTTGGCTGCAAAAGCCTCTTGTGGAAGAAAGCAGAGGTCACGAGAAAAGACTGGGGTCATGTAAGTATCTCAAAATAACTCTTTAAATCGCTTTTTTCTTTTGCATTTACTGCTTTTCTAATAGTTGATTATTTGATAAAGAGATGCCACTAATGCACATTGAGTGCTTCTCTGGCCACCTTTCTGACAGTTGCATATTATGTTTTACCTTTCTTTCAGCTCTGGCCTGCGCACTGCTTTCCTGTTGCTGCTACTGATCAGCGCAACTTGGCTGCTTGGCTTAATGGCAGTTAACAGTGATGTGATGACTTTTCACTACCTCTTTGCAATCTTCAGCTGTTTGCAGGTATTACTAGTAAAGAACACTAAACTCATCAGTTTTGAATGATTGTCAACAGCTTTTGCTTGTGAAGTGTGGAAAATACATAATTTCAATGTAAAAAATGATCTGCTTTTTGACACAGTAAAGCATAACATAACATGTCAAAAAACAGGACCATGCAAAACACCTTTTGGTTATTTTTACCTTTTTAATCAGGATAAAATTAAGTGGAAATTAATCTAATGCATTTTAATGGTATCATTAAATAATATTTTTCTAGAATTATACTGTTTGTATAAAGTAAATAAATCCATCATTATGTTGACATTAGAGGAACAAACTTTTATAAATACCTTTTAATTCTCTTAAATATTAAACTATTTTAATACTAGCATTCCATTTCAGGGAATATTCATATTCTTCTTCCACTGTATATTTAACAAAGAAGTTCGAAAGCACTTAAAGAATACACTAACAGGAAAGAAACCTCAGCTGGATGAATCTTTAACTACACGCACCTCACTATTAACTGTAAGTAAATCATAGTATGCTTGTATGTTATAGCAAAATAAAACTTGCTGTGGTATACATGTACTGAAAATGCATCAAAAACTCAACTTTTTAAATAGTACAGTACCAGCACTTTGGTACTTTCAACACTAAGTAAATGGTAGGTTTAAAAGACCTTGTGCTCATCACTATGTTCTTCTCTTTGATGTACTGGAAACTTCACTGGAGGAACCACACCACCACCCTGATATGTGACACAAAAGAAACTCAATGGCACACATCTTGACCACCTTTGACACAATAGAAAATTATAAAGGGGAACAGTGGAGTGTGGCAAGGCAGGGTGGTGTGCGATTATGCAATGCACCGCAAAGGCTGGAGTTACACAGGAGATTGAGAATTGGGTTATCCTTTATTTGCTTCAGTTCTGTTTCAGTACTGGTGCTGAGGTCCGAAAACTGGTATTGATACAGAGATCAAAATTTTAATAATGATCCAACACTGCTTTCCAAGTTATTGCAGTTACGTGCCGTTACCTGCATTTTTGGAGTATTAATAAAGTCTTTAAGAAAAGCCTAGCTTTTTTAAGTAAGTTTTAACGTTCTGCTGATAATTAGGTTTTGTGATTATCTTGATTGACTTGCATATCTAAAGTAACACTTCCTGCCATATAAGGATTTAGTAAAGTTGTTACAATTAATTTAATATGCTTTAAGAATAAAGGATATTGTTGTTCTAAGAATTACTTTTGTCTATGAAATAAATGTATGAAGTGTGGTATAAGTTGGACGAAGGTAAATAAACAGTAAAGAATGTTTACTTTATATCACCATTTCAGGTGTCATTTAGTTATCAGCTTATCAAAATATTATCAAATTCTACTTATTTTTAAGTATGTAAATTATATCATATCAAAAATAAATTTTCTGTTTATAATTAGCATGATTGTTTGTTTTGTTAAGCCCATTTTAACATTTTTTGACATAGAATTACATTTGTTTCTTAGTGAATTTACAGTATTTGAAAAGATTTACATTTCCTCATTAGATGAATTTGCTCGTAAGTAATGAATCAACTTCATGTATGTTCATTGCCTGGCATTCTCTTACCATGCATGTTTATTTCAGCGCTCCTTGAACTGCAACAACACATACACTGATGAACCAAATATGTATCGAACTGCCATCGGAGAATCCACTGCTTCCCTTGACAGCACTGTCAGGTCAGCCAAGAGCCACAGTACCTATCTTGCTTACATGCTCAGGTAATCAGGTGATGGATGCTAAGGCACTGGCTTTTCCGTATAGTTTTTAGTAACTAATCTAATCCCACAGCTAATCACAGATTATTTTTTCTCTCTCTTGCTTCAGCTTCCTTTACAATGAAATATTTACAACTGATTACATTTTTCTTGTAAATTGGATTTTACAGCTTTAGAAACATAATATGCATGTAAATATCTGTATATGTGTATATATACAGTATATACAGGTATATATTTATATATATATATATACATACATATATATATATATACAAACACACATATATATATGTGTGTGTGTGTATCTACAGTACAGGCCAAAAGTTTGGACACACCTCCTCATTCAATGTGTTTTCTTTATTTTCATGACCATTTACAATGGTAGATTCTCACTGAAGGCATCAAAACTATGAATGAACACATGGAGTTATGTACTTAACAAAAAAAGGTGAAATAACTGAAAACATGTTTTATATTCTAGTTTCTTCAAAATAGCCACCCTTTTCTCTTTTTACTGCTTTGCACACTCTTGGCATTCTCTCAATGAGCTTCAAGAGGTAGTCACCTGAAATGGTTTTCACTTCACAGGTGTGCCTTATTAGGGTTATTTAGTGGAATTTCTTGCTTTATCAATGGGGTTGGGACCAGCAGTTGTGTTGTGCAGAAGTCAGGTTAGTTGGACGATCATTTATTTTTCAACAGGACAATGACCCCAAACACACCCCCAGGCTTTGTAAGGGCTATTTGACCAAGAAGGAGAGTGATGGAGTGCTGTAAATGGTCATGAAAATAAAGAAAACACATTGAATGAAGAGGTGTGTCCAAACTTTTGGCCTGTACTGTGTGTGTGTATATATATATATATATATATATATATATATATATATATATATATATATATATATACACACAGTGTATGTGTGTGTGTATAAATATATATACTGTATGTGTGTGTGTGTATATATACACGCACATATATATATGCATATACATGCATATATATATATGCATGCCATTGAAAACTGCATATTTAAATAATATTGTTTTTATACTGTATGTATTGGCTTGGAAAAATTAATCACTGATCACCGGCTGCCTTAACATCAACATATGAACCAAGTTAGCGTTAATGATTCGGAATGAAAACAGGTATTTTATCCCAGAAATAAATAATCCTATGTCTTTTGAAGGATTGCTGTCAGATTTTCTTGAGTGAGGTTGATTATACTATTCTTACATTAAATAATACTGTTCAAAAAAATTAAAGGAACACTTCTTAATCAGAGTATAGTATCAAGTCAGTGAAACTTCTGGGATATTGATCTGGTCAGTCAAGTAGCAGAGGAGGTTGTTAATGAGTTTCAGCTGTTAATTAACTAGTTTCAGGTGAATGAAATTACCAGCAGGTGCACTAGAGGGGCAATAATGAAATGACCGCCCAAAACAGGAATGATTTAACAAGTGGGGGCCACTGGCATTTTTCGCCTCTCATGTTTTCTGACTGTTTTTTCACTGGTTTTGCATTTGGCTACAGTTAGGATCACTACTGATAGCATGAGGTGATACCTGGACCCTACAGAGCTTCCACAGGTAGTCTAACTTCTCCAGGATGGCACATCAATACATGCCATTGCCAGAATGTTTGTTGTGTCTCCCAACACAGTCTCAAGGGCATGGAGGAGATTCTAGGAGACAGGCAGTTACTCTAGGAGAGCTAGACAGGGCCGTAGAAGGTCCTTAACTCAGCAGGACTGGTATCTGCTCCTTTGGTCAAGGAGGAACAGGATGAGCACTGCCAGAGCCCTACAAAATGACCTACATGTGGTCACTGGTGTGAATGTCTCTGACCAAACAATCAGAAACAGACTTCATGAGGGTGGCCTATGGGCCCTGTGTTCACTGCCAGAAGTGGCAGATCCAACACTGGCGCGCCCTGTGCTTTTCACAGATGAGAGCAGGTTCGCCCTGAGCTCATGTGACAGACATGAAAGGGTCTGGAGAAGCTGTGGAGAATGTTATGCTGCTTTGACTGCCATTAGGTATCGGGATGAAATCTTTGGACCCATTGTCAAACCCTATGGTGGTGCAGTGGGTCCTGGGTTCCTCCTGGTGCACGACAATGCCCGGTGTCATGTGGTGAGAGTATGCAGACAGTTCCTGGAGAATGAAGGAATTGATACCAATGACTGGCCCCCATGCTTACCTGACCTAAATCCAACAGAACACCTTTGGGACATTATGTTTTGGTCCATCCAATGCCGCCAAGTTGCACCTCAGACTGTCCAGGAACTCAGTGATGCCCTGGTCCAGATCTGGGAGGAGATCCCCAAGACACCATCCTTCATCTCATTAGGAGCATGCCCCGAGGTTGTCAGGCATGCATACAAGCACGTGGGGGCCATACAAACTACTGAGTACAATTTTGAGTTGCTGCATTGAAATTTCGGCAAAATGGACTAACCTGCCACATCATTTTTTCACTTTGATTTTCATCATGTCTTTGAATTCAGCCCTCTCTAGGTTGATAGTTTTCATTTCCATCAAACGATGTGGCATCCTTTCATTCCTAACACATTACCCAGTCCATCTAAGTATAGATATCCAGCATTACTTTTTTTCCTATTGAGATCTGATGTGTTTTCAAAGTGTTCCTTTAACTTTTTGAGCAGTTTATTTCACACTTAAGAGAATTGAAACCTTTTATGTCAAGGCTGACCTGTACGGATTGAGGATTAAAGACTAGACTATAACAAACAACATAACCTCAAATTTTAGTATTAATTGCTTATACCGGAACTAAATTATTAAGTAGTCCTGCTAATTAAAAGTAAAGTGAGGATAATATTTTTACTTTCTCCACATTTCATATCATATTATTTTCATGAAAAACTGACATCCAGTTTCCAATAGAAATATATATTTTTAAATATCTCCAGAACATATTTTGAGTATTTTTGGAAAGGTGTGCTTGCAGAAAAATTTTTGTGGACACCGTAACTCAAGAACAAATTAACTTAATTCTTATAAAATTTTGTTAAAAACAGCAGCCAAATCACAGCTAAAAAGTGCACAAAATTTGGCATACACATTCATTGATCATTATAAGGTTTAAGCATTTGATTATTCTTGGCTTTTGAGCCTACTTAATGAGTCTTAACTAAAAAAGTAAAGTTTAGTTTGTGCTTTCACTTTTGCATTTCTGGGCTAAAATAAGGGCAGTCTTAACAGATTCCCCAATGACAGCAAAGTGTGTTTTGGAAAGCAAAATGTATGTTACAGTTGAAATATTGTTGTGTGGAATGTTTTATGCATTAATCATGCTATTTTTTAGGGATGACTCTGCTCAAAAGCCTAGTGTTTCATCCAGTACAGCAAGAGTGGGGCACACAGAAGGAGACTCTTCAATATTCCACCGCAATGCAACTAAAGCTAATGGTAGTTACTGCTTCTTAATCTCAGTTTTTTCTCTGTTTAGCTGTATTATACAGAACATTTCAGCTCCTACTTACAATATTAGAACTAATTAATTAAAATATGTCTTTATTAACACTAATACGGTACATGGGTACAGCTCATCATAGGAGATACTGACACACACACCCCTATACACATTCATACCAATCTAATTTATAGTCACAAATCAGCCTAAACAGCACATCTTTGAGATGACAGACAGACTAAGACTTGAGCTTTGCTCCCAAATTCTGTGTAATATCGTTATTATGTTTATGTGTACTGTAGTTCTCTTCATCTATAGACAAAAGCAAAGTTATGCTGGGCTATGTATGGGCCTTTATTTTAATAGACTATGTAATCTGTAGTAAATCAGTATCATTTGTTAGTTTGCATGAGTAAAAAAAGTAAGTTTAATTTGGCAAAGATTTTTACATACTGCACTGGAATTTTCACACTATATTTGCAATAACAAGCCTACTGAAGTTGTTTGCTTTATTAAAGCCACACCAAGTTCCTTTATAATTGAAAAAGGTCCATTGTATTTCACATGGCAGCAGCTGGTGTGCAAGTCGGTAGACTGCCAAAAACTTGCTCAATTGACCCAGGTCAATATAAATGCCCAGTCAACTGATAATTATGTATGTGTGTGGTCCTGTTCTTCTTTTTTATCTATGAAGTTATTACAAGATATATACGTTTTCCATTTGCCATTTGTTCTGCAAGACTTGTTTCTGCTGCATAATTTTCAGAATCCCCACACTCTCTATTTTGACCTACCATGTGTTAACACTGTAAATTTTTCATGAGAAGAGTACAGGAAAATGTGGTGGCTGAATCTGTTAAATACAAAGATAATATTTTTAAACAAGAGCTAGGAGTTTTTAAACTGTGCAGTTTTACTTTGTGTAAAAATATTTAACTTCTGTATCTGAATTTAAGTCTTGCTTGCGTTATCTTCATTATGACACATTCAAATGTTTAAAAAACTCCCTGAGTAGATAAATATCCACTAAAAAGAAATCTTTTAATTCTTCTTCTTCATTAGGGTGCTCCCGTTTAGGGGTCGCAACAGCAGATCATCTCTTTCCATGTCTTCCTATCCACTGCATCTTGCTTCGTCACACCCACCACCTGCATGTCCTGTCTCACCACATCCATAAACTCCCTCTTAGGTCTTTCTCTTTTACTCTTGCCTAGTTGCTCCATCCCTAGCATCCTTTTCCCAATATACCCAGCATCTCTCCTCTGCACATGTGGAGAACCAACGCAATCTTGTCTCTCTGGCTTTGTCTCCAACCCATCCAATCTGAGATGACCCTTTAATATACTTGTTCCTTATCCTGTCTATCCTTGTCAAACCCAATGCAAATCTTAACAGCTTTAATTCTGCAAACTCCAGCTCTGTCTCCTGTCTTTTTGTCAGGGACACAGTCTCCAACCCATATAACATAGTTGGTCTCACTACCATCTTGTAGACCTTCTCTTTCACTCTTGCTGGTACCTACCTGTCACAAATCATTTATGACATTCTTCTCAACCCACTGCACACTGTCTGCACTCTCTTCTTCATTCCCCGTTACTCTGTACTGTTGATCCCAACTTGTTAAATTCATTCACCTTCTCCAACTCTACTACCTACATTCTCAGCACTCCTCTGACCTCCCACTCATTCACACACATGTATTCTGTCTTGGTCCTACCTTTATTCCTCTCCTCTCTAGAGCATATCTCCACCTCTCCTGGGTCTCCTCAAACTGCTCCGTACTCTTGTTACAGATCAAATCTCTAGGCACCATGTCATATGCTTTCTCCAGTTCCACAAAGACACAACTCCTTTTGGCCTTCTCTATACTGCTCCATCAACACCCTCAGAGCAAACATCACATGTGTAGTGCTCTTTCCTGGCATGAAACCATACTGTTGCTCACAAATCATCACCTTCCTTCTTAACATAGCTTCCACTACTCTTTTCCGTAACTTCATGTTGTGTCGGATCAATTTTATCCTACTGTATTTACTACAGGTCTGCAAATCACCCTTTTTCTTAAAAATCAGTACCAGTACACTTATCCACTCCTCAGGCATCGTCTCACTTTCCAAGATTGCGTTAAACACTCTGGTTAAAAACTGCACTGCCATCGCTAAACACCTAAACACCTCTGTGCTTCCACAGGTATGTCTTCTGGACTAACGTTCTTCCCATTCTTCAACCTCTTCATAGCTGTCCTTATTTCCTCCTTGATAATTTATTGCACTTCCTGGTTTGCTATCCCCACATCATCCAACCTTCTGTCTCTCTCTCATTCTCTTTCCATCTTCTCAACACACTCTCCTCACTTGTGAGTGCATTGCCATCATTATCCTTTATCACCCTAAAGTGCTACTCATCTATCCCAGCTCAGTCCTTCTGTCCAGCCAATCAGCATAGGTCCTTTTCTCCCTTCAGCCTCTCATACAACTCATACTCCTTTTCTTTAGCCTGCACCACCTTTCTCTTCACTTTATGCCTTATCTACCCTGTACTCCTTTCTACTTTCTTCATCTATCCGACTTTCCCACTTCTTCGTCGCCAACCTCTTTCTCTATATACTTTCCTGTACTGCCTCATTCCACCACCAGGTTTCTTTGTCCCCCTTCCTCTGTCCAGATGTCACACCAAGCACCTGGTAACTCTTCACTGCCACCTAGTGCCTGTCTTGCCTCCTCCCTGAACTCCACCTTACATTCTTCCTTTTGTAGTTTTCACCATTTGATCCTTGGCCCTGCCTTCACTTTTCTCCTGTTCTCAATCTCCAGTGTCACCCTACAGACCACCAACCTATGCAGCCTAACTACACCTTCCCCTGGCACTTTGCAGTCTCCAGTCTCCTTAAGACTGACTCTTCTGCATATAATATAGGATATACACTCACCTAAAGGATTATTAGGAACACCATACTAATACGGTGTTTGACCCCCTTTCGCCTTCAGAACTGCCTTAATTCTACGTGGCATTGATTCAACAAGGTGCTGAAAGCATTCTTTAGAAATGTTGGCCCATATTGATAGGATAGCATCTTGCAGTTGATGGAGATTTGTGGGATGCACATCCAGGGCAAGCTCCCGTTCCACCACATCCCAAAGATGCTCTATTGGGTTGAGATTTGGTGACTGTGGGGGCCATTTTAGTACAGTGAACTCATTGTCATGTTCAAGAAACCAATTTGAAATGATATGAGCTTTGTGACATGGTGCATTATCCTGCTGGAAATATCCATCAGAGGATGGGTACATGGTGGTCATGAAGGGATGGACATGGCCAGAAACAATGCTCAGGTAGCTCGTGGCATTTAAACGATGCCCAATTGGCACTAAGGGGCCTAAAGTGTGCCAAGAAAACATCCCCCACACCATTACACCACCACCAGCCTGCACAGTGGTAACAAGGCATGATGGATCCATGTTCTCATTCTGTTTACGCCAAATTCTGACTCTACCATTTGAATGTCTCAACAGAAATCGAGACTCATCAGACCGGGCAACATTTTTCCAGTCTTCAACTGTTCAATTTTGGTGAGCTCGTGCAAATTGTAGCCTCTTTTTCCTATTTGTAGTGGAGATGAGTGGTACCCGGTGGGGTCTTCTGCTGTTGTAGCCCATCCGCCTCAAGTTTGTGCGTGTTGTGGCTTCACAAATGCTTTGCTGCATACCTCGGTTGTAACAAGTGGTTATTTCAGTCAAAGTTGCTCTTCCATAAGCTTGAATCAGTCGGCCCATTCTCCTCTGACCTCTAGCATCAACAAGGCATTTTCGCCCACAGGACTGCCGCATACTGGATGTTTTTCCCTTCACACCATTCTTTGTAAACCCTAGAAATGGTTGTGCATGAAAATCCCAGTAACTGAGCAGATTGTGAAATACTCAGACCGGCCCGTCTGGCACCAACAACCATGCCACGCTCAGAATTGCTTAAATCACCTTTCTTTCCCATTCTGACATTTTTGGACAGTTTGGAGTTCAGGAGATTGTCTTGACCAGGACCACACCCCTAAATGCATTGAAGTAACTGCCATGTGATTGGTTGATTAGATAATTGCATTAATGAGAAATTGTACAGGTGTTCCTAATAATCCTTTAGGTGAGTGTAATTTACCTGTGTGCATCTTCCTCCACTCTTGTACATCATCCTGTGTTCCTCCCTCTTCTTAAAATGCATATTCACCACAGCCATGTCTATTCATTATGCAAAATCCACTACAATCTGACCTTTATTCCTTTTTTTGACACCATACTTACACTCACTTCCTCATCTCCCCATTCCCTTCACCAACATGTCCATTTAAATCTGCTCAAATCACCACTCCCCCCCCTTTAGGTACACACTCCACTATTTCATCCTACTCTCCAGAAATCTTCTTTCTCATCCACCACACACCCAACTTGCAGGGAATATGCACTAACAACATTCATCATCACAACTTTCTTTCCGACACTGTTCACCTCCAAAATACTCTTGACATACTGTTCCTTTAGGATAACTCCTACCATTTTTCTCTTCCCGTCCACGCCATGGTAGAACAATTAAAACCCAACTCTGATACATCTGGCCTCACTCCCCTTCCGTCTATATATCAGCCTTTCTTCTCTCCATCATATCAGCTAACTCTCTGCCTTTACCACTTATACTACCAACATTCAAAGTTCCAACAGCTCAATTTCCACTAGTACCCTGTTAGCTAACTGTACTTGTGGCACACATTGTTAACTCTGGCCACGACTGAACTGATATCTGTATCAGTATCTGTATTGTTGTCCACATATTGATATGCAAAAGTTTGCAGTGGATGCCCTTCCTGGTGTAACTTTCCCCATTTATTTGGGCTTGGGACCAACACAAAGAAACAGACTGATTTTTGTATCCCCATGGCTTGGTTTTAAAAAAAAAATAGGCTGGTTAAATGTTTACATAGTAATTCTTAACTCTTTACTTTTGTTTTAAAACTCTTGTGTTTTTGCGATATCTTATGGTATGTATATGTGGATGTTCTTTAATTGTTTGGTATTTCATTTACATGTGTTATTTTATGTTAATTAAATTTAGTTAAAAGATAAATATGAATATAGAATGAAAATGATTCTATTGGAATTTTTTGCAGTCACAAATTTTTGGTGTTTTCATTTTTATTTATATAAAGGTTTGGGTGGATTTAGCAACATACACTGTAATCATTTAATTTCCTTCTTACATACAGTTCATGAATCTGATTCTGATAGTGAGCTATCTGTAGATGAACACAGCAGTTCCTATGCATCATCACATTCTTCTGAGAGCGAAGATGATGCAATCAACATGAAGTCAAAATGGAATCCATCAACACCAAAAAACAATGAAAGACAACCATTACACAGTACACCAAAAGGTACGATTTAATGTATTTATGTATGTTTACATGAACAAATTCTGTGAAACAGTGGTATTTTGCTGTTGTTGATCATTGTTGGTTTGAATTTTTGGAGTGACATTTTAGAGGAGAAATGTTCATGCTTATTAAAAAACCACTTGCTTAATACATTTAATGATTATTTATCTATATATATAAAATGTTAACGGTTATCTGTCTATCACACAAAAACTTGCGAACAACTGGGCCTTGAACCTCAATCTTGGCCTTAAGCCTTGAACCTCAATCTTGGCCTTAATCAAGAACGTATTTAGTGATACGTTAAATGCAACCTATGAACTGTATGTGAAGGCTACCTTAGATATGTAATTGAGCTTCAGGTTCTTCTCAAAGAGGTATGGCAACACACAATGGATGGCAGGAAAAAAATAGCCATGAGTGCACAGAAAAACGCATTGGTCACAATTGCTGACATTGCACAAGCAATTCAGACACATGTTAACTACACACCTTTATGCCACAAAAATTAACACAATCTACAACCTGAGCACAGTGTTAAGTGGACCCCTGCCATACATACCAAAGTGATAGGTCAGTTTGAATATAGAGCCTTTGATCCATGGTACAAACTGGAGAACAAATAGGATAGTAGCTCTATTCGCCATCAGGTGGTAACATACACAATGCAAGCGCTGACAAAGTAAAACAAACAACACATTATAAGATCCTCTGGACATGCAAGAACAAACTGTTTACCACACATACAGTATGCAGGATCAGTAGCTTTGAGCATCATGCGTATAGCGGAAGGTGTTTAATACAGGATGCAGAATACCAGAATGAGAACAACGAAAAGATGCATGCCAACAAATTAGCAGTACTTTGGACACTTCACAAGCACTACTTAGGAATGCAAAACAAAGTCATACACTACTGAACAATTGGAGATGCTTGCTATCCTTCACCATGTAATTGGGCTTTGGGTTCTTCTCAAGTCATACATACTGTTAGGGTATACAGTCTTGGCAGATATTTTTGACATTATTGTACCTAAATTTCATAATCAAAAATAAATACCTATTACTCTGCTTATGTAATAAAGGAGCTGCAAATAGCTGAATAGTAGCAATTACAACACTTCAGATTTTTAAAAGAAAGTGTTTATATGATTAAAACCTTTGTTTACACCAATTTCAACTAAATAAAATACTAAAAGAATTTGGTGCTTTAGGGATTTCTCTCCAAAAAAATGGATTTTAAAGGAAAGTGTGATATAGTGATGTTTGATTAAAGTGGGAGGTCTTCACATGAAACTTGTGTGGATTCTAAAATAATTAATTAGGTTTAGTGTTAAAGTAAAATGGTGAAAAGGACTTGATTAAATTTAATTCCAGGTTTGCTTCAATATTCCATATTTCTAAACTGGGAAACTTTTCAAGGTAGCAATATACAGTACTACATTATAGTACCAATAATTATTTGTATTTATGCAGAGTTACATGTGAACTTCCAACATTCACAAAGGACCATTTTATGTCTGTGCTGTTTGTAAAACTGTTTCATTATTTCTGTCTTAAACCGTGTACTTTTATATTCATTTTCTCTTAGATCCAGTATCTAATCATGTGAAGGCAAACTGGCCAGTGGAATGTGCTAGTGATAGTGAGGAGCATGGAGACACGGATCCGCTGAAGGTGGAAACTAAAGTGAATGTGGAGCTTCACCCAGAAAATAAATTAAATCACACTGAGGATCCAGCACAAGAAAAAGATGTATTAGTAAAAGAGACAGAATCTATACATCAGCAGAACTCCAATCATCAGCCAGAACAAAGAAAAGGCATGTGATTTATATTATTGTAAACACAGGTTCTTATTTTTCTTCAAATATAGATGACCAGCACTTAAGATTTTAAAAGAAGAAAGCTATTAGAAAATGATAGTCATGCTTAACCATGACTATTCCAGGTTGCATGCATAAACATGATATACCCATATATTTTAAACAGTGGAGGCTGAGTCTTGGAATTGAATTTCCTTTTCATAATTTGTAAAGTACTGGCTTAATGGATAAGGTGATTGACCGCAACAAGTTGGCTTAACTTTCATGTTATGACCTATTAGCAGATAGTAATCAGTAACATTGACATGTATTCACAGCACTTTGAGTCTTGGTTACTGCTCAGAAACACAGTGTAAAAAATAAACTGATGTTCAGCTGTTATCTTTTATTTTGCCACTTTCTTCCTTTCACTTTGTTAATTTCTCTTTTGAAATTCAGATAGCAGTTTACATGTAAATACTCTGAACCTAGATAATGAAGAAACGAATTCATATTTTGATGTGGTTTACATGTCCAGCAAATGAGAACTAGAGATGGTTAGCCATATTTAGTTAATGTGATGTTTTTGTTAGCATCTTTTTTTTCTTCATCTTCTGGTAAAAGCCATCAAGCATACTCTGCATAAGTTAATTTTAAAGTTCAGTACTGTATGTTACTACAAAAAGTATTTTCTTTATCTTATGCTTTGGATATATGTGGTGGGGCCGTATCCAGAATTGATATGAAATGTATGTTTAATCAGTGTAATGCATAGATGTGTCACTTTAAGATTTCTTAGAACTGAAGTACTGTTGCGGACTGGATGTGTCCTGGATGAATACGTCTATACAAAACACAAGCTATTTCATTTTAAAATGTACAGTATATACCTCATTCTGTAGTACAACTGCTCTATCAGTGCAAAATAAAGCCAGGTAAAGTGGCAACCTGAAAGCAGTCAGGTTTTATTCAGTTACTAGCAAAATACCCGCGCTTCGCAGCGGAGAAGTAGTGTGTTAAAGAAGTTATGAAAAAGAAAAGAAAACATTTTAAAAACAACGTAACATGATTGTCAATGTAATTGTTTTGTGACTGTTATGAGTGTTGCTGTCATCGAGGATTTGATTATCATTATTTATTTCAGTCAGGTTCGAATTTGGAGGATGTGTTGTGTTCAAGTTATATTCCATGTTTTTCAACCGTTATAAAGATAACAGGTATCATTCATCGAAGTGTTCACTACCCAAATCGGTACTTGTGAATCTAAGATGTTTAACAGGCATTCCTGGTATTAAGTTGTGGATTTGCTTGCAAATATTTAGCGATAGCGTGTCTATGAACTTAATTTAACCTTTCCCAGTCCTGCAAAGTCAATTCACGTGAGCCACTCGGAGTACATGCATCGAAGCTTCTCAGCTGTGCTTGTGCTGTCTCGTGCGATCTCGCAATGTCCACAGCTTTATTTAATATTAGCTTAGACCCGGCACTTAAAAGTTTCTCTTGCACTTTTGCTGAGTTTGCTCAAAAACACTATTCTATCCCTGACCATGTCATCTTCATTTGCATAAGCACAGTCCTTCACCAGGAATTTTAACTCCGCTACAAAGTGCTGAAAAGTGTCGTTTAAACCCTGCGTCCTCTCGTTACTCTTGTATCCCGCGAATATCGTATTCGTCTTAGGCATGACAAACGCCAGCGGCAGCGTGTCTATGAACCTAATTTAAAGTTAAGCTTTACACCCTGCTTTCCTATTCATTTGCATAAGCACAGTCCTTCACCAGCAATTTTAACTCCGTTACAGCAATTGTAACTCTGTTACAAAGTGATCAAAAGTCTTGTTTATACCCTGCATCTTCTCATTAAACTTGTATCTCGTGAATATTGTATTCATCGTAGGCATGACAAACACCAGCAGCAGCCTGTCTATGAACTTAATTTAAATGTTAGGTTTACACCGTGCATTGTTTCCGCAGTAACTGCACATATGAATATGCTTGTATGCGTCACTCGCTTCATATTCTTTTGCTGCCTTCTCAATTGTGTAATGCGTTTTTTGAACAGGTTTCATTCATCGAAGTGATCACTACCCAAATCGGTACTCGTGAATCTCAGATGTTTAACAGGCATTCCTTGTATTAAGTTGCAGATTTGCCTGCGAATATTTAGCGGCAGCATGTCAATGAACATAATTTAAACTTAAGCTTTACACCTTGCTTTCCTATTGATATGTGTACAAAGGCTTGTTCAGCGTCAGAGGGTTTCCGCAGTAGCTGCACTTATGAATATGCTAAGCACAGTCCTTCACCCGCAAATATTTACCTTATGTGGGCAGGCACTCAATTACATGGGAGGCGTGATGATGCGGGACGCAACTCCGCCTCACACGGCGACCGAGCTGCAGGCTGTGGCCATATATATGGACGAAAGTAGGTTCCAGTTATGACCGTTACGCATAGAATTTCGAAATGAAACCTGCCTAACTTTTGTAAGTAAGCTGTAAGGAATGAGCCTGCCAAATTTCAGCCTTCCACCTACACGGGAAGTTGGAGAATTAGTGATGAGTGAGTGAGTCAGTGAGGGCTTTGCCTTTTATTAGTATAGATTACATTAATGACATAAGCAAACACTCTATTCTCCTGTGAAACATTGAGAAACCCTTCGAAAAGAAAGATCTGGCTACTATCTCTTGTGAATGTGCATTTTTAAACTTTTTACATTTGGAAGAATGTAAAAGAAGCATATTCCTGCACAAATTTATTTCTTATAACAGTTTAACACTACCCATGCTCTAAAAGAACTTCTATACTTTTAAATGAAGCCATACATTGGTTTACATCACATTTGCAATGTTTAGTCTAGCACAGGGGTCCTCAATCCCAGTCCTGGAGAGCCGCAGTGGCTGCAGGTTTTGTTCTGACCTGGTTGCTTAATTAGAAAGCAATTCTTGCCAATAAAGCACTAACAAGCTATGAAATTAAATTAACTCTGCTATGTCAGGTCATTCTCATATCCTAGATTTTCTTTCCCTTTCTATCATGCAAAATGATTTGAAGGCTAAAATGGACGAGTAATTCTCAGTCCTTCACTTTTTTCTCTTCATTTTTCTTCCAAGTATTTAATTAAACTCAATAGTGCAGATAAATACACACAGGTGTAAATGTAAATAAGCTAAATGGAGAAATGCTGCTCTCTCTTGTCATTTGCATGTTATTGATAATAAGGAGCAATTAAAATAGCTGTTTAAGACAAAATTAAGCAATAAGAGCTCAAAATCACTAAAGTAAAGCAGAAGTGTTACTTTAGCAATAAGTGTTTTTTATTAAGCAACTGGGTTGGAGCAAAAACCTGCAGCCACTGCGGCTCTCCAGGACCGTGATTGAGGACCCCTGGTCTAGCATGTTAATTTCTTTTGCCATGTTTAAACTATAATGTTGTTGAAACAAAAGGACACTGAAATTTGGAATTTGAGAGAAAAATAAAACATGCATTAGGCTCTATTTTTGAAGAGTTAATCTCTTTTCTAAATAGGAAGTTTGCATTTCCAGTTTTTGCTGATACATGTCACTCTTAATTAGTTACTTAGTTTCTTTGTTGTTACATATACAGGTAATTAGTTATTAAAGAAGTTGTTGAGATGTTTTGCAAGGAAACAACATTTAATTTCCACAGCTTCATATGTCAAAACTTTGTAATGTGCACTTGTATTTGTGAATTTTTCTGACCAGTGAGGTGATTGTGTGTGTGCTAGTAAACAGCTCCTCAATTGCAATTTCTTTTTTCTGTTACTTCACAACCAGCTTATTTTGCAGTTTGGCAATCAGCATTACATCATCAAAAATAACCATGAGCTACAAGCATGTAAAACATGTGGGTTAAAGATTATCACTACTTGTCTGTGAGTCTTCTAACTCAGGAAAAGTACCCACTTTCTCTGAACACATTTCTTTACATATCTATACTAATAAAAGGCAAAGCCCTCACTGACTGACTCACTCACTCACTGACTCACTTATCACTAATACTCCAACTTCCCGTGTAGGTAGAAGGCTGAAATTTGGCAGGCTCATTCCTTACAGCTTACTTACAAAAGTTGGGCAGATTTCATTTCAAAATTCTACGCCTAATGGTCATAACTGGAAGGTATTTTTCTACATTAACTGTAATGGAGATGAGCTGGAAAGACGTGGGGGGGCGGAGTTTCGTGTGACATCATCACGTGAACTGACTGTCAACGCAGTGCGTAGAAAACCAGGAAGTCCTCCAAAAAGCTCTTAAGAAAACATGCATTATATAATTGAGAAGGCAGCGAAACAATAAGAAGCGAGCGAGTGACATATACTACCATATTCATGAGTGCTGCTACCTCGGAAAGAAAGCAAGGTGTAAACCTAAACTTTAAATTAAGTTCATAGACAGGCTACCGCTGGCGTTTCACATGCCCACAGGGAATGCGGGATACAAGTTTAATAAGAGGACGCAGGATATAAACGAGAGTTTTGATCACTTTGTAACTAAGTTAAAATTGCAGGTGAAGGGGTGTGCTTATGCAAATTCCGAGAGACTGTGTTTGTGGGAGATTGACAGTTAAAGGCGAGTGGGGGAGTCACGTCATCATCTCCCCTCCCATTTACCTCATTTCACTCTGAGCTGAGCTCAGCGGCTAACGCCGTCTTTTGAAGCAACTTCACACTGCCACCAAATACTCACAGAAAAATCCACAAGTTAATACACACGCTGTCTCTAGAGTTTCTCCACACTGAATCCTCCAGGCACTACTTACAAAAGGTTACATTGACAATCATGTTACGTTATTTTTAAAATCTTTCCTTTTCTTAGCACAAGCACAGCTGAGAAGCTTTGATGCATGTGCTCCATAACGCTAAAAATAATGCATTTAATCACACTTTGCATTACAAGCAAAGGGGAACTTTTGTCAATGCATGATTTACTGGTACACTGATTACATTGATCAGCGCATCCCGATTCATTTTACCCTCGCACCACCTTAGTTTGAGAAGAAGTATGAAAAATATGAGGTTAACACAGAAAAACAGATCACCAATTCAAGCTTTATGAATAATCGATTCGCCATCAATAATTGTTTTGGTAAAGCCATACTCAGTGTAATCCTCCTTCCATTTTATAATTTTTCCGCCACTAGCCATGATTAAATGAACGGTAAAAAGTAAGAGCAAAGCGAGGGTGACTTATTTAGGCAGGCATATATATGACAGCAACACTCATGACAATGTCAATCATGTTACGCTATTATTAAAATGTTTCCTTTTCTTTTCATTACTTCTTTAACACACTACTTCTCCGCAGTAGGGGTATTTTGCTATATATATATATATATATATATATATATATATATATATATATATATATATATATATATATATATATATATATATATATATATATATAATATGACCTCCAAAGAGCTGAGAATTTTGATATGTGAACGTGTCTGCAAAACTGGGGTCTCCTGCCCAGCAAAAGTCGAGCAGCCAGCAGCTGCATAGCTGTGCCGGCCTTTGAGCGCTGACTGCGCTTCTGCCTTAAGTCAAAGTGAGCACTTTTAATTTTTTTCCTCCTCCCCCTGAACTATAGCCCAGACAAGTGCAAACACAGGACCCCTTTTCTACACCGCGGGAAACTAATATTAAGGCGATTTGCACTTTCTTTGCACGATACAATTATGAGGTCCTCAGCTCGGATTATGAAGACACGCACACGAGTGGAGGACTGACAGTGCCATCACAACCGATTAATGGCGGGACGCCTCACCAGTCTACACAAGACCCACCGCGACTGTCCCCAAAAGGCAATCATAACGCCAGCTTAACACATCTCTATACTATATAAAAGAAAAGGCAACTTTCCTTTCTTTACACCTTTTTCCTTTTATCCCAAACCAAAGCCTTTCTCTTAACACTGCAGAGGACACAAAACTAATTTTCTTTAAATGCCGGTAAGGCACATTACCAGAGGCACAAATTTGAACGTTCACATAGAAAATGTAATTTCTATACCACAGCCGTCGTGTAGCGCCTTTCAAAAGGGATCTACTACGAGAGATGATCCATATACATTTTAGCTGCTGTTAGTTCTACTTACCTGTTGTGTTACACAGTCTTTAAAATGTAGTTTACCCACAACCACTCCTGTAGTGCTCAATGTACCTGTACTTCTTAAAACGTTAATGTTTTACTGTTTAATAACTTATAGACTATATTTTATTATTTTTCCCTTGCACTCAGTGACCAAAGCTATACACACACATATAGACACATACAAACATACACACAAGTATATGTATGTGTATATATATATATGTATGTGTGTATATATATATATATATATACACACACACACACCCCTATCTACATTATATATATATATATATATATATATATATATATATATACACACACACACACACACACACACACACACACACACACACACACACACACACATACATACATAAATCTATACTAATAAAAGGCAAAGCCCTCACTCACTCATCACTAATTCTCCAACTTCCCGTGTAGGTAGAAGGCTGAAATTTGGCAGGCGATTCCTTACAGCTTACTTACAAAAGTTGGGCAGGTTTCATTTCAAAATTCTACGCCTAATGGTCATAACTGGAAGGTATTTTCTCCATTAACTGTAATAGAGTTGAGCTGGAAAGACGGGGGGGAGTTTCATGTGACATCATCACGCTTCCCACGTAATCACGTGAACTGACTGTCAACGCAGTGCGTAGAAAACCAGGAAGACCTCCAAAAAGCGCTTAAGAAAATATGCATTATATAATTGAGAAGGCAGCGAAACAATAAGAAGCGGCGAAAGTGACATATACTACCATATTCATGAGTGCTGCTACCTCGGAAAAAAAGCAAGGTGTAACCCTAAACTTTAAATTAAGTTCATAGACAGGCTACCGCTAATATTAAATAAAGCTGTATGTGCTCCATAACGCGTTAAAAAATAATGCATTTAATCACACTTTGCATTACAAGCAAAGGGGAGCTTTTGTCAGTGCATGATTTCTTGGTACACCGATTACATTGATCAGCGCATCCCGATTCATTTTACCCTTGCACCACCTTAGTTTGAGAAGAAGTATGAAAAAATATGAGGTTAACACAGAAAAACAGATCACCAATTCAAGCTTTATGAATAATCGATTCGCCATCAATAATTGTTTTGGTAAAGCCATCCTCCTTCCATTTTATAATTTTTCCGCCACTAGCCATGATTAAATGAATGGTAAAAAAGTAAGAGCAAAGCCAGGGTGACTTATTTAGGCAGGCATATATATGACAGCAACACTCATGACAGTGTCAATCATGTTACATTATTATTAAAATGTTTCCTTTTCATTACTTCTTTAACACACTACTTCTCCGCTGCGAGGCGCGGGTATTTTGCTATATATATATATATATATGAATGACCTCCAAAGAGCGCTGAGACTTTTGATATCATGAACGTGTCTGCAAAAATGGGGTCTCCTGCCCAGCAAAGTCGAGCAGCCAGCGCGTGCATAGCTGTGCCGGCCTTTGAGACGCTGACTGCGCTTCTGCCTTAAGTCAAAGTGAGCACTTTTAATTTTTTTCATCCTCCCCCTGCGCTATAGCCCAGACAAGTGCAAACACAGGACCCCTTTTCTACACCGCGGGAAACTAATATTAAGGCGATTCACACTTTCTTGTGCACGTATACGATTATGAGGTCCTCACCTCGAATTATGAAGACACGCACACGAGTGCAGGACTGACAGTGCCATCACAACCGATTAATGGCGGGGACGTCTCACCAGTCTACACAAGACCCACCGCGACTGTCCCCAAAAGGCAATCATAACGTCAGCGAACACATCTCTATACTATATAAAAGAAAAAGGCAACTTTCCTTTCTTTACACCTTTTTCCTTTTATCCCAAACCAAAGCCTTTTCTCTTAACACTGCAAAGGACACAAAACTAATTTTCTTTAAATGCCGGTAAGGCACATTACCAGAGGCACAAATTTGAACGTTCACATAGAAAATGTAATTTCTATACCACAGCCGTCGTGTAGCGCCTTTCAAAAGGGATCTACTACCGAGAGATGATCCATATACATTTTAGCTGCTGTTAGTTCTACTTACCTGTTGTGTTACACAGTCTTTAAAATGTAGTTTACCCAAACCACTCCTGTAGTGCTCAATGTACCTGTACTTCTTAAAACGTTAATGTTTTACTGTTTAATAACTTATAGACTATATTTTATTATTTTTCCCTTGCACTCAGTGACCAAAGCTATACACACACATATAGACACATACAAACATACACACAAGTATATGTATGTGTATATATATATGTATGTGTATATATATATATATACACACACACCCCTATCTACATTATATATATATATATATATATATATATATATATATATATATATATATATATATATATACACACACACACACACACACACACACACACACATACATACATACATCTATACTAATAAAAGGCAAAGCCCTCACTCACTCATCACTAATTCTCCAACTTCCCGTGTAGGTAGAAGGCTGAAATTTGGCAGGCGCATTCCTTACAGCTTACTTACAAAAGTTGGGCAGGTTTCATTTCAAAATTCTACGCCTAATGGTCATAACTGGAAGGTATTTTTCTCCATTAACTGTAATAGAGTTGAGCTGGAAAGACGTGGGGGGGCAGAGTTTCATGTGACATCATCACGCTTCCCACGTAATCACGTGAACTGACTGTCAACGCAGTGCGTAGAAAACCAGGAAGACCTCCAAAAAGCGCTTAAGAAAATATGCATTATATAATTGAGAAGGCAGCGAAACAATAAGAAGCGAGCGAGTGACATATACTACCATATTCATGAGTGCTGCTACCTCGGAAAAAAAGCAAGGTGTAACCCTAAACTTTAAATTAAGTTCATAGACAGGCTACCGCTAATATTAAATAAAGCTGTATGTGCTCCATAACGCGTTAAAAAATAATGCATTTAATCACACTTTGCATTACAAGCAAAGGGGAGCTTTTGTCAGTGCATGATTTCTTGGTACACCGATTACATTGATCAGCGCATCCCGATTCATTTTACCCTTGCACCACCTTAGTTTGAGAAGAAGTATGAAAAAATATGAGGTTAACACAGAAAAACAGATCACCAATTCAAGCTTTATGAATAATCGATTCGCCATCAATAATTGTTTTGGTAAAGCCATCCTCCTTCCATTTTATAATTTTTCCGCCACTAGCCATGATTAAATGAATGGTAAAAAAGTAAGAGCAAAGCCAGGGTGACTTATTTAGGCAGGCATATATATGACAGCAACACTCATGACAGTGTCAATCATGTTACATTATTATTAAAATGTTTCCTTTTCATTACTTCTTTAACACACTACTTCTCCGCTGCGAGGTGCGGGTATTTTGCTATATATATATATATATGAATGACCTCCAAAGAGCGCTGAGACTTTTGATATCATGAACGTGTCTGCAAAAACTGGGGTCTCCTGCCCAGCAAAAGTCGAGCAGCCAGCGCGCGTGCATAGCTGTGCCGCCTTTGAGACGCTGACTGCGCTTCTGCCTTAAGTCAAAGTGAGCACTTTTAATTTTTTTCATCCTCCCCCTGCGCTATAGCCCAGACAAGTGCAAACACAGGACCCCTTTTCTACACCGCGGGAAACTAATATTAAGGCGATTCACACTTTCTTGTGCACGTATACGATTATGAGGTCCTCACCTCGAATTATGAAGACACGCACACGAGTGCAGGACTGACAGTGCCATCACAGCCGATCAATGGCGGGGACGTCTCACCAGTCTACACAAGAACCACCGCGACTGTCCCCAAAAGGCGATCATAATGTCAGTGAACACATCTCTCTATACTATATAAAAGAAAAAGGCAACTTTCCTTTCTTTACACCTTTTTTCCTTTTATCCCAAACCAAAGCCTTTCTCTCTTAACACTGCAGAGGACACAAAACTAATTTTCTTTAAATGCCGGTAAGGCACATTACCAGAGGCACAAATTTGAACGTTCACATAGAAAATGTAATTTCAATGTACCTGTACTTCTTAAAACATTAATGTTTTACTGTTTAATAACTTATAGACTATAATTTATTATTTTTCCCTTGCAGTCAGTGACCAAACCTATACACACACATATAGACACATACAAACATACACACAAGTATATGTATGTGTATATACACACACACACACACATACATACATACATACATACACACATATATATAATTTGTGTGTGTGTATGTATGTATGTGTGTGTATATATGATGTAGATAGGTAGGTATGTATGTATATATATATATATATATATATATGTATATGTGTGTGTATATGTAGATATGTATATAGATATGTAGATATGAAGATATGTATGTATATATATGTATATATATATATATGTATGTATGTATGTATGTATGTGTGTGTGTGTGTGTGTATATATATATATATATATATATATATATATATATATATATATATGACAGCAGCAATCCAAGCTGTGAGAAAACAGTAAAAAGGAGGCGTGTCAGACGTCGTGGTACATTTTCTGATGCAGCTACCGAAAACAACTTTGTGACGCTGCCGCCAAATACACAAAACAATTACTTTGACAATCATGTTACATTATTTTTAAAATGTTTCCTTTTCTTTTTCATAACTTCTTTAACACATGACATCGCTGCGAAGCGCAGGTATTTTGCTATATATATATATATATATATATATATCACAGCGACACTCATAACAGTGACAAAACAATTACATTGACAATCATGTTACGTTATTTTCAAAATGTTTCCTTTTCTTTCTCTTTCCTTCTTTAACACACTAATTCTCCGTTTTAACGGGTATTTTGCTATATATATATATACTAAAATACCCAGCCGCAGCTGAGAAGTAGTGTGTTAAAGAAGCAATGAAAAGAAAAGGAAACATTTTGAAAATAACGAACCTGATTCTCAATGTAATTGTTTTGTCACTGTTGTGAGTGATGAGTGTTGTTGTCATATATATATATATATATATATATATATATATATATATATATATATATATTTATATATATATGTATATTTATATATATATTTACACACACACACATAAACATATATATATATATATACATACATACACACACACATATATAAACATATATATACATATACATATATATCTACATATATACACACACAGCTATTTCAGTATCAGTGCAATACGCTGTTTGTTAAAACGGTTGACTCCCGCTCTTACGTGCAATAACAAATCAAATCATTCAGTTGTCTTTGCTCATATGTCATTTTAGAGCTGGACGCCTGGCATCTTTTTTGGCCACAAGTTCGTTTCTGTTTGGTGTGAGGTTCTGTGTTGTGGAGATTCTCAGGATGGATTGCAGGTGCTCATCAGTGAGGCGACTCCTGTGTGCTGTTTTGTTAGTCTTTATCACTGAGAAGAGCTTCTCACACAGATATGTGCTACCAAACATGCACAAGGTTCGAGCCGCATGTAGACGGACTTTTTTTGTTCTTCAAAGTCACCAAAGCGCCGTGCAAACTCAGTGCGCAATAACTCTAGTAAGCGGTAAGTGTTCGGCAAGGCAGCTGAAGCGCTGCATTATGGGATCTGTAGTTTATTGTGTTACCAGCGCTTCATATACCTGGGCTTTAATAACAATAATACAGTATATAAAATGATCTCGCGGGCCGGATATAATTACACGCCAGGCCGGATGTGGCCATGCCCTTGAGTTTGACACATATGGACTAAATAGAACTTGAAAAGATATATTTTTCAAATGTGATCGCAATTCAGATAGAGTTGACGCGCAAGACTACAGCCTGCATGCCTCAATGAGTCATCCTCCCTCGCTCTTACTTTTTACCGTTCATCTAATGAATACACTGAGTATGGCTTTACCAAAACAATCATTGATGGCGAATAAAGTATCCATTATTCGAGTATGTAGAGCGGGATATATATATATACATATATATATACCCGCGATCGCAGCGAGAAGTAGTGTGTTAAAAAGGTAGAAAAGAAAAGGGAACATTTTAAAAATAACGTAACATGACTGTCAATATACAGTATTTGTTTTGTGAGTGTTACTGAGTGTTGCTGTCATCAAGGATTTGATTATCATTATTTCTTTCAATCAGGTTTGTATTTGTAGGATGTGTTGTGTTCAAGTTACATTCCGTGTTTGTCAATCGTTGTAAAGATGACAGGTTTCATTCATCGATTCGTTTCTTACTGCATCAATAAACAGCTCGTCTTCTTCTTTATCTGAGACCTGACACACTGCATGCACGGGTTTTTTACACTGTCTTCCTTTAGCGGGACATTGACTTTTTCCACCGTGTGCTTTGTTTCCACAGTAGCTGCATTTATGAATATGCTTATCAGACGCTTCATATTTTTGCTGCCTTTTCAATTGTGTAATTCGGGTTTTGTTCAGCGCTTTTGGAACTGTTGCTTTTATCTGTGCACTGCGTCAGTTCACGTGAGCCACTCGGTGTACTTGCATCGAAGGTTCCCAGCTGTGCTGGTGCCATCTCGTGCTATGTCCATGGCAGTATTTAATGTTACCTTAGTCCTGGCACTTAAAACTTTCTCTCGCAGTTTTGCTGAGTTTGTGTCAAACACCACCCTGACCATCTCATCTTCCTCTCCATAAGCACAGTCCTTCACCCGTGAATATTTACCCGTGGCAGTTTGCTATTGGATTGCCGCTGACGGACGGCCTTATATGGGCAGGCACTAAATTACAAACGCCAGCGGCAGCCTGTCTATGAACTTAATTTAAAGTGTAGGTTTACATCGTGCTTTGTTTCCAAAGTAGCAGAACTCATGAATATGGTTGTATATGTCACTCGCTTCGCTTCTTATTGTTTCGCTGCCTTCTCAATTATATAATGCATGTTTTCTTGAGCGCTTTTTTGAGGTCTTCCTGGTTTTCTATGTACTGCGTGATTACGTGGGAGGCGTGATGATGTCACCGAAACTCCGCCCCATGGCGTTGAAGCTCATCTCCATTACAGTAAATGGAGAAAACTGCTTCCAGTTATGACCATTACGCGTAGAATTTCGATATAAAACCTGCCCAACTTTTGTAAGGAAGCTGTAAGGAATGAACCTGCCAAATTTCAGCCTTCCACCCACACGGGAAGTTGGAGAATTAGTGATGAGTCAGTGAGTGAGTGAGTGAGGGCTTTGCCTTTTATTAGTATATATATATATATATATATATATATAGATAGATATATAGATAGATATATAGATATGAGAACAACACTCATATCAATGACTTAACAATTACATTAACAACCATGTTACGTTATTTTTAAAAATTTTTCCTTTTCTTTTCGTACCTTCTTTAACACACTACTTCTCCGCTGCGAAGCGCGGGTATTCTGCTAGTATATTATATTCTTGTGTTGGTTTTCAAATCAGCTAGAACATCTCTATGTTTATTATGCCCCTGGAAGGTCATATGAGCATATTGTATATAATTAATCACCTTAGAACCTTTAAGAAAATGTGACACTTAACCATTACTATCAGAGCTGCTTTAGTCATAAATATTTAGATGTTCATGTTTATAAACTTGTTTAAATGTTTTGCGTAGGGCGGCATGGTGGCGCAGTGGTAGCGCTGCTGCCTCGCAGTTAGGAGACCCTGGTTCGCTTCCCGGGTACTCCCTGCGTGGAGTTTGCATGTTCTCCTCGTGTCTGCGTGGGTTTCCTCCGGGCACTCCGGTTTCCTCCCACAGTCCAAAGACATGCAGGCTAGGTGGATTGGCGATTCTAAATTGGCCCTAGTGTGTGCTTGGTGTGTGGGTGTGTTTGTGTGTGTCCCGCGGTGGGTTGGCACCCTGATTGGGATTGGTTCCTGCCTTGTGCCCTGTGTTGGCCGGGATTGGCTCCAGCAGATCCCCGTGACCCTGTGTTCGGATTCAGAGGGTTGGAAAATGGATGGATGTTTTGCGTTACTGCCAAATCTAGACTTCAATTTCCCTTCATTTTGATAAAAATTATAGAGGCACTATTGCACAGTGATTAGTATTGCTGGCTGTCAGCTACATAGTCACAGGTTTAAATCCTTACCTGGGATCTGTCTGTGAGGACTTTTAATGTATTTTAATGTATTATTTGTGTTCATATCTATAATTCTTATTACCATCTATGTCACGTTATGTAATATATATAAATGTGTCCTTGCTTGAAGCTATATTCTTGCAGTATATTTTGTTACTGAGAAATCTGACATGGGAGAAAAATTACTTGGCAATATGTATCATATATCAGGAATACACCGGCATCATTTCTTATCTTCATTTCAAATCTTATTTTCGCTGGAAGACACTTTTTTTTTCTGAGATGATATTATGCATGCACCCCTCTAGGAAAGTTGTAATAATTTACAATATTTGCCATGATCATATCAGAGAAGAGGGAAAAAGAAACTTATTGTAAAAAAATCAATGTAGTTACTCAAATTTTAATTCAGACCTAGTAAAAATAACACAAAATACTGAGTGCAATTCTGAACAGAACTTACTCCATCATTAATTTTACAAAGAAGATATACTTTTCCCACTTAGTCGATATGGTTTTAAAAGACAATCCCAAAGAAAATTGACAGCTCTAGTATTACTGTATATTCAGGCTGACAAGTCTTGAAATTGAAAGCATCACAGCTCCATATAATTATATCAAAAAATCCAACTGTCTTATTCTTATAGTAAAAGTGATTAAGCAATCATATTCATTATTTTCCCCAAAGCTTTTAACAATGATTATACCATTGTGGCTTAACATTCATCCATCCATTTTCTGATTTAATGCCTAGGATATGTTTAGTGTCACAATTAACCTTTTTTGTTTTTTCCTTAGGCATTCTTAAAAATAAAATCAACTACCCACCACCACTGAAAGATAAGAATATGAAAAACCGACTTCGAGAAAAACTTTCAGATTACAACCCACCAACCAATTCAACACGGAAATTATCTATAGGGTCCAATGATGGAATCCGATCAGTCTCTGGCCCTGGACTACTTATTAAACAACCACATAGGCAAAATTCAAGAGAACAGCAAAATGGAGTGATTCTGAATGTCAGAGCTGGAACAGTAAATGGAGATACATCTGACTCAGAGTAAGTACATTAAGGCAAAACTAAAATGGTCCTGTACATTTAGGAACTGCGCCGATACCTTCATGGGTATATTCTTACAGTGAATAACAGCAGCACTCTATATGTATGCAAGTATTTTGTAAGTTTAACATCTCTGTATTATATATATTTTGCACAGCTTTCTCTGTTCTTTAATGAAATCAGCAGCAACATTTGCACTTTCTTGCTAACTTTATTGCTGGTTAATAACGTCAAACATACATTAAAATATTGAACATACATTTACAACATTACATCATCATATTAGTTTAGTTCTCCAATAATGAAAGTGATAACAAACAAAACTCTTATCTGACTTTTTTTAGAAACAATGTAAATTTAAAGAATATTAGTCATTGAAATAAAATGCAGTTGTTTTTCAACACCAATTGTAAAAAACAAAGTGTATGAAAGCAACATTAAGTCTAAACTTGTTTTTATGTAGTTTAAGCATTTAAATGCCAGGTAGAGATACTGCCTAGTTAGAAACAACTCATTTTTCCCTTAAATATTGTTGTCTACAAGATCTTGTTAAAAATGAAAAGCTCTAAAATGATTTGTCTTCATTACCAGTTAAACCCCAAAAACAGATGGAATTTCAGTAAAGAGATGCAAACTTTAGATGTCCATTGTATGTCAGGAGATTGTGATGTCACATATTCATTTTTAAAATTGCTGCTACTGATTTTCATGGTCATTAAATGGCTCTCTTAAGCAAAATGTTATTGAAAGATAGCTACTAATTTGAAAACAAGAGCTAAAGAGTTATCAAAACAAGATGATAATGCCTGGAAAAAACACACTGAAGTTTTGTGATCAAATGTCCATGTGTATTAATCAACATATGAAAAAAACAGATAAGTTTAAGTGATACCATGATTGGCATATTTAAAAGGCTGTTGATTCATAATGTACAAAACCATGTTTCTCTGTGTTATACGAAGCATGAAATGAGTCTTTTTTATACTTTCTTCTTCTGTACACATCAAACCCCTCTTTTTGTGGCTATTATGGGCTCTATCATTTCTCTAAAACTGTTGCATGAATATGGCCAGTCCATAACTGTTGAGTACATGGGAAAGATTTCTTAAATGAAGACTTGTATCTTCAGAGCTTGTGCCTCCTTGTATGTTACTCCATTACTAACCAATAGTTTATTCTTCGTAAAACTTGGTAGAACATCTCTATTAATCTTGCATGACTTTCCTGAAAGATAAAACTGATTCTTTATTACCTGCCTGCCATCACGTCACCCTAATCCTGCATGTCTGCATTTCCTTCCCTTTTCTTTTGTGCAGAGGAAGTAATGAAACTTCAATCTGATTCACCAGGAACTCTAAAGGACTATTGCCTGCCTAAGTGGACTGGAAGGGTTGCCTTCCTCTCCGGCTGGACCCTGCTCCCTGCACCTCACTGGGAACATGTAAACTCCTGTGGAGATGAGTATTACTGCAGACTTGTGCCTGCTTGAAAAGGGAACATAGATCATTATGCCAGTGGGGAAGTGGAAAGGGAAATGTGAATAGTGCCAAACTACGCAAAGAAGGGACTGACCACTATGAAACACAGTGGATAAAGACTGTTAGCTTAAACACCAGGGTAGCACAAATGTCTGTCATATGCTGCTATAACTCTCTACTGCCTTGTTACTGTTTAATCACTAGCTTGGTAAATTTAAAGAGGGCAGAGATGGCAGCCATTCTGGATGCATTTCTAGAGGACTCCTAGAAGAGCTTTGCAGAGACTTGATCTTCTTTGAGGAGACCAGCAACGTTCTCATCCCAAGTGCCGCTTTTAAGTCTTGCTTGCTTTAAAATGTCTTACATGAAAAGCCTTTTATGTATAATACAACTGTAGATACCTTTTATACTTTTTGTATGGCAGTTGTTTCATAGAAAAAAAGTTAATGTGTATAATTGTAAAATTGCTTCTGTTTTTGTATAATATGGTTATAGCAGATGTTTAAGTCAGATGAATATTTTCAGTTCTTTATTCTGATTGCACAATTATACTTGAAGTTGAGTTGTCCAGATTGATATAATAGTAAAAATTAAAATTAAAGTGTTATATTAATACACTGTGTAATTTCCCTTATGTTACTGCATTCCAAATGCAGACATTTCCCCAACATAAAAAGTATGATAGAAAGATTTACTAGAGGCCATGTAAAAGAGGAGTCTCATGCCTTTTTCGCCTAATTTATTTTTGTACTTGGTCAAAGGGCACAAGAAAGATGCCCACCCCTACTCTTAGAACTGTAACCCAGTGTGAAAGGGTTAGAAATCCCTTTTGAGTCTATTTCATTTTTTCCATTTTTGGAAAATAAACTAACTTTGACACAAGAAAAAATGTACCCTGAATGTTAATGGAATTTAAGTAAATAAAAAGCATCCAACATTTGGCTACTTAATGCATACCAGAAAAAGCAAGCTTATTTCAGTTCTGATTACATGCGTATTATAAATATCACCTAATTCAGAACAAATTGAAAAGAAAACCATACATCTAAACTGATGACTTAGAGATTGATTGATTGATCTAAATGATAGCTTTATGATTAGATAGCAGTCTTACTTTACTTTCTAATAAAGTGTACTTTTGAAAAGTCACTTTAGATGTCCTTATTAGAAAAATGTTATCGTTGTGCCGGAAGATTTCATCAAAACAGAAGTGTGGCTTTATTTGCTCTCTGGAAAACAATAGACAGGTTTTGCTACTAAGCATTGCTTTATTTGCCAAGTCAGTCTGCTCTCCTAACCCCAGTTGTGTGTTGTTTTTTTTTTTTTATAGCACTCATTAAGTGAATGAAAAGTGCCTTGAAATCCATGGTAACATAATAAATATGTTTCTTATATGCTGGAAAGGTGTTGGTGCATTTCTCTTACAAGTATTCTAGGAAATGTTTTCTGCATGTCGATCTGGACCTAATTATCACCAGCTGTATTCAAAGCTGACTTAAAATGCTACAATTAGTGTATTTATTGTGATGAAATGTGTAGCATATTGCCTTAGACAAAATGTATTCATACCTAATATGTAAGAAAAAAATCCCCACTGTGTATATGCCAGTCATGGTTAAATTAAGTTAAAAACACAAAATCATTATTCAATTTTACCAGAGAAACAAAACTTGATAGTAAATATTGTTTTGTTAATGACATTTCTTTTGTTTTCCTAAAATGCATTATTATTTTCAGCATAAATGTGTGGTTATGTGTTTCCGATGGACAAGCTGTACATGAAACCAAACTGCTTAAAATACAATTACAGGTGACATTTGTTAGAATTCAACAATTCCTTTTCCATTTTCTTCAACAAAATGTTTTCCTAGATTAGGCTGTGCATTCAGTCTAGATTTTCCAATTGTTAACTAACCATACTGTGAATGTAAAACCTTCTGTCATTCCCGGTTGTTTATATGATTCATAAAAAAACATAACTTTCCTAATTTGTTTACAAATTGTTCTTTCTCATTTGAGTAAGATGTATTTGAAAAAATCCCTACTTAGAAATCTACACCTTTTTATGTGTCAGTATTTTAAGGGATATGAATGAAAAAAGTCAAATTCTAAAGTCAAACCTAAACATAATATCCTGGCAGCTAGCTCTCCTATATACAGGTACTAACATCCACCAATTTTACTTTAAAATTCAGGTAATTGTAAATGAAGCTTTTACTCTTTTGCTAGCCCCAGTAAAAGCATATTTGTATGTGTGTTGGCGGCTCTTTACTCTGCCTGATCAGAAATTTGAATAAATTTTTAATAAAATTTTTATAATTCATTTTTTAGACACTGGAGTTTAACAAATATATTTATTATGCAAAACACTGGAAATTGCAAGATTGTAAAATAAAATTGAATTGTGAATTTTTATTGCTTTGCATCTTTGTTATTATCTTTTTAGTGTATCTCAGTTTTAAACTACTGTACTTGTAGAATACATACTGAACACTTAGCAACTTTGAAAGAAGAAACCTAAAACCAACTGGTAGGTGCTACAGATATTTCTGATGGGTTCAGAATTAAAAGTGGTTATACTGATTACCAAAACTGTGGTTTTGGGTATCTCATAATTGTTGAATTGCATAGACACTAAGGATCCAACAGGAAAAATATGTGATTTGGAAAAAAAAATTCAGGAAAAGGTATAGTGTTGATTGAGGAAACTCACAAAAAGGATTTTCTCAGCAAATATGCTGTATTCAACAATGACCTTGTTTGCCAAATACTTCCCTAGAAATTCACTCTGCACCCCATGATGCTTTTTGAGGCCAGTGTGATTTTATAGAGTTATGTCACAGCCATGCACAAAACTTTCATGCATGAATATTGTAAGATCACGTGTCATTATTAACAGTATTCATTAACTATTTATTTGTAAAATGTAGCATACATGCTTTAACACATTTCCATATGAAAGTGATATCAAGTATAAACCTAAGAATTGTAAATGTGCAGAGAGCTGGAATATCATAAATTTAATGTGTTCTGTGTGGCAATCGCTGCCTGCCACTGCTGTCAGTGCAGGAGGAAGACCCAGTAGCACTTAGCGATTAACAACTGGGTCGGTTTTAAGAAGACATTTACAACGTTCTACTTTAATGATAAACTACAAGATGAAAGTCAAAATGTCCACTTTAATCATGAAGTAAACTTTTTTTTCACTATATTCCCAATTTTTTTTTTTTTTGCTTCCGTACATTCTGATGCTGTTGCGAAGGTACAAAAAAAAAAAAGACAGCACAGAAGATGGTATATGCAACCTTTAAAAATGTATTGCGCCCTTAGAATGGGGAATGTGTAATGCTTTTATTATCTATGCAAGAAATAGATGAAGAAAAGCACCTCAAATACATTTGTATGTCGGAGTTTAAGTTTGATGATTTGTTTTGCCACAACGAATATCAAAGCATGCACATTTTGCAAAGCGGCTTGCTGTCACATGTTGATAGTGACATCATGTTCCAACTTGAACACACTGCGCTCCCCGATTTTTTGCTGGTACTGCAACTTGCACATGCGTTGCATTAATTTCTGAAGAAGTGCTCAGAAGATGTGTCAAATGAATGTTAGGAACACATGGCAGCTACACATGTACACATTCTGAGCGTGAAGTATAAACCTGCCCTAAATTAAATATAACTACAAGATAATTTTTGATATCTAAAATACAAATTTATCTCATCAAAATGTAATTGATCCTGTTGGTAATTTTGATGTTAACTAATTAAAACTGCACATATCCTCTATTCAAATTTTATTAGTTAAAATATAATTAAAGATCAATGGCATTAAGTCCCTGAGTACTACTAAGTACATTATAGATAACTTATTGAAGTTCGGACTAGTTGATATATTTCTTATTTTTTGTAGATATATAATGTAGATAGTTTTAATTATAATTTTGATTAGTCAAAATTGTTTTAAAATTCTTAAATGTAAATCAGACTAGTGAAAGAGTGATTGTAAAAAGTCAAAGACAATAAATGCTAAAACAGCTTGTCAAATATGCAAGGATCCCTGTGCTCAAATGGAAGACAGAAACAGTTAATGCACAAGCATTTACAAAGTAGAAAACAATGTAGTGTCACAGCTCACAAGTGAATCTAATGGCACTAAATAAGAGTGCTGCTATAGCTGCAGTTCAGTGTCTGAAATGATCCTATCAAAAAAATGGCATGACCAAAAGCCCTGAGAAAAATAAATAAAAGTGAATCTCAATATTAAACAGGCTTCAGCTGCTAGTTGCTTAATTACTTGTAACTTTCCATACCTTGAGCATTATCCTCTGTTCTGTGTGCTTTCATCATACAAGTTGATCAAACCCCCTAAGAAGAATTCTATGAAGAGCCAATGTTAATAACAGGGAATTTCATAGAACATTCTTTTTGCCAAAATATTTCAGCCCACTGGACTAATAACACTATTAAAATTATTAATGCACAGGCCCTTGAGCCTTATCACATACACAGTTAATAATTAACTGACTCTAAAGTTAACCGATATGTGAATGAATGCACATTGTATTGAACTGGCAGGCACAATGTCCATGGTGATTTTCTGCATTGTACTACTGGGTTAGGCTCGACCTTCCTTTAGATTAAGTATGAAATATAAAAAGCCGGTTCAGAAGACAGATGGATTCAAGTCACCTAATGTAAGTACTGTATTCACATTTGAAGTAAACCAAATTGCAAGTAAAACAATATACTACAGTCTTATGTTAATCACATTTTAATAAATTACTTCCTGAGTTGGACATTTTGCTAACAACTTTTACTCAGAAATTCATTGACTGAGAACGTGTTGTGGTGTATTTTCCAGGCATCACAATAAGATGATAGCATTTAAGATGGAGTAAAAACAAAAAATCCATGGCACATGTTTTTGTGCATTTTTGGTTTGATTTGTCTTCATTTTTTCATCAATTATTCACTACCGTCTCAAAGGGCTTACAAATACTTTTGCACTGTTAGTGTGACACTGTACCCACACTGTACTATAGTTTCAGTATAACAGCCAATATCAACAAAGTATTTTTTGAAGTATATTTTATTCTGTGTGATGCTGAGTTAACTAAAAGGTAATCTTTGTTTTTAAAATTGCCATTCATGAGTTTCAAAAATATGCCAGGTACATTTTCTGAACGCATCTCACACTTGTTCAAGTGGCCACATATCTTTGTAATTGAAACAACACACCAGCATATTAAGTTATACTTGCCTTTGGTGAATCAGTACACCATGCTAATAAAAGACTTTTTTTATTTTGTGCTCCATTGTGCACAGACATACAATTTCCTTGCTACTGCATGAGTTGCATGAGATCTTAATGGGTAACAGAAGTACAAGAAAAACAGAATGTGCCCTTAAAGAAGGAAGTCAGACAAAGGACACTGCCAGCAGTGCTGCAAATTGTACTCTGGTGCACTACTCTGAGATTATTCATTATTTTCAGAATTGTCTGATGTTTTTATCCTTTTAAGCCACTTGCGAGGATTCAAAGTGGTTAAGGTGGACTGCAGCATAGTCCTGGTCCACCTGATTTTTCAATTACAGTAAATCTGTCTAAATTGAAAGCTGCCAGAATAGAGCCAGTGAGCAACTGTGTGGATGGTGTTAAAACGAACCAAGAGCTGTGTGTGTAAGTGTGACAAAAGCCACTGTCTTAAACTCTAAAATGCCACTGTCTAAAACCATGAGCAAAGCCAAAATGAGAATTGTCAATTGCCCTTGATTACCAGAACCAAGATGCTAACACTGTAAACCTAGCTAAGAAGTGGACTGCTATGATTAACCAGAAGCTTTAAACACTATGAGCAGAAGGCTAAGATTGTTTAAGGTTTTAATCTGTAACTTCAGACACTGTGCTCAGCACTACATATGGTTACAAAGCAGAGCATCTGGGCAGGTAGCTCCTAGCAATAATTTCACGTATTCTTACAATCCAGTAATAAAATGATGAAGTTACAAAATGGTGACATGACACACTTAAAGTTAAACAGCAAAACTATTTATATTTATTTCAAACTGAATAATTAGCACATATTTAGAAACATTCCTTAGGGTTAGAATTCTAAAATGAATTTTCCTTTGGGAAAGATAAAAAAAATAATTCTAACAAGGTATCCCAAGTTCACAAAATATCCATGATAACTCAACATGTACTACAGATATTTTACAACTAGAGGATGGGTGGGTCACATGGTGAATCAGAGGTGAGAATTAAACTGGCAGCCTTGTATTTTGAAGTGTAGTCAAAGTCTCTGTGTTGAGCTGTACTGTGCTTGCAAGTTTTGGTTCACCAAAGACAACAGGCAACCTATTTTCATTATTTTGAAATCAAGTCTTGTAACTTGAACAAAGACTCTGTCAAAACAGAAAATGGATGGAGGAAATCAAAATAAATTGGTTTAACTGATGCGACCGTAACAGCATAATTAAGGTGTAAGAGGATTATGGAAAAAATAAAGATGTGAAAGCTAAACCATACTCAAAACATTTAAAAGTCACAATACATTTGTTTTATATTTGATTTCACTGGCTCTCCATCTAGTTCTGGCTCCTGTCTAGCACCCAAATGTATCAAGATGGGTACATGTGCCCAGTGACCATGAACTGCATAAGTAGTTTTGAAAATGGGCTTAGGAATTGATTTAAGTAATGATTGTCCGTGACTACTGACACGTTTATGTAAAACCTCACACATTGAAAATCATCCAAAAATGAGGTGCAAACCCCGCCTTTAAACACATTTGCCTAAAAAAAATGAAAATAATAAAGATGGCATTTTATCTCCCTTGCCCTGTTAACGGAGTTATTCCTGGACTATATGCATCAAATGAAGAACAGCAAGGGCAAAGGTTTACTACGGGTAGTCACCCTGTGATGTCAAAATAACGGGCTTAAAAAAAAAACAAAACACTCAAGGGCCTATCTCCTTTAAGATTTTACCAAGTAACAAATGACACACTTCAGGGTGATATGCATTTTGGAGGATAAAAATAACAGTTTAATCAGGAACAACAGGTGGGGTAGATATAAAGGTGCTGATCATAAAATTAGAATATCATGACAAGGTTGATTTATTTCAGTAATTCCATTCAAAAAGTAAAACTTGTATATTAGTTTTATTCATTACACACAGACTGATGTATTTCAAATGTTTATTTCTTTTAATTTTGATGATTATAACTGACAACTAATGAAAGTCCCAAATTCAGTATCTCGGAAAATTAGAATATCAATTTAGACCAATGCAAAAAAAGGATTTTTAGAAATGTTGGCCAACTGAAAGGTATGAACATGAAAAGTATGAGCATGTACAGCACTCAATATTTAGTTGGGGCTCCTTTGGCCTGGATTACTGCAGCAATGTGGTGTGGCATGGAGTCGATCAGTCTGTGGCACTGCTCAGGTGTTATGAGAGCCCATGTTGCTCTGATAGTGGCCTTCAGCTCTTCTGAATTGTTGGGTCTGGCGTATTGCATCTTCCTCTTCACAGTACCCCATAGATTTTCTATGGGGTTAAGGTCAGGCGAGTTTGCTGGCCAATCAAGAACAGGGATACCATGGTCCTTAAACCAGGTACTGGTAGCTTTGGCACTGTGTGCAGGTGCCAGGTCCTGTTGGAAAATGAAATCTGCATCTCCATAAAGTTCGTCAGCAGCAGGAAGCATGAAGTGCTCTAAAACTTCCTGGTAGATGGCTGCGTTGACCTTGGACCTCAGAAAACACAATGGACCAACACCAGCAGATGGCATGGCACCCCAAACCATCACTGACTGTGGAAACTTTACACTGGACCTCAGGCCACGTGGATTCTGTGCCTCTCCTCTCTTCCTCCAGACTCTGGGACCTTGATTTCCAAAGGAAATGCAAAATTTACTTTCATCAGAGAACATAACTTTGGACCACTCAGAAGCAGTTTTGTCTTTAGCCCAGGCGAGACGCTTCTGACGCTGTCTCTTCTTCAAGAGTGGCTTGACACAAGGAATGCGACAGCTGAAACCCATGTCTTGCATATGTCTGTGTGTGGTGGTTCTTGAAGTACTGACTCCAGCTGCAGTCCACTCTTTGTGAATCTCCCCCACAGTTTTGAATGGGTTTTGTTTCACAATCCTCTCCAGGGTGCGGTTATCCCTATTGCTTGTACACTTTTCCTACCACATCTTGTCCTTCCCTTCGCCTCTCTATTAATGTGCTTGGACACAGAGCTCTGTGAACAGCCAGCCTCTTTAGCAGTGTCCTTGTGCAAGGTGTCAATGGTCATCTTTTGGACAACTGTCAAGTCAGCAGTCTTCCCATGATTGTGTAGCCTACAGAACTAGACTGAGAGACCATTTAAAGGCTTTTGCAGGTGTTTTGAGTTAATTAGCTGATTAGAGTGTGGCACCAGGTGTCTTCGATATTGAACCTTTTCACAATATTCTAATTTTCCGAGATACTGAATTTGGGATTTTCATTAGTTGTCAGTTATAATCATCAAAATTAAAAGAAATAAACATTTGAAATATATCAAGTCTGTGTGTAATGAATGAATCTAATATACAAGTTTCACTTTTTGAATGGAATTACTGAAATAAATCAACTTTGTCATGATATTCTAATTTTATGACCAGCACCTGTATATGGCAAGCCATTTTAACATTTTTTTTTTTTTTTGTTCTTTATTTCGCCGTATACAGTTTCTTGTATTAGGAATTTGTTAGTTTTCGCATACCCCTTAGGGTCAGAGCTTAGGGTCAGAGCACAGGGTCAGCCATTGTACAGCACCCCTGGAGCAATTGAAGGTTAAGGGCCTTGCTCAAGGGCCTAGCAGGGTAGGATCTCTTTTGGCAGTGATGGGGATTCGAACCGGCAACCTTCGCGATACCAGCGCAAGTCCTTAGCCTCATTTAATGTGTACTGTACTTCGTACTTTAGAATAATAATTACTTTAATTACAATTAATTAATTGTAATCCTCAAAATTGAGAATATCCAGTTTCATGTTGACTAATAAAACCTAGAGAACTTCTCCTTTGTGGTGTTTTTAGTTGTAGATGTCTGTAATTTCATTTTGTCAACTAAAAATATGAACACATATATTTATAATTTCATGTCGATTTTTCCCTACTGGGACATGTGGAGAATACCTGTACATTAACACCTTACATGTACATTAAATGTGTTTTAAATAACAATAGGTAAATGAATGGCAAAGGTGTAAGGCCTCCAAAACCAAGTCAAAAAGCAGACCAGAATTCTAAGCAACCTCCCCAAAGAAGGTGCACTCCAAGGCAGCTTGAGTGCCTACTCTACCAGCTGGTTTCGGCTAACACTGGGCAAAATTGCACAAGGGAGGGAAATACCATCAATCTATGCCTTGGACAATAAAGGGCAAACAAAATAATCTTTATAAAGAAGGATTTTATTTAAAAAATGAAGAAATGTAATGTAATAAAATATTCAAACTGACCAAATAGCAACAGAATATTCCAATAAATGAAATGCAAAGACAGGCAAAAAATCTGTACTCCGCCAAAGTGTTGGTAAATGAACTGCAGTTGCTTAGTGGCCACGTAACGGTAGCCCTGCCTCTTGTGATCCACCCACAAAACACAAAGAACATGAGGGAACAAGGTTACCCCCACAGAAACCAGATAAACAAAAATAAACAAAATGAATATAAATAATACATAAAAATAAAAATGATAATTTATGTAGTAAGTTAAAAAAAATGTAATTAATGAATAAAAAATTTTAAAAAAATTAAAAGGAAATTTAAACAATAACCAAGGAAAGGAACCCTGGCTTAAACTTTACAAATGTGAATTTTACGTGTTTGCCTGGCTATGCACAGCATTTCTTATATATTTTGTTTCCTTTCTATTTCATTTTGCTTTTCTTTTGTTGATTCATCGTTAATTGTTTTAATTTTGTGAATCATCTTTCATTAATTTCATTAATTCTTTCATTGGCAGAGTGATGGCTCTGAGGCTAGGGATCTGTACTGGCGATCGTAAGGTTGCCGGTTCGAATCCTGTAAATGCCAAAAGGGACTGTGCTCTGTTGGGCCCTTGAGCAAGCCCCTTAACCTGTAATTGCAGAGCAAAGAATTATTATTATTATTGATCCTTTTTGTTAAATGATTTCCCCTTGGTATTTTATTAATTATGTAATAATATTTAATGACAAGAGCAGGACAACACATCTGAATAGGCTAACAGTCCTCTGCTGCTGCAATTAGTTTCGATTACAGTACCAGAGGACTATGGGCATTCACTGCTGCAATGGGGTGGTCTTGGAGTATTTCATTTCTTATATAAATGGCAGCTATCAGGTGTACATTTTAAATCTAGTTCTCAAAACTGTATAATAATTTCTAGATTTTAACTTATAACTCAGGTGCCATGATGGCGCAGTTGTAGTGCTTCTGCCTCACAGTAAGGAGATCAGGGTTCATGGCCCGGGTCCTTCCTGCGTGGAGTTTGCATGTTCCCCCTGTGTCTGCTTAGGTTTCCTCCAACAATCCAAAGACATGCAGGTTAAGTAGGTTGGCAATACTAATTTGGTCCTAGTGGGTGGATGGGGTTGTGTGTATGTGTGTTTTCACCCTGTGATGGACTGGCACCCTGTCCAGGGTTTGGTCCTGCTAGTCCTATGCTAGCTTGGATAGGCTCCAGCACCCCTCATGCCCCTGTTCTGGATTAAGCAGGTTAGAATATAACTAATTTACAAGTCATCCCCAGCACAGCAAATACAGTATACAATGGAAATCTGCAAGGTTGACTATGCAGGGCATACGTAAAGTTTAAAAGCTGACCTAAAATACAGTATACATTTGCACTCTTACTTCAGCATCAGTATTCTGCTTTTACCATTTTAGGAACTGCACCCCCTAGCATATTACACATATTCACAATTTCCCAGACTTTCCAACTGTTACTTAATTACCAATGTTTGACAAATTATATCTTTTTAAGCACATCCCTGGTCTTTTACATTCTATTAAACAGAGGTTCACAATTTACTGGCCACGTTTATTGTCCATATGAAGAGTACAGTGAAATTCTTACTTCAAAATTGGCCCTAGTGTGAGTGTGTTAATGTGTGTGAATGTCTGCCCTGTGATGGACTGGCACCAAGTCCAGGGATTATTCCTGCCTTGTATCCAATACTTACTGACTTAGGCTCCAGATTCTCTGTGACACTGCACTGGATATGCAGGTTTGAAAATGGATGGATGGATGGATTTTTCAAGAAAGGAGAAGAGTGTGGCCCCAGGCCTCCAGCAGTGATCACAGGGTGCTGTGGCAGGTGGAGCCACTATCTTCTGCTGGAGGTCTACAGGTGAACACTAATGGACAAACATGTAACATGTTGCCACTCTATATCGACATGATTCAGACTCGACCACTGATGAAGTATAAGAAAACAGGCAGTTTATTTGATCTAAATGTGCTTGGTGTGTGGGTGTGTGTGTGCCCTGCGGTGGGCTGGCGCCCTGCCCGGGGTTTGTTCCTGCCTTGCGCCCTGTGCTGGCTGGGATTGGCTCCAGCAAACCCCCGTGATCCTGTGTTAGGATATAGCGCGTTGGACAATGGATTGATGGAAGTATGAATTACCACAGGAGGAGTACCAACTTTGAAACTACGATGTAAGGAGCCTTCAGTGAAGAACCATCACAAGTGTATTGGGACTAATTAGGACAGCAAGTGATTGTATTTGTCCTGGTGTTAAAACAATTGTCAATAAAATTAAATGGATGTGTATGCAGTGTTTGAGACAAAGCTTCAGTAGTCATGTAGAATATGTACTGTTAAGAATGAAAGAAGTCCTCATAAAAGTTATGTCTATTATTATTATGATGTTTGACTGAGTAGTATAGCATTTTAATATTCTGCTATTCTAAAATAAAACAAAAGGAAAAAGAAAGAAAGAAAGGAGCTCAGTAAAATTAGATGACATGCCCCCAGTTATGCAACTGCTGTCAAGTTGGATGTTTAAAGGGCTGAAAATATCAATAGCAGTTTGATTAGTACTTAAAGGGGTAGCGACGCTTCCGTCATTCTGTTGTGGAGCTAAAGCATACATCTTAACTTGGTAAACAGAAAAACAGCCTTTGTGTTCTGAATTATTTACTTCTGCTATGGCAAAAAAACTGTAACTTGAAAATCTGTCTATCCCTGTGGTTCTACAAACTCGAACATGCCATTCTATCCATTTTCAAAGCCGCTTATACTCCAGTTTAAGGTCACAGGTTGTCCCTGCTTATCCTGAAAGTACCGGAGAGGTATGAGGAAACACAGCTTTAAAGGGATGCAGGTCTAGCTCAGAGGACCTACACGCTGGGTCAATATACTGTTATGACGCTGACAAGTTGCATCAGCCAGGGAGGAGTCCCCTTTAGAATAAGATGCCATTCCATTAAAAGCAGCCGGGAACGACTGTAAAAACCTGAAGACAGCCAAGTCGCAAACACAACTCCACCGAGTGCCGCAGCGTCGAGCAGTCCTTTTTTAAAGGAGCCATGTGCAGAGCAAATACAGTATTTACTAATCAATACAGCAGCACGTTTTTAGCACCAACAAGGCTCACCATTAAAACCTACAACTCAGGAACAGAGCGATGTTAACTCTGAAATAACTAACTCAAAGCTCTATGGATGGTAATGTAAAAAGTACCTCAGTTTTGAGTAGTCGAAAATGCAATCTCTTATTCATACTTGTCAGTATTGTAATAAAGATGTGTCACACTTTAATTCATACTTTTAAAAGCTGCATGACCAGAATTTACGTATATTATATATACATATAAGAATTTACCCGCCAGGTAAGATTAAAAATGAGATGATAAAACGAATTGCCATGGACGCGTGCGCACTTAATTCCCGCCTATTTTTGTTTACTTCTGACTTTCATCTTGGTGTTGTTTTCAATTGTTATGGTTTTCAATGCTTGTATTGCATTCAGCATGTCGAAAGGCATACGGGCAAGAGTACCTTGTCTTCGAGGCGTGCGCTTGTGTCCGTGTCACCTCTTCTCCTGTACTTGCTGAACACACCGAGCGATGTCCTCTTTATATGCGAGCGCCGTTTGGCAGATGCACGGACTGCGCATGCCTGACTTCCCGCGCTCAACGGCGCTTCCCAACGCTCGCCTTTCCAATCCTATTTAAAGTCAACACGGCCACGCTGTTGCACCCCGAAATATGAGGCAGATTCAGCAGCATTCACTTCATATATTAGTACTGCCACCCACAATTCTGCTCTCTGATTTATTTATTTTTATTTTCGGTAGAGTTACTGGGCAGCTAGGTGTAATCTTCTAAGTCTGAGCATCTCAAATGGAGATGACAGAAGACATAATCGCTCCGAATGTAGAAAGGATTAATGGCTTAATGAGTGAATTTCATGCACGGCGTCCACAAACACATGATCTAGTGAATGAATGAAGTAAATGGTATGATGAATGATTGAATGAACATGCCCAATGAGTAGTGTATAGAAAGAAAAATGTGGAATGAATGGTAAATTAATGAGTACATGGCTGGTAAAAATGAATGCAAAGAATACGGTGAGAAAAAAAGGGTTCAACAAATGGCCCCAATGAACAGTATGAATGCAGTGAATAGTGTCTACAATTGTAGTGTTGAATGAATGAATGGAGTTAGGCATTGAATGATTAATTTCAATGACTGGTGTCTACAAGAGCAGAAATGAATGACTGAATCCAACAAATGGTGCGAATGAATGACTGAGTCCAGTGAATAGGGTGTACAAGCAAAATGGGGCATGAATGAATATATCCAAAGAATAGTGTGAATGACTGCATTAATAAGCCTAACCAGTGTTTTGTACAATGAAGGGAATGAATGAGCCCAGTGAAAAGTGTGAATGAAGGGCTAAATGTATGTTCCTAGTGAGTACCTTATAAGCATCTTATATTCTGATAATGTATATGGAGCACAGAATATATAAGGATTAGTGTTGTGGAATAAACTTCACTCTATATTCAAATAAATCATTCTCAGAGACCAGATGAAAATGGCGAACAATTCTTTATTTGCACAAAATGTAGATATGCACAAATGTCTCTGTCCACAGAGTGAGCAATCAAGAAAACAATTCATTCCCTTTTATACTTTTCTGTTACCATTCCCTTATGTGATACATCACGTCATCTGACTCTTAGTATGCAGAATTTCATCATCTTATCCAATCAACTACAGCTACCAGTAACTTCGTATACATGTTGATTCTCCATTATTGTAAATATCGATTCGTTAATAGGGGTGTCCTACGGGCTTTCCCATTGATCTTATCACCACTTCACAATAGGGGTGTTTAGCTTTTCTTGCTAGTTTGTTCTCGCTTTTTAAGGGATTATTCATTACACATCTGCTTCATTTTAACCTAAGCAAATATCTTTGTGGCAGGGCCGGATTAAGACGAAATTGGGCCTGATGCTGCAGCACAAAAAAGGCCTATTTTTTCTTGGCACTGGTGCATGTGCATTCGACACTTACCGTACATGTGCACTCAGACCGACCAAGGAGCCTTAATTGCTTGCGACACAACCAGCCAACCTTTATTGAATATAAATAATAATAACGACATAATAATCTCGTAACAACTCGAGATTAACATGAAACTATGTAACATCAACATTCAATAGCAATTGTCTGAAAAGTGCACTTAATGCAGAAAACCTAACAATGAAATACACAAAATTTCGCAATTCTTTTATGAAACAGAGTAAGAAAAATAATTTGCAGAGAATTGGGTCAAAGTGACTCAGTTCAGGCTCTTGAGGGTAAAAATTTGTCCACGATTTGAACTTCATAATAGACCAGAATCCTGTCGAGGATTTTAAAAATTCTAAACATCCATGCCGGGCCCGCGGGCCGGCTTGCTTTAGTTTACCTTTAAAGATAAAATTTAAATAGCCATCGATTTTTATTGTACAACTAACTTTCAAGGTGAAAATATTATTACGTGGCACTTACGGAACAACAATAAAGTGGCAAGAATCCCCAAGATATTGCAAAAAACGCAGCTAAATTACTAAGTAAACCGTTTAATGTAAAATTGATAGTGTTAACTTGAAATCTTCGGTTAACAATAAACACAACGTTATAGTTATGTCACAGAGCAAAGAACAATAGTAACTGTATAATAAGTAACGCTGTGGCTAGGTGTCTGAAAGTCAGGCTCCAAATTTCATTCTAAGAATTATTTTAAGGTAAAAATAGCAAAGGAAAACTGTTCAGCTTCTGGAAAATTCTTGTCTGTTTTCATCTGGGCGTATTTCAGGAATGGGCCTAATGCTGCAGCATCAATAGCACCCACCTTATCCGGCCCTGCTTGGTGGCTCCTCTAAGATGAGGCAAAAGCCACACGTTCCCTAGCTTAAACCACGTTTAGTTAACCCTTTAGTTACCATCAGTCCTTTTCTATTTGCTTTTAATAATCCATTAGAATTTAATTTAAGTATGTGTTTATATGAAATTGTAAAGATTAAAAATATTTAATTAAAATACAACATTACCTTGCATCATTAAATTTGCATTCTGCATCAACCATTTACTTATGTGATATAAATTTCCTTACTCTGTTTGGTTGTTAATGCCAAATATGTTCAGGTGAAGAAGACAGAAGTTTCTTGGTAAGGTAGTGCTGCTCACTGGTGCCAGAAAGGGGAAATGTTTTATACACTGATTAGCATGTACAAGTGAAACTTTCACTGTACTCTGTACATGTAACAGTAATGCCTTAAATCTATTAAAAAGGGAGAGCAGAACAAATGATGACTCAGTGTTGAAAGAATGAGTGAATGAATGTTTGAACTTAATCAATGTCACATGTGAGTGGTTGAAGGAATGAATGCAGTGAATAATGTCTAGGTGTACAGACCAAATGAATGAATGATCAAAATAAATGGAGGGTATGTTGGTCAGGCTGGTAGCCTTAAGTAAAAATCCAAGGAAATAGGAATAACTATATGCAAAGAAGTACTTTTAAAGTTTGCAGTATTATAAAATTAACATTCCTGACAACATTTATGTATATGAAAACCAACCAAAAGAAATACTCCTTAAATTAACTCTTTAATACTCCTTTATTATGTGTTGTTTCTGGCAGTTGCAAATGTGCTAGGGATTGTGGGGAAAGGTCACATCTTATGATGGCTTTAATAGTCTGAGTCTAGCCTTCTACTGTAAGTTAGAAACCCTCTGAGGTATTCCAGTCTTGGGGAATACACTGTGTTGCTTGTGTTGTTTGAAGATGCAGATATTTTGCACTTTTTTCTTCCATGAAGAAGACAGAAATGCCTTATAAAAGGTAACACATCTTTCATTATTATTATTATTATTATTATTATTATTATTATTATTATTATTATTATTATTATCAATTCACAGGGTTGCATGTGATTTCTTTACCTGGGACAAGGAGGGCCCTGAAAAGGGGGGGGGCTCCTTTAACACTAGTAGAATTACCAGAGCCTACGAAAAAACTTGTAAATCTGTCCCACCTTAAATCGCTTCTTACAATCGTTCACAGCTCTCCACCAGCGTCTTTTATCATCTAAATGTGCTGATAAAATCAGGCTGCAAGCAGCCGGCTATTCCATTCCCCCACCGACTTAGAACGTGCACAAACTTCTCTCAGCTCATGCCTTGATTGATTTTCTGGGAGTGAAATGGAGTTTTAGAGTGGAAATAATAGATCGTTGTTTGGAACACACGCATTTCATGCCTGTTCCGTTTCAACAGTAATCTGTGTAAACACATTGTTAAAACAGAAACGTTTTTTATATTCTACTAGTAGATGACAAAATGTAGGTATAAACTATATAATGTATTAAGCCTGAAGTATCAAACAAATACTTTCACAAAAGCTACAAATCTAACACAACAATTGCACTTTTATTCAAAAATATAACTGCAGAAACAAAAAGCCGACTTAACATGGGACATTGACACCTGTTTATTATGATTGTCTCCGTGGCGCAATAGAATCAGCTGCCGACTGGAATTAAAAGGTTGCGAGCTCGATCCTGCACCACTCCGTTTTGAGAAGCGCAATTGTTGTGTTAGATTCAATCAAAAAAAAAATCAATCAAGGCATGAGCTGGGAGAAGTTCTAAGTCAGTGGGGGGGATGGAATAGCCGGCTGCGTGCAGCCTGATTTTATCAGCACATTTAAATGACAAAAGACGCTGGTGGAGAGCTGTGAACGATTTTAAGAAGCGATTTAAGGTGGGACGGATTTATGAGTTTTTTCATAGGCTCTGGTAATTCTAGTGTTAAGGCTTGTTCTGAGATTGTAGCTGGGCACATGGCTAATTTGCATGCACCGCTGGCCAGCACACAGAGCTCACTGTTACTTGTCTGGTGGCAGTACTCAATATATTAATATGATCAGCTAACATACTCTTCAAGTGAAAATACGGCAAGTTTTTTTTTATTTATTTATTTTTTTTAAGCACATGCAGGTCTGAAGGTTTGGAGTGCTGATCAGCAATGCCATCATGCAAGCAGCTCCATCTTACAGTAGACATGCATGAAAGTTCTGCACATGATGGCTACAGCTGTGTGTCACACTGGCTTCACAAAGCATTATAGGGCACAGGGGAAGAAAATATTTGGCCAAGCAGGCCACAGCGTGAATTTCCAGGAAAATAAATAACAAGGTCACTGGTGAATAAAGCATATTTGCTGCAAAAAAATACTTTGGTGAATTTTGCCGATCAGCACTACTGACAAGGTGTGTTTTGGAAGTAAAAGGAAGCCGCAGAGCAAACCTCGCAAAAATGAATCCACAAGGCAAAACTGCACCCATACTATATGTGTCTAGAATTAATTCCTTTGATCTGTGTACTCTCAAGTCCGTAATTAACACTACAGTCAGGGCTCCCTGGTTTTTCTGATGTTGGCAAGCAGGTAGATGAGCTCCAGCGTCAACAGAGTTTATGTAACAGTGTAAAAACAAAACTGAGGAAACCTGTATGGCAAGTGTGAAAACAAATCTGCGGTAGACAGAAGTCAGTGTTGCCAGTGACCTCTGAAAGAAGAAAACACATCAGATGAAAAAGAAGCTGTCATGACCTGCTGAGTGTTGATTTAGTGTCGCTGTGGGTGAAAGAAACAATCTTTTTTTTTCAGCAGTAGCAGTTGAAACAATTATAGCAACAAAGTGCTGTTCTTCCAAGGCCAACAAATGGAAATGGACAATGAAGTTAAAAAAATAAAAGCTGAACTGATTGGTAATAAGGCAAAGAGGTGAGAATCTCCTGAGATTCTTTAGATAAACAGACTGTTCTGATATATTATTTAGCTTCCTTTTGTTGTTTAATCAATGACTTTAAATAACATTGTAGTGTGTGCTGACAGGCTCGTCCCATAAACTCATGCCATTCTCTTCCAGACTCTTGAGCATGGTGCATACTGTATTAGCTGTTGTTGGTGTTGAGCGTCATCATATTATAAGAAAGCTTGCCTTTCAGAGAGCCCATCTCATTTGGTTGCAGTGTCAGTTTTGTATAGATTCCATCATGAGAAAGCCAAAATTACTGCAGCAGCTAGTGGCATATGCAGACAAGTAAATCAAGGTGGGATAATTCAACAAGTAATAAAACTAGACGATGGACATCCAGAGAACAACGTCATAAAGTAGCATCTATATTCATCACACCTAATTACAAAGAAAGCCTCAGAAAGGAAGATGAGAGCTCACTCAGTGGAAGTTTCCCTGTCACTTACTTAGACTGAATGCACCCTACCACCTTGGCACAAGAACACTGTAACTCACTTGCTTATACCAGGGTGTTACAGCAGAGGTTTTCCATTGGAATTCAGGCATAATGTGAGCAGTTAGAGCCACCAAATTTCTAATTTCAAAGCTTCTAAGGTAATCAAGGGGAATCTGTCTTCCATATTTCTATCCATTACTTGCTTGAAGACAGCTAAAGCTCATGCACCAAAGGCACTGGTTTAGGACTGCTAAAGAAACACAGCTCAGCTACACCCCAAGTCAACATGACATGTTCAACCACCCAAGGTAAGTCTATTCATCATCTTCTGATATTGTGCATAGAGGAGCCACATCACAACATAGCGGGCATCTCCTCATGCATGCCTAACCAGAGCCAGGAAATATTTTTAACTCTCCTTTCTGGACTGGTGCTAAACCTTGGTGGGGTTCTCCAATTAATTTTATTGACAATGATGCCATTATATTATTTGTCCAGCCCATAATTTAGCTTTGCGGCACTAAGACACAGATGACAGAGATGAGGAGGGTTCCACCTTGGCCTGCAGGAAGACAGTAATTGAAAAAGTAGTCATGTTGAGGATGAAATGACAAAACATCCCTGAGACTACCAGATATTTTCATTATCTTAAGATACAGACCAAAGACATTTAGAAAGAATGCTTACTCTAGTGAATTTAAATTGGATTAAATGGATTTTAAATTGTTATTTTATGTTATGTCATGTATCCTGGAGGCACACTGCCTTAGCTGTCTCCAAACTACATTAAAGCTACTGTATATAAGAGGTACCGCCACCTTGGGGAGGCTTTAGTCAGCCCAATTACAAAACAGTGGAGAGTACTAGGCCAATAAAGCCCAACACACACTTTCCTTCCAGATATCTGCAAACCCAATACTATGATGTCTTCCCATAAATAAATCAAAAGACCATATGGAGTGCACACAGTCAAAAGATGCAGTATGCTGTGCAACAAACAAATTCTGACTTCCAAGTATACCTGCCATTGAGTAATTAATGGAGGCCTGTCTCTGTTAGAAGAAGAAGCACACATCCGGACTACTCAGAAACTAGGAACTATGGTGTTGATGCAGGACCAGATTCAGTATTCGGGAGCAGCATGATTAGCAAAAAAATAACAGGAGTTGTAGGACAATGGATTTGGTCTAGAAGCACACAAATACTGGTGATGTGATCCCCATTACCATTTGGTGCCAACAAAGTTAATGAGTAGAAGACTTGTAAGAGAGTGGTTAGGTTTTTATGGGAGGTATTTTCTGCAAAAACTAAAATGAAAATGAAAATTACTGCATGCAAAAATGCTACAAAAATTACAATTAAAATGAAACAACCCCATTTGCAATTTCATTTTCAGCATGAACTGCAATGAAGCTGCAAAAATGAAAAGTAAAATGCAAATAAACACTGGCACTACCTGCTGCTCATTGAATTTTTGTTTTTCCACTTTGCATTTTCAAGTTCTCAACATGCAAATAGCATTCCCTTTCCACTTCAGTGTAAATAAATGTAAACTACCTCAAATATTGTAATAACATTGCACATTAATTTCTTTAGAACTATAATTATGCATGGTCTTCAGATTTTGTGAGACAGTTTTACTGTGAAGCTCACAGTCCAGGGTGAAAAGATCAAAATCATGTGAATTAAGCACAGTTGAAGTATTCAATCGATCAAAGTGGCTCTACAGCTATGAAGAACAAAGAATTGTGAGAAACTGAGGTAGAAAGCCCCACCCATTGACCCATGCTATTTGCATATTGAGAACTTGAAAATGAAAATGCAAAATGGAAATTGAAATTCAATGAGCAGCAGGTGACGCCGGTGTTTATTTGCATTTTACCTTTCATTTTTGCAGCTCCATTGCGGTTCAGGCTGAAAATGAAATTGCAATTGGGGTTGTTTAATTTAAATTTAAATTTTTGCAGCATTTTTATGTGTAGACTTTGAAAATAAAATTGCAAAAGAGAGACTGCATTTTCACTTTATAATTTTGATTTTCATTTTAATTTTTGCAGAAAACACCATAAGGTCCATAAGGTTTTGGGCCTTATCAATGCTCCTGACAAAGACGAAACCAAGATCTTCTACTTGGATTATCAGTGGTTCAGTGAACTCCCTTAACCACTCTCTTTCTCACACTTCTGCGGCTGGAAAAAAACACAACACCACATTATTCAATCACAAGAGTTCACAGTTTGTTTAACTTTCACAGCCTATTGGCAAATTACAGTTACTCCTAAGTGCAGGCACAAGATTGACTTTACCTATATAGAGGACTGTGGCAGCTCAGGATCATGCTGTTCGAGCCTTTCAGTTATGTCATTTAGAATAATTGCAGACTTGTGACTTCACAGATCATCATTAGGACAACCACATCACCTCACGAAAGTGCTAATAGTTATTAGTAGAATAACTGCAGCAGGTACCCCATAACTTTGCTGACCAGATGTGGAAATTTGATGACCATCATCTCACACCTGACCAGGCTGAGTTTCAGAAAAAAAGAAGGATTCAGACTGAGAGCTGGTCGCATCATTTGGGCCACCAGCCATTGTCTACCACATCCAGCTATGTATCCTGTTTCAGGTGTGGATGGGCCCGAAACACAGCCACACTACTAGACACTACTGGTCTCAAAGGGCCATAGAGATCAGAATGACAACAGTAGGAAACTTTATTGCGGTCAAGATTCTATTCAGGCTGTATCAGCCATTTTTGGTAAGGATTAGGTGGGGAGTAGAATTATACATCTGCTACAGTGAATCCTGTAATATCTAGGAAAGGTGTTGTTGACCAAGTTCTTGCTGTCTTTCCTTAAATCTACTTCAGGATGCCAATGAAGCGAGTTGGCCTCAACATCCTTGGGCCATTCCTAAGGGCTGCATTTGGCAACTGTGTACTACCAAACTCCAAGGACCACATAGCTAGAAGACCTGGTGCCAGATCTTAATTGAGCACCTCTCGTAGGAAATGTTATGCCATTTTAGAGTGTTAGAGGAGCTACTTGGTTATCGGGGGTATCATTTTTAAAAGACACAAAGATACAGAATACAGGATTATAAATACTTTTGTTCCCTAAGAAAATGAAAGAGGAAGATCACCCTGTAACCCACACTGAAGTTCAATCAGATTAATATCCTTCAGTCAAATTACCCAACTGGCCTCTTGATCACCAGCTCCTCATTTTACATATACTATACAGTATATTGGTAAAGTCATACAGTCATCCACAATGTATATCCAAATGGCTTTCACTAGGCTGGCAATATGAGCCCTACTGGATGTACAACCCTTTCTTCTCAGATATTCTCAAGAATTGTATAGTGACATGCAATTGACACATGAAAATGGACTGAAACTTAAGACAGCCAAATGTATCCCTGTGACACATATATTTTAGGGCAACCCTTTCTGAATGGATATTAAGCATCATTGATGCAAATAACCATTGTATGTCCCCCTCAAAAAAGCACTAGAAAGTCCATCTGATGGAGGACACCATGGGCCTCATGCATAACACCGTGTGTAGAACTCAGACTATAACATGGTGTGCGGACAAAAGCGGAAATGTGCTTACACACAAAAAAATCCAGATGCATAAATCTGTGTGTTCGCCAACTTCCACGTTCTTCCACTCCATAAATCCCGGTCAGCGTGAAAAGTAATGTATGTGCACGCACCTGCTGTCCTGCCCCAACTCCTCCCAGAATTACGTCTCTTTGAATATGCAAATCAATATAAATAACCCTTAAGCTCAGCCTTCTGTGAAAACACAATGGCAAAAGCACGAGGGAAAATAGAAGAATTTTAGCGAATACCAAGTAGAGGCTAGGAAAAACATACTATTTGTTTAAACAGTGGTAAAAATAACAGAAGGAAGTTGATTGAGTGACATAGTGTGTCGGAGAAACTCGAATCAAGTTCACAAAGTCGCACAGTGCCCAAAATAAAAAAAGAAGTCGCATATTAAAGTCGCTGTGAAAAGGTGAGTTGTAGCCCACCGTCTGATTGTCATATGAAAGCTTATTAGGGTATAGAGAAAAAAAAAAGGCACACAGTGGGGAAAAAAGTACGAAATGTCAACTTTAATTTCGAAATTTCCACTTTAATCACATAGTTAATTTTGTCATTAAAGTGGAACATCATAAACTTCATCTTAAAATCGTTTAATTTACTAGTTTCTCAAATCCCATCGTAACTAAAGTAGCACGTTAAATGCTTTGTTTTGTATTTGATCTTCTATGTGCTCTATATGTATGAATCACTACGTGCTTCTTAAACAGGCTTTCTCTTCCTCTGACAGGACACAGAATCCATTACATTTGTAATATTACAGCTCTAATTAAAATACTGAGATGTATATGTGATATAATTTTCATGATGAAGCATATTATTAAAAATGGGAACAGGGTGGCACAGTGATTGCAAGATGCTTGCTGCGCCATGCATGACCTTTGATTAAATACTTTATTGTAGCAGTACTGTCTCTTTCAAACGTACTAACCCCCAATTCCTGTCCTTCCTTTTCTTTTTCCAAATACCCAATCGCCACACAATAAGTTCTGTAATAGACTGGGTTAAGCCATCTGTAAGCTTAGAACGCCGATTCTTTAAAACATTTAAGGAACATTGAAATATCTTCGTAGTATGTAATTATTCTATCCATCTATCCTTCCAGTGTCGCGCTAGCACCAGCAAGAATACAGCGTGAGGCAGAAACAATCCGTGAACGGGGCATCAGCTGCTCGCTAGCACTGCGGCACCATGTCCTCACATGTTTAATTATTAACAATATAGATTATTTAAATGAAGCTAAAGTTTTATCTGTATAATAAACATATTTTGCTGCATTTCATCTTAAAAATGATATTGTCACCATATGTAAAAACATGCTTTATAAAGTGGCTCAAGTTGTGCAATATTGCAACTGTATCGCACGTTTACAGTGAGGCAATTGTATTTATAAGTACAAACAGTTCTACAAGGAGCACTTGATGGACTAATTGAGTGCGTTTATAGTTTTTGGGATGGAACTGTTTCTGAACCGCAAGGTCCATACAGGAAAGGCTCTGAAGTGTTTGTTGTGAGAGAGCAGTTCAATAGACAGCATGGCTGAGGTAATGTGTGCTTGATGCTCTATACCGATAATTCTCTTTCTGATCAGCTTCCGTACAGCTGTGAATCCCCAGGCAGATACAGTGATATAAATACTCTGAGTGGTGCAGTGAGAGTAATATGGTATAAAGATGATCCGCCTTGGCAACCCCTAACAGGAGCAGCTGAAAGAAGAAGAAGAAGGCGCAGTGAGAGGAACAGCGCTAAAGCAGCTATTGTATTTAGAATAGTTTGACCATTCTGTGGACCATTATATTGTTACAGGTTAATTACAATTAGATGCATTAAACTAATAAACAATATGTGGTTAATTTCAGTGTATTTATAAAGCCGCGACAGGAAGGTGGATCTAAAAAAGAAAGGGTAACCACAAAAGAACAATAGCACTGCTTTGATGCTGGGTGCCGCCAGTCTGCAAAACCGAGTGTAGAACTTGCGTATGCCCAGGTATGAGCTACAGTGGAAATGTGAGGTTTTATACATTGCGTTTTGAACGTGGAAACATTCTTGCGCAACATTTTTGTACGTACGCACCATTTATACATATGGCCCCAGGTGTTGCTGAAAGTGTATGCAGCTTTGCACTTCTGTTCTCTGAGCGACCCTCTACAGGGGGCTAAAGAGGTAATGTTGACTTGTCTTTGTCCCAGCAGCACGTGAGCAACTGAGCATACCTATAAATTTTCAGCTAGCAAGGTGAAGCATCGTCAGATGGCATGCCTGTCAGACCTCCTAGTTCAGAGGGAGATAGACAAGACAACACCTTTGTTGTAAATAGGATAATGCTACTGACTTAGGAGGGTTGATGGAATGGCAGATCCTTGAGGCTGGGGGATATATGGCAGCCTGACCAAAGTAAATATAGAAAATTAATGACTGTTCTAATATTCAAATAATCATTCTGGGTGACAAGCACCATATTTAAAAATCAAATTCCTTCTTTGTATAATTTTTCATGCCAACAATTATTAATAAAAACAGAGTTATTTCCCTAAAGAGAACAAACATGTAAACTAGCAATCAATGACTAACTCACCATATTATTATTATAGTCCTGGAGCTGGCATCTGTTTGCTTTGTGGTTTTAAGAGTTCAAGTGCTGTCCTCAGGTGGTCACATTCATCTAATGCCAGGATGTGTGCAACAGTAGATTCCAGGGAACAAATGCAGCCCACATATTGTAATAAAATTCCGCACAGGACCCATCTCTTTATTGCGTGTTGTTTTATGAGCTAATGAAGATGTTTGAACTCTTACAGAGCTATTGTTTACCACAATAATAGCTCTTACACAGCATTTTTGAGCTCGGTCCACACTTGAATGGTTTCAGAGTTCATATGGTATTGGCTACTTCAAATTCCTGAGGATACATGAGAAAATTCTTGCCAGTGTAAGATATGAAGCCAAGTAGAATTAGTATTTGAACTTGGTAACAGATGTTACATCGCATGTTACTATAGAAGAAAGTTTGTAACTTTCTTAATTTACATTCTTACTTGTGACACATAAAATTAAGTCAATAAATATTTGGACAGAGACAACTTTTTTGTCATTTTGGTTCTGCATCCACAATGTGTTTTGAGGACTTCAGAGATATCCATTGGGGTATTCCATATGAGATAACTCACCATTGGGTAGCCTCCTCCTAGATATTTGACCTTTGCCTAGTGGATAGGCTTGGGCACTGTAGTGATCCTAACCCTGCTAAACTGGTATAGCAATAGGAGTTGAGCAAAGAGGAACTCATTTTCCCTCCATACCTCTTATAATTCTCTGTAAAACAAAGTTTACTTTCTCCAGAAAAAGAGATAGGTGGGGTGTTTGTCAGCAGGAATTTGTCAATCACGTGACTCATATAACTCAGCCACCATCAAAAGGATTCACAACCTGGCAGGCAAAATGATCTCAAGCCAGGTCAGCCGCAGTACCAGTGGGATGACAGAACATTTAGAATGAATGCAGACATTTTTATAAATTACCATCATTAAGAAAAGAATTTGGATGTGAGCATCAGTAAGGTTTTGCGTCCTAGGAACCAAGTTACCCAAACTATTCTATAACATTTCAGTAATTAGTTACTGGTCTGATGCTGATCTTTCTGATCATAAAATAGGTCATTACAATGAAAACTGACAAGAAGAATTCATAATTAGCTGCAGAATTATGGCATTTGAGCACATCGACCTCTCCTAACAGACTTAAGTTTCAATGTTAGGTATTTTTCTCTGGGCAGTCCTCAAGAAACTGTGACACACAGAGACACACCCATTATCGAGATATCAATGTTTTCGGTATGAGGTGACCCTAAAACACCGAGATCTGTTAGAAATCAGAGACTGAAATTTTTGACGAATGTAAAGATTTCGCTACTCCCCAACAGGTAGGTGGAAAGCAAAAAAACTACTTGTTAAAAGCTCTGGGAATTCTCTCTCATATATATATATATATATATATATATATATATATATACAGTGCATCCGGAAAGTATTCACAGCTCATCACTTTTTCCACATTTTGTTATGTTACAGCCTTATTCCAAAATGGATTAAATTAATTTTTTTCCTCAGAATTTTACACACAACACCCCATAATGACAACATGAAAAAAGTTTACTTGAGATTTTTGCAAATTTATTAAAAATTAAAAAATTGAGAAAGCACATGTACATAAGTATTCACAGCCTTTGCCATGAAGCTCCAAATTGAGCTCAGGTTCATCCTGTTTCCCCTGATCATCCTTGAGATGTTTCTGCAGCTTAATTGGAGTGCACTTGCGGTAAATTCAGTTGACTGGACATGATTTGGAAAGGCACACACCTGTCTATATAAGGTCTCACAGTTGACAGTTCATGTCAGAGCACAAACCAAGCATGAAATCAAAGGAATTGTCTGTAGACCTCCGAGACAGGATTGTCTCAAGGCACAAATCTGGAGAAGGTTACAGAAAAATTTCTACTGCTTTGAAAGTCTCAATGAGCACAGTGGCCTCCATCATCCGTAAGTGGAAGAAGTTCGAAACCACCAGGACTCTTCCTAGAGCTGGCCGGCTAACTAAACTGAGCAATCGGGGGAGAAGGGCCTTAGTCAGGGAGGTGACCAAGAATCCGACGGAGCTCCAGAGGTCCTCTGTTGAGAGAGGAGAACTTTCCAGAAGGACAACCATCTCTGCAGCAATCCACCAATCGGGCCTGTATGGTCGAGTGGCCAGACGGAAGCTACTCCTTAGTAAAAGGCACATGGCAGCTCGCCTGGAGTTTACCAAAAGGCACCTGAAGGACTCTCAGACCATGAGAAACAAAATTCTCTGGTCTGATGAGACAAAGATTGAACTCTTTGGTGTGAATGCCAGGCGTCACATTTGGAGGAAACCAGGCACCGCTCATCACCAGGCCAATACCATCCTTACAGTGAAGCATGGTGGTGGCAGCATCATGCTGTGGGGATGTTTTTCAGCGGCAGGTACTGGGAGACTAGTCAGGATAAAGGGAAAGATGACTGCAGCAATGTACAGAGACATCCTGGATGAAAACCTGCTCCAGAGCGCTCTTGACCTCAGACTGGGGCGACAGTTCATCTTTCAGCAGGACAACGACCCTAAGCACACAGCCAAGATATCAAAGGAGTGGCTTCAGGACAACTATGTGAATGTCCTTGAGTGGCCCAGCCAGAGCCCAGACTTGAATCTGATTGAACATGTCTGGAGAGATCTTAAAATGACTGTGCGCCGACGCTTCCCATCCAACTTGATGGAGCTTGAGAAGTGCTGCAAAGAGGAATGGGTGAAACAGGCCAATAATAGGTGTGCCAAGCTTGTGGCATCATATTCAAAAAGACCTGAGGCTGTAATTGCTGCCAAAGGTGCATCGACAAAGTATTGAGCAAAGGCTGTGAATACTTATGTACATGTGATTTCTCAGTTTTTTTATTTATAATAAATTTGCAAAAACCTCAAGTAAACTTTTTTCACATTGTCATTATGGCATGTTGTGTGTAGAATTCTGAGGAAAAACATGAATTTAATCCATTTTGGAATAAGGCTGTAACATTACAAAATGTGGAAAAAGTGATGCGCTGTGAATACTTTCTGGATGCACTGTATATACACTTTATTAACATATTTTTTTAATATCTTTTATTATCATTTGGTTCAGAGCAGTAAAGTAGTCAATATTGTTGCCTCACAGGTCACATTGATTATATTTCAGTTCTGACCCGAGTGCTGGGAGTGAGAACTTTACATGTTCTATTTGTGTTCACATCCCAAGCCTACAAAGGACTGGCGACCCATCCAGGATGTGCTCCATATTTTTCTTCAGTGCTGCCACAATAAGCTCTGGCACTGTGCTGAAATATATACCTGTTAGTGACAAGAATATTTGTATGTATGTCTTCAATGAGATTATCAGTTTGTACTTCAGAAAACTTTATTTTAAATACTTTCGTTGCTTTAAAAAAACTTTACCATGTAATATTAGCAAAGTATTTAGACCACTCTAACTTGCGTGCTTTTTGTGGCTGCTGTAGTGTTGCTCTTGCAGAGTTGATGCTATTAGGCATCAACCCTGCATTCCAGCAAGCACAGCAAGCATCACAGCAGGTCGATTCACTTGGCAGGCTGATTGTGTAGGCTTGAACCTGGCAGCAGGCTTCCTTCCCAGGTGTAGAGCAACTTGAACACAAATAGACCAAGCAACCTCAACATGCTACGCACCCTATAGAGCACCGAGGCCAGCTAAAACAGTAAGGTGGCAACCCTGTGCATTGTGTTGGCACAAGTCTCCAGTCCCTTCTAAAAGGAATACTATTTAATTCAATGGGATAAACTGCTTTTTGTAGTCTTCATACCAACATGAACAACACCTTTACCAGGTATTCATCATAGGAGGTTGGTAAAGATGTGGAGGGACTAATGGGTTCAAAGATGGCTGATATGACCCATTATTTATAAGCTTCATCAAAGGTTGGGAAGAGATGCTGGGATATACTTTTCTGTGACAGTTTGTAATTGTAAATTTGTGCAAGTCTTCTGAGTCTGTCTTCACTGTAAACCTATCACCTCCTTGCTGGCAGTCCATGCTGAACATCTGGACTGATGACACAGTAATGTCAATGTTAGTTCTGTTCTTGCCGCTAATCTCCCAGGTGGAGACAATTACTAAGCTTCTGTGTGGGTGCTATACTATAAATTACTTACAAATTGATAAAAATGTTACCTCTGGAAAATTTCCAGACCACCGGAATGTAAAATAGCACCACTCACTATGGAGTTCTCTAATTGGATGGTATTCAGCACGGCTTGTGTTTAATACCATAATCACAAAAGGCCTTTTGTCTCCCAAAGGCTTACTACACAAAGCTGAAATAATGCCTTCAATAATGTATTTGAAATGCTCTTGATGCAAGATGGAAATACCAGGAGATGTCCAAAAAAAAAAAAAAAGTACCAAGAAACATACTTAAGTACACTAAATATATTTAATGTACAAAATACTGTATATTCTTTGTATGAATACTGACTATTTCAATTCAGGATCTCAGCCAGCCAAGCTTATCTTGGCAGTGCTAAATACAGCAGAGTGTATACTCATATAAGCATTTACTTTATTTATATCAGACCAACAGAAGGACATGAAGTAAACTAACATGCAGATTTATAAAGTGTGGGTGGAAACCTTAGAAAAAAAGGAAGACAACTAGTAGAAAACAAAGACACTTGCACCACATTACAACTCCGTACAAACAGTAATGGAGTCAATAAAATGAAGTGGAGTTATTTAACTGTTTCGAATTAGGGATTACAATACATGATGAGATACTGTATTTCAATGACAGTCTTTAGTATTACCTTGTTGTGGATTATAGGCAGCTGTACAGGGTATTCAATATGGTGAATAGCAGGAGAGATTCTCTCATTAAGCATATTTGATATATGTGGGATCTTGATAAAATTGTTCCGAATTAGAAACCTATGGTCTGAAACTGACATGTGGCTTTGGCACAAACAAAATGTTTTTTTCAGCTAAATCAAAATATGACCTTGTATTACAGAAGAATGGCTGTTAATGCATGTGCATATGCCTCATCTGCTTTGTAAGTAAAAGTCCAATTGTTTCCAGGACTACAAAAATCAAACCATTTAAAACACAAGTTGAACATTAGTAAAAGATGGCTACTTGCACACCTGATTGACTGTGCTTTTACTGTGACATTTTGTTGTTTGTTTTTTTACTCTGTATGTAAAGTGACCTTGGGTTTATGAATGGCACTCTATAAATGCAACTTATTATTAAAAGATGCAAATATATGGATAAACAAAAACAAAACATAACAAATGGCCAGAGACTAGCAATAAGTAAAAAGCATATAAATAATTGCACATACCAACTTCCAAACAACACATTAGCCGTGTAACGAAGCGGAGGCTCCTTCCACTGTTTGAAATCCTCACATGGGGTGTTGCTTGATGACCATTTTGTTTCTGAGTTCTCTGGAGATACTTGGCAAATTTTCTTCAATGAAGAAGATAGAAATGCCTTATGAGCAGTAATAAATCTTTCATTATTATTATCGTTTCACAGGGTTGCATGTGTTTTCTTTCACATGGATGGGGAGGGGTCCTTTAAGTCTTGTTTTCAGATTGTAGCTGGCCACGTGGCTAATTGCATAAATAATGAGCCCTGCACCACTGGAGGCCAGCATGGAGATATATCCAGTGGCAATACTCATAGTATTCTCATTATGGTCATCTAACATACACCTTCAAATGTAAATACTATAAGTTTTTTTTTTTTTTAAAATGCATGCAGGGTGGAAGGCTGGACCGCCGATAGGGTGGTACTTGAGGCAAGCTGCCTCACACTGCCCTTACAGTGTCCATGCATGAAAGTTCTGAGCATGGCTGCTACGGCTCTGTGATGTCACACTGGCAACGCAAAGCATCATGGGGCACCAGGGAAAAAATGTCCACCTATGCTGGCTGCAGGGCAAATTTCCAGGGAAATATTCAGAGAAAAAGGTCACCAGCGAATACAGCATAAATGCTGTGAAAAATGCTTCTACAAATTTTGTCAATCAACACTCATTCACACCTTCACAAAAATACTGCATATGTTACAAATATTAATTTGAGGATTTTATGAAACGGATGTTGAAGGTTCATAGATATCTGCCATAGGTCTCTGAAGATAAACAAAAATAATTATTTTTTTAATCACACTTTTGTAAACTATTTCAGAAATCAGTGTTCTACAGTGAATAATACTGATCTGTACTTTTTACCTTTTGCTGTACAGCTTGTGAAGTGCCATACACATTCAAGTAAAGTCTTAAGGAGTGGCTGTTTCAGAAGTGAGAAACAATACTGTATATGAGGAGGAACTCTCAAAATCCTCAATTCTCACCAAGAAAATGTATAAATCTAGTATCAATTTTCAGTTCATCCATTTTACATTGCTTGCTAATATATACATACATAAATGATTAATTAAATAATTAATGACTTTGTTGATGGCACCATGTTCACATTTTTTTCACTTCCAAGACCTTTATCAGGCTCATAGAAAACTTGAATTAATCCTCACAAAAAAAAAACCAACAAGATTGGAACACAGACTGAAGGGGACATCAGTTGATTATATTTCCAAAATGTCAGTTAACAGTGGAAAGAAATTGGATTCACTAATGTATATTCTTTTGCGAATTTCTATGTTATAACAGAAATGTAGAAATCATTTAAAATATGCAAAAATCTAAATTTATTTACATTACTTATATCATATAACTGCTACAGTTTATAGCAGTTTTTAAAAAATGTACGTGATGATAATAAAACACAATAAATAGTCTTCTTACATATGCATCACATTTTTCAAACATCTACATTAAAAATCATTTGGAAGGTTACCATTAATGTTACCATCTTTTAACAATTATATTTTTAAACGGCATTTAAAACTAAGATTATCCAGCTGGTTCTGCACTTTGACCTTCTTGTGCAAATGGCTTGATGGGCACTTTATGTTTCTCCAGTCCTTGTTGCAAGGTGTACATTGATGGACCCATGCGTATAATTTTTCCACTTCCAAGACATTCATCACCTTTGTATAATACAGCAAACTGAAAGATAAAGACATAAGCTCTGTGATTTTTTTTTCGCTGTGCATGCTAAACTGTAAGAAACTGCACACAAATGAAATTGTTTACAGGACAAAATGACCAAAGACACATTTACAGAATTACTTAATTATAGCCTGCCACTTTTGTATTCTTCCATAAGATATGGATTTACAGGGGCATTATTGTCACATGTACAGTGGTAATAAACATTAAAACTGTTCCCACTCTCCTGCACCATGATTAGTGAGTATTACTGTCTTACCTCAAACTGTGGTCTTCCTTGCCTTAAAACTATTGTCTTCCTCATTTTATTTGCTGGGCAGTACCACTAAGTCCAGCATTGTTTTTGTAAAGCCTACAATCAGTTCCCTGTGCTGGTATAATTTTCTTGACAATAAAACCATAAAACATTATGTTCAAAGTAATCTAACAAAAATTCTGAAAAAAATAAGGTCTATGGAAAAAAAAATATTCAATTTGCTCTAGTTAATCTGAAGATCTAAACCCATTTGTTTCTTGTCTTCATAATTTAATAACACAATTGTACATTTATGGTACAATTGGAAAAAAAAGTTATATAAAAAGTCATGATTATGATAAAGGACTTAAAAAAAACACTGGACTGGAAAATGGTTGATTTTTCAGTTTTATGAAATCACTGTATCATTGGTACCTTTAACTGAATTGTGTTTTTTTGTTTGTGTGGTGTTGTGCTTAAGAAAAAAACAGAACATAGCAACACAAAAATAAAACCACTGCACTTCAGACAATTTCAAATTAACCATGTAATGGACTGCTATTTGCGTACAATGCTACTGGAATAACCTCCAACTCTGCCATGGCCCTGAATTGGATTAAATGGGTTTAAGAAAGTGGTTGTTTATTTAAAGATAATCAGGCTAATGTCCGCAAAGTTTGCTTGCTTATTAATGGATCATCATGGGGTCATCAATGAAACTTTTTTTACTTGGACAGGCCGAAAAGAAAGAAATGAAGGATTGTGGAATGGCCAGCTCAAAAGCCAGATCTGAATCCCATCAAGCTGCTGTGAGGAAACTGTAAAGTGCCTGTGCATGCAAAAAAAAAAAAAAATCACACAGAGGGGAAAAAGGTCAACAAAGAGGAGTCAAAACTTTCTCCTAATCGATTTCAGAGACTGGTAGACAGTTATTGGAAACACTGACTTGAGATTGCTTCTGCCAAAGGGGGCAACAGCAGCTATTGGAACAAGCTAAGGGTTTACTTGCTTTTCCACATACAGAAATGTTATGTTGTTAATTTAGCACTGTATAAATTATTGCAGTCCCCCAATTACATCACCTTTATCTAAAGGTACTGTTTAACTGAAGATCAAATCTTGACATTTCCACATTTATTAAAAGGGAAAAAAATAAACATTTCATGGGGTATACTACTTTTTCACATGACTGTATGAAGTATGGGTGCAATTCTGAAAAAATGTTAAAAAGGTGAATACTTATGTAAGATCTGCAACTTTGCTGATATGTACACTACACTATACACAACACCATATGTGAAAAATATGACTTCCAGCTGTTAGAACATAGAAATGTTTATTACTGAACTGCGGCTGCTTTATAAATTTGGAGTATCAGCTAGTGTGTGCTTGTCCCATGTAATGATGCAACATTTCCATATTGTGATGGGGCCATGTAAAAGTCAAATAGTTACAGTAAATGCATGGTATCACTCATCCTCACAAATGCAGTATTAAGAACTGTGCTCTTCCTTTTTTGTGGGTAGTGCTATTTGGAACAGCATTTTTGCTTTAATTTTATTTTACATTAGTTTTACAGATATAACATTCACAAATACAAAAATAATTTTAAACATTGCCAAACAAGACTCTGCATAAGTGCTACAGGAAAAGGAATTTGAAGGTTGTCCTTTATTTTATAATACTCAGTACTGTATACTGTAAATGACTGACACTAAAAACTATGCTTTGAAAAATGAATTCTCCCTTTTCAAATATCCTTTATGTGGATTCAGACAAAATATATTATTAGATATATGGAACTTCATTAAACATCTAATACCTTTCTAAATTGCTACTTAAATAAAGTCATCCAACACATGTATTACATACGTGAAAATGTAACTGCCTCATAATTCCTCCCTCAAATAAAAGACTACAGTTTTTTTTTCTCCCCATTGCCTCTAGCATTAAAGCTAATACAGAGTCTGATAATAAGAACGTCATGCCTACAATACAACATGAGGGTGGTAGTGTGATGGTGTGGGGGGTGCTTTGTACCTAAATTATGCACTTTTACCAGATTATTTTTAAGAACAATGTCTGGACAACTGGGTTATGCAGCAAAAAAATTACTAAAAATGCAAAAGCAAGTCAACTGAATAGCCGAGATGAAATAAAATTTTGATTGATTTGGAATGACTTAGTCAAATTCACACTTTGAATCCAACAGAGATGCTGAAATGAGCAGTTTACACTTGCAAATCTACCAATTCTTGTAAAAAGAGGGCGCTAAATTTAAACAACAATGTGGAAGACTGATATATAAATCAGCATTTAGCTGCAATTACTGCTCCTAAAGTTACTACAAACAATTGCTGGGGGCAATTGCTTTTCACATGGTTAATGGGGTGCTGGAGAACTTTGTCTTGAATAATGAAAATACAGACAACTGTACTGTGTGTTCAATTAAATTTGTTTTCTCTAAAATTGCATTTTATCTAAAGGTCTGAGGCTCCTGTAAAATATGCAAAAACTAAACATATCAGGAAGGGGGTAAATACTTTTTCAATGTATAAATATTAGCAATTTTGTAATAGCTGCCTATCATTTATCTTTCTATAATACAAAAATATTTCAGCATGAATATGCTCACCTGTCCTGGTGTCAGAGCTCTAACTGGCTTAGTGAGGGTTACCCAAACAGAACCGTCTTGGTTAAGAGTAACATTGCATGGTACTGAGAAAAGATTAAAAGAGTACAATCAGAACACATTTCTCTGCAATGATGTATTTATTCCTTTTAGACATAATTTCCACAAAAACATTTGAACCATTCTGTTTTTAAAACATAGGATTAATATGTAAAGTACAGAAGTATTATGTCATACCAAATGGCATCTGATGTAAAAATCTGAAGTTGCATTCCATCATTTTATTATGAATTAGCTCTGCTGGTGGCTCATCAGCAATCCAGTGAAATCTATCTGTACGCATTATTTCTCTGTACAAAGCTGGATGATTTGTTGTTGGTGCCTAAGACAAATATAGGATTTTACTGTTCAAATTCAGAAAAATTAAAAGGATTTGTGAAACCTTAAAAGGGAAATTTTACTACAGTTTTTACTTCAAAACAATTTGAAAAAAGTACTAACATATGGCTAGGAAAGTTGAAACTATGGGTTTATCAGAGTAAATGACACTACAATGAGAGATGCAATGTGGACAACCTTTTGATAAAATTCTATACAACTTTATTTTCGTATTACTTGATTTCAATTTAATTAATTCTTCTATGGTTAAATGATAACTCAACCATTGTTAACATTTTGGCATATACTACTTGTCAAAGCCAGTGCGGATGTCCCCAAACGGTTTATGTAGTTCTTTATTGCAATAAAAAGATATGCTTTGATAACCTAAATGAACAGCACTCCCATGTAAACTCTTGCAATGTCAAAATCCACTCTATACATCATACACATACAGTGCATCTGGAAAGTATTCACAGCGCATCACTTTTTCCACATTTTGTTATGTTACAGCCTTATTCCAAAATGGATTAAATTTCATTTTTTTTCCTCAGAATTCTACACACAACTCCCCATAATGACAAAGTGAAAAAGGTTTGAGGTTTTTGCAAATTTATTAAAAATAAAAATATTGAGAAAGCACATGTACATAAGTATTCACAGCCTTTGCCATGAAGCTCAAAATTGAGCTCAGGTGCATCCTGTTTCCCCTGATCATCCTTGAGATGTTTCTGCAGCTTATTTGGAGTCCATCTTTGGTAAATTCAGTTGATTGGACATGATTTGGAAAGGCACACATCTGTCTATATAAGGTCCCACAGTTGACAGTTCATGTCAGAGCACGAACCAAGCATGAAGTCAAAGGAATTGTCTGTAGACCTCCAAGACAGGATTGTCTCGAGGCACAAATCTGGGGAAAGTTAAAGAAACATTTCTGCTGCTTTGAAGGTCCCAATGAGCACAGTAGTCTCCATCATCCGCAAGTGGAAGAAGTTTGAAACCACCAGGACTGTTCCTAGAGCTGGCCGGCCATCTAAACTGAACGATCGGGGGAGAAGGGCCTTAGTCAGGGAGGTGACCAAGAACCTGATAGTCACTCTGTCAAAACTCCAGAGGTCCTCTGTGGAGAGAGGAGAACCTTCCAGAAGGACAACCATCTCTGCAGCAATCCACCAATCAGGCCTGTATGGTGGAGTGGCCAGTCGGAAGCCACTCCTTAGTAAAAGGCACATGGCAGCCCGCCTGGAGTTTGCCAAAAGGCACCTGAAGGACTCTCAGACCATGAGAAACAAAATTCTCTGGTCTGATGAGACAAAGATTGAACTCTTGGAGTGAGTGCCAGGCGTCACGTTTGGAGGAAACTAGGCACAGTGAAGCATGGTGTGGGTATTTTTTTCAGTGGCAGGAACTGGGAGACTAGTCAGGATAAAGGGAAAGATGACTGCAGCAATGTACAGAGAAATCCTGGATGAAAACCTGCTCCAGAGCACTCTTGACCTCAGACTGGGGCGACGGTTCATCTTTCAGCAGGACAACGACCCTAAGCACACAGCCAAGATATCACAGGGGTGGCTTCAGGACAACTCTGTGAATGTCCTTGACTGGCCCAGCCAGAGCCCAGACTTGAATGCGATTGAACATCTCTGGAGAGATCTTAAAATGGCTGTGCACTAACGCTTCCCATTCAACCTGATGGAGCTTGAGAGGTGCTGCAAAGAGAAATGGGCGAAACTGGCCAAGGACAGGTGTGCCAAGCTTGTGGCATCATATTCAAAAAGACTTGAGGCTGTAATTGCTGCCAAAGGTGCATCGACAAAGTATTGAGCAAAGGCTGTGAATACTTATGTACGTGTGATTTCTCAGTTTTTTTTTATTTTTAATAAATTTGCAAAAACCTCAAGTAAACTTTTTTCACTTTGTCATTATGGGGTGTTGTGTGTAGAATTCTGAGGAAAAAAATTTATTTAATCCATTTTGGAATAAGGCAGTAACATAACAAAATGTGGAAAAAGTGATGCGCTGTGAATACTTTCCGGATGCACTGTACCACATCCTCCTGTGGCTTCCTAGTAAACCAAGAACTAAAAAGATTTTTTCCACTTTTTTTGTTTTTTTACAGAAAATCCTCTCTCTTACTCACACGTTTTAAATTGGTAAACCGTAAGGATATATAAGAGAGTTATTTTCAAAATTAGCATGTTATGTATATAGCAAACTAACACTTTTTCTGCCAGGTTACTATCTGTCCATTTGCTTCTTTTTCCTGACACAAAAGCCAACTTCATCCTTCCTCCAACAATAATGAAAGAGGACAGATTAAATAAAAACAATATTCAAATCAAAAGTTTTCTTTTTTTTTTTTAATCATGGTATCTATTGGTCTGACACATATTTTACTAATTACAGAAAAATAACTAGCCTGCTCTTGAGGTTTATAAAAAGAGGTAAAAAGGTGCTTGAGTCCCATTGTAATGAAAAGCCTTAAAAATGACCAAATACAGTATGTCAGTTTTTCAAGTCAAAATTGTTACCGAGTATTGATCCACATCTTGTGTTTACAATATGCTACAAAACAATGTATCCATGTGATTTTATGAAGGAAAAATGTGAAAAGCAAATCAATGTTGTGAAATTCAGCTATGTTAAAAGAAGACCAGCTATGTGCTTTAATTTGCCAAGACTGTCTTCCTCCATGGCACCCTTTAGGGCCACAGACATTGAATTCACTTTGGAAAGACATCCCTAAGTTCTGTTATTGACATTATTGAACACTGATGCCCAGATATGAATTGCTTACTCAGTTCTGTAGATAACATTAACTCAAAAAAAATTCACAGATCACTTGATTTTCTTTCATTATGCAGAAGCTTTTTTCCTTGCATTGTAAAGATACTGCCTCCTGCTGCTGGACTGAAAATGCATATGTGAGCCTCAGTGTGACAGAAAAATGAGAAGGTATGTAGCCCTGGGGCTGGAAGTGGGGTGGTTATTTAGTACTGCCATTTTTCTGGTTTAGGGGCAGAGTACCTGCTGTAAACGGTAAAGTACAAGGACCCCTAAAACCTTGCCCCTATATATTATATACTTCTAAGAGTATGCTCAAAACTCTCAGGAGGCCCGACCTGCTCAATTAAGTAATTGCATAAAATATGTTACACTTCACAATGAGGACCAAGCAGCCTACTAAAACAGAGTATAGAGCCAATTTTTTGTTTCCACTTCAAGCACTGCACATAACACGTAAACAAGGGACAGGGACAAACAAGAGACAGGAACACACCTTATACCCATACATCAATCTTCCTCACCCACATATCAAGGGCAGGGTTATGATACAACTGTAGAATATGCCAGAAAGCACTGGATGCAAGGCAGGAACAATCTCTAGACAGAGTGCCAGTCCATCGCAGGGCAAACACACAGATGCTCAAACTAATGAAGCACTTTAGTAACATCAGAACACCAATGGACCTAACCTGCATGTGTTTGGACTGTGGATTGTGAGAGGAAACTGGAACAACATGCAAATTCCACCCAGGGAAAACAATGGACATGACTCCCATTCTTCTCAACTGTGAGAAAGAAGTACTATCATTGTGACTCCCAGTAATAATAATAATAATCCATCCATCTTCCTAACCTGCTTATTCAGAGTAGGGTCATGGGGCAGCAGATGTATATCCCAGCAAACATTGTATGCAAAATAAGAACCACACCCCTACAGGGCTCCAGTCCATTGCAGGGTTAACACACAAACACTCAAACTAGGGCCAATTGTGCAACCCAAATTCATGTAAGTTTAATCAGGTTGGAACTTACTTGGGTAAGTTCAGTAGAGTAGTTTTAACACAGGCATATAACATATAAGGTACACATAAGGTACGGGATGGTGTTTGGCATACTCAGGGGGGCTGTCCAATCCAGCACTGACCTGTGACGTCACACTGGTCACCCAAAGCTTTACTGGACACTGGGAAACTAAAAGTTTGTCTAAGGTAGCCACATGGTGAATTTCCAGGAATACATTGGGCGAACACAGCATAATCTGAGCAAAATAAAATCCAAGAAAAACCACATAAAGAGCGTCTTGGAGTATCAACACAGGCTTTGAAAAATGTAATAAGTCTATATGTCAAATGTGTGAAGGTTCCCCTTTAACAAAAACTATATAATAATACAAAATGATTTTTCCCCATCTTACTTTATGCTAGGAAAACAGAGGCAGAAATACTTTAAATGTTAATGCTGTCTAGTCATAACCTGTAAAATATTGTTGTCAGATGTATTCATTTCATAAACTTTAATTTTAGCTCGTGTGTTTGCATTTCAAGGTAAACATATTTTGTTTTATCTAGCCTGACAGGTCGTAGTTGTGAAGACGTGTCAAAAGAACTTCAGTCAAAAAAACAAAATAACATAATATAAGCACAAATTTATGCATATAAACTGTATATACTTAGGAATTCTGGAATGCTAAAATGTTAACTTTATTCATTAAGTGGGTCTTACCACAAACACATCTCCACTCATTACATCCTTATCCACAACAAACCAGGCATCTTTCTGCCCACCTATTCTGGCTCTTTGTCCCAGAGTAAACGTGAACCAACCTGTAAAACCAGATATCAGATTACTGAACTCAACAAATAAGTACCTCTTTTTTTATAACGATCAAATCTGGGTCACAAGTCACAGGCTCTAACTGCAAATGTAAATTCAGATTTAAAAAGTGGATGTGAATATGTTACAAAACAAGTAAATCAGAAACATTCCTCAAACACATAATAAAAAAAGCCTTGAACATTACATTAGGTATTGATTATAAACCTGGACTGGTGTACAGTAGTCTTGCTAAAGCCAGACATAAAATATACACATCTGGAGACAACAGTGAGTGAATTTTGCATAAAACTAGGTGAGAATAATTAGGCGGCTCACTGAGTGTCGCATTTGTAAACCAATCCAACGTCTCATGAAGCTGGTGTTCTAAGTAGGGGCAGTGATTTGTAAATGCAAAGATCAGAGGTGCTCTTATTAACCAGATCCAATAGAGAGTAAGATTCTGTTTGTGCTGAACCATCTCCAATCAATTAAGTCTCCTAAAAAAAACCCTATTAGACATATAAATGTATGTCACGTGTGCAGAGAGTTCATTGCACATTTTGGAAATTGGAAATGTAAACATGCCATGACATAGTAGTCTCATTCTTTTCAGATGTTGTATAACCGTAGACCACTGCAGCTGTAGTGGTGTGTGTGTGTGTGTGTGTGTGTGTGTCTCTGTCTGTCTCAGCACTCACTACAAGGTGCAAATTAATTATTAAGCTTCAGTTACCACATGCTACAGAGCACATTAATGGATAACAGCAAATTCAGCTTTTTTTTTTTCCCCACAGTTGTTTGTTCAGTATCTTCTGATTTCTCCCTGAAACCCCGGTGGTGGTTTAAAATGCACAGACTGAAGAAATTGCGGGCAGGTGTTTTAAGAAGAGGTCCTTTAGGTGTAGCATTTGCAGCATAGGATTTCACTGCTATTCACTACGTACTTCTTAACAGATTGTCCTCAGAGATGTATTCTCATTTGAGAATCACATCTGGCCCTGCAAAATTAGATGTACTGTTACCTGTGCTAGGTAACTGAATGAAAGTGAAAGTATTTACTGGCACAACATATTCACCCCTATATCTTATATATAAACAACTGCAAGTCGTGGAAGTGTGTTTTTCTGTACAGCCCGGAAGTGAGAGGTGGAGTAGAGTTAAGGACACCTCATACAAGGAAACAAGAAACTCGCATAGCCATTAATAACAATACAAGTAAAGCCAGCACGTCAGCAAGACGAAACCTCAGAAGAAAGACAAAGTCGTTTAGCCGCTAACATCGGTAAAATGGTGTCCCTTTTACTTGCTGCTGCTCCTGCTGCAAATGCACAAGTGATGCAAGCACGTCGGCAAACCGAATCCTCCTAGGAGAGAGATGCCCAGAGTAGTTCCTTTCAATTACCTGACATTTCAGTTTTTTTTCCGACCATTTCAATAGTTTCTAGGACTCCATGCTTTTTACAGAACGGGCTTACACAGCTATTATATTATATATATATATATAATTTTTTTAGCACAGCTGTTAAAACAGATAATCCCCAAACAAAATATCTAACATCATAAACAATAAATACTGAGACAAAACTCCAGATTAAGTATACAATATACCAAACAAAAAAAAAAAACCAAAAAAAACTCATTAACATTTGAAATACCAGGTTGCTTATACATACACAATTTAACAGATAAAGCATTTTATTGTATGCATTTAACTCAGGCAATTGTCATAAGTAAAAAAAAAAAAGAAACGCTATTTCATAGGTATTTAATTTATACTTAAATACTTCATTCAAAGCATTTCAAAGTGTTAGGATAGCATTTCAGCATTTGTGAAAGCCTATTTGCCTTTCTTTACTTTTTACTGAAACTATTATTTATGTTACTATACAAAACATTTCCCTATTGTGGCAAAAAGATGCTAAGGACAAGGCACACCTCTGCTCAGTTCTGTAATAAGATCATATTTGTCATATAGGAGGTTTCAGTGAAACTTTACTTACTCAAGCACAGGTCTGGAATCCAGATTTCTTTTGCCCATAAAAGCAGTCTGTTTAATACTTCCCTTTCTACAGATCTTTACCAGAAAGATATTATAGAACTAAATCTAAATAAATGATAACTTGGCACTATTTCACTCAAGTAATATAAACTATAAAGCAAAATGAAACTGTGGTGTATATTGTATTCAAACAAGTTAGTAAGAAATTGTGATACTGTATATCTATTTAAAAAAAATATGGAAATGTTTTTGATTTATATCTATGGTTTTACCTTTGTGAGTTCCCATTATCTTTCCATCCTCTATAGAAACAAAGTTTCCTGGCTGTGGTTCTAAATACTGCATAATATTAAAAAAAACATATCAGAAGCAAACAAAAATGAAAATGAAAAAAACAACATTCTTTTCAATAATTTAACAAAAATAATCCTTCATAAAAACATCAAATCTTAAGAAAAATTATACTACATCAAAATATTAACTATGTGGCATCCATGCACACAGGAGAAATGTTGTATAGTTTGTTCTGTTTCATATTCTTACCAGCAGACATAACACTGAGTCCAAATACCCACTGTATTTCTAAATACTCAAGTGACACACATCAATCTGTTCTAGCATTTCTCATTAAAAAGCAGTTGTCTTCTCTTTGACTCTAAGAACTCAGTTTTCAATAGCGCTTTCTCACATTTTTTTCTTACCTCAAGAATAAATTTCTGAAAACATCTTTCTCCAATGAAACAGATTCCCATGCTCTGCACAAGACAGGTAAGTTTTGTTCAGTTTTATTGAAAGCATTTTGTTAAATTTTCATGATGTACAGTGCTCTCATAGAATGATGATCATACACCATTACTAAATATATACAATTAAAATATTATATAAATAAATAAGTTGATAAAACGTTACATGAATAAAACAAATGATGATATGCTACTGTGAAAAAAATCATTTATGTGGTTATGATGATCATAGTATGTCTAAATTTAAATAAAGAAATATTGATACTTCCACTAATATTTTGAAAGTGTTACTGCTACCAAAAGTACTATACTAAAGAGTCTAAAATAAGTGGAGTAAGCATATGATTAAAACAAAATAGTTTTGCACACCTCCTTCTTCTGAAGCACATGTTTAAAACCAGCCTCTGCAGCCATCTTTTTCACAAACTCTTTAGTAAGCTCTCCGAGTGGGAACAGAGTCCTTTTTAGGGATTCTTGAGAGATCTGGCTTAGGAAGAATGTCTGATCTTTAAAGTGGTCAGCTCCTTGAAGAAGTCTTACTGCTATAGGAACAGATAAAACAGTTATTAAAATAGGTGGAAATGTGATGTTTTTAACAACGACTCATATCGTAGCTAGTCCCCTCTTTTAACCTATAGTAAAACGTCTGTTTCCCTGTATTTATTAGGTGAACATCCAACAAGGACATGTTTCATGGATGGTTGCTGCAAGTCATGGTTTTTCTGTTAAACTTCTAAAACTCTAAGTTCTTTTAAAGTAATAAAAAATGGAAAGTTAATAAAGTTTACATTCTAAAAATAGTACAAGCTAAAACACATACATAATAACTTGACTGTGTCATTACTAACAATATTTATAACTAATGGAACATAAAATTCTCAAAACCACTCAATCTAGTTCAGGGTTGCAGATAATCAGATTGGAAGCAAGGCAAAGAACTGCCACCAGAGAACACCCCTGTTCAACATAGGACTATAACTACCACTGAATTTAAAACAATTAAAACTGTCTTGATAGACATTATGATTATTTTAATAACTGCCAGAATGGATAATACCTATATGTTTGTAATATTTAATGAAGGATGAAATATGCATTATATACAACCAATGAACATGTGCCAATATCAGAGATTTTGCATTTGCTGTTAGAAAAGCAATTCCTTTCAGAAAATACAACAACAAAAAAACCCGTAATTTTCAAAAATTGAAGCAAGTGGCATTTACAGTGTACCGAGGTAAGATGGATCTGTCAGCCTTACTATCATTAAACGTCTAAGCCTTGTGCTATGCAAGCCAAAGAAGCATAAGAAATTAATTTGACATGGCATTAGACATGTACAGTAATCTTTATGTACTGTACTCTAGATATTTAGTACTGTGTATATTATTTTAGAAAGAAAAATGATGCACAAGAAAAAAAATGCTACTAGTTCTGCTTATCCCAACAAAAAATATTTGTAAGAATGAAGGAACAAAGATAGAGATAAAGAGATTTAAGCTGATTTATTAACAATCTGCTATGGTAAAGTCTGTTGCAGTCCATAACATCACAGAAATTTGTTAAAATATCAATTAGGAGTACACTAAATAAAGAAAGAATTCACTTGTACAAGCTGCATTAGAAGAATAAGTTTACGTAAAGCCAACATATTTTCTGTTCTAGGAATCCCAGTTAATTTTTCAAAGAAGAATCTATGCGCCGATTTGTAGTAAAACAATTTCTTAAATTCAACAAGCAAAATGACACCTTTTATTGGCTAACTAAAAAGATTACAATATGCAAGCTTCCGAGGCAACTTCGGGCCCCTTCTTCAGGCAAGATGCCTGAAGAAGGGGCCCCGAGTTGCCTTGAAAGCTTGCATATTGTAATCTTTTTAGTTAGCCAATAAAAGGTGTCATTTTGCTTGGCTTTTCTTTAAATTATACCTAAATAACAGACACAAAGTAAAAGTCTTAATTACACGTTATGTGTGCTGTATATTTTTGAATCAATTTACATGCCCACACTTGCTAAAGATTACACATCTCTTTCCAATAACTATTTATATTTATGGGGAAAAAAACATTGCAAAGTGATACATGCAAAGTATACATATGCTTGCCAGTATTTTCTTGAACGGAAAAGAAAAATAATTAAACCAAACAAAATATTTCACATCTACGTTTCAAATTATAGAATATTAATTCAAAAAGGAGGTAATATTTGTTAAAATTAATGTTATCTTAAAATTACTTTGAACAATGTACTTGCTAATATTTTATGATATGCAGTATTTACTTGCAGTACATGTAACAACATTCACTTTGTTTACATACAGCTTGTCTTACACTACCACCTACTGGTCAATTGGTCACAGTTCACATTTGTCATTATACCTTATACAAAATGGCCCAGAGCAAGAATATAACCTATTCTTTAACCATCTGTGACTATTTTATTTTTCGGTAGGTAATTTCCTACTACTTTTACAAATAACAGGGTATATCAAGACTATATTCGAGTTAGTCACAGGGATACATTTAATATTAATGACAAAGCTTGGATTTTTTTTCTTTCATGTCTCATCCCCCTTGTAGATACACCCCATTAGCACAGAATCATGACAGAATTTCTGGAAGTGACATGACCTGATATTAAATTTATAGTATGCATTGCAGTTACCCCTGAATGTCTATCAGTGGTTCTTCAGTCCAGTGTTTTTTGTTCCAACCAGTTTCAATCAGCAAGTCACTTAACATCTAATTGACCTCATTTACTGTAATTAGTTGGCCTTTTGTTTCATCTTTTATTCTGCATTCAGATAATGCACAACAGTGTCATTTTTACATTTATAAGACATTTAGAAATATTTGTATTTTTGTTATAGCATTAAGTGCTTAAGTTTGTTTTGTTGCTCCCCTGTTAATTTACCTTTTCTCCCCTAAATGTATAATGCCAATTAATAAAAGAAGACACCCAAACATATAATACTAAATATGAAAACGCAGCAACTAACATATTCTGTAATAAATAATGGATTAAATATCCAGAATACCTTGAAAAGCAAAATAAAAATCATGATCAACATATTAAAAACCAAGTAAAAATAAAACACAAAATTATTCCCAGGTATTGTACAGTACATAATTGCTTGCTACAACCGAATAAAAATGTACCAAAACATAGATACTGGGAAATAACTGCCTGCTTAGTTAGGCTAGAAGTCTAATTAAAATGAGGAAAAGAAAACCCAGCAGCAACATGGGTTCCCCAGGACAGAGTCAGAGAGCCACTGGTCTATACAGTATGTAAGATCAACTCTATTTTATGCCACAATTACAACAACTCATCCTAGTCTTCCTATGTCATTGTAAGCTCTGATTAACTGCACTTCATTTTCAACAGTTCTACTTGGTAAAAAGCTCAGTTTTCCCTGTTGCCATCCATACAGGCTGGCTTCAAGGTATAAGCTACTACTAACACACTATAAGAAAGTGTTTTCAGGGTAATATAATAACCATGTAAAAAAAAATCCCTTCAGCTTCATTTATTGATTGTTTAAAACATTTTCTTTACTATTTCAAGTGACGTATAGGGAATGTAAACAATGCTAGAAAGCGCTTTCCAAATAATCATATACTCACAATTTCTAACTTCAAATCTATTTCTGAAAAGAGTCTGGGATTTTGACATATAAGGCTGTTTGAAAACTTCTTCATCATCTTGTGAGGTTCTTGCATAGTGACCAGTAGCAATGGCATCTGCTCCTATCCAAATAAACAAAAAGTATTAATTAATCAGGTACAACAGATTGAACTATTTATACTACTCAAATCACTTTACTATTAAAAACATACGGGTTAATATTTTTAAGTTGACAAAAAAGGCAAAGTAGTACTTTACTTCTAATGTTAAAAGTAAACACAGCTATAAAATATTTTTTTTACCTAAGGTTCTGATAGCATAATTGAAAAAATGATTGAATTTAATGTGCTTGTTACATAGTATATCAGGATTCGGAGTCCTCCCCTTTTCATATTCCTTCAATAAATTGCTGGAAAATAAAGAAAGTAAATTAGTGAAAGCACTATCCTATTGCGAGAATCTACTTTTAAAGTCAGTAAATACTAAAATAGAAATAATGCAAAAATATACATGAAGTGTGCCATTAAAATAAAAAGATAAAAAGGGAATAATAAAACAAAAATGAAAACTTTGAAATAATTCCATTTATTTTCAGCAAGTACAATTTGTAGAATATAAAGGAGGCTACCTGAAGGTAAAAAAAATGTATGTTCAAATACCATATTTTTAGAAAAACTGTCACTGTTGTGTAGTAGTCATCATCTTGTCTACAGAGAACTTCTTCAGCTACAGTACATGAATTTACTTCCACATCTCATGGATGCACGTTAGATTGACTGTGGACTCTAAAGAGGAATGGTACTCTAGGAGAGTGGCTACATAAGTGAGGGTGATCTGTAATTCACTCACTTCACACCCACGGTATAATATAGCTGTCTATTTTTTGAAGTTCACCCTTTCAGCTTTACGTAGCGTAGTAAGCAACATGAAGGCAAATAGTATGGATAAGACAGAACTAGGGCTGCTGTTTGATTAAAAAATGTAATTGTGATTAATCGCACGATTAAAACTTTTAATCAAAATTAACTCTGTAATAATCAAAATTTATCGTACTTCCTTCAGGCATATTAATATGTTTCTATAAAGCAAAAATAACTTTGTGATTAATTTTTAATTCAAAAGTTTTAATAATCACTTGCATATGAATATTAAATCATTTAATTTAGTTTATTGAACAGTTTTGTGTAACAGAAACAACTGAATAAACAGTGAAACACTAATCAGTCAACAGCTCAAAGCAAGTTTTTATTTATTTTGAGCCACATCACAATGTACATTAGTCTAGCACTTCAATAAGTCTGCCTCTAAAATGATGTGAAGATAATTTATTCTAAAAACTTCATTAATAATTAGTTCCACAAAAAAAATCACTGCACATCGTACACAGGAAAGGCATTCAGATAATACTGTGCTTCTGAATTGAAGACAAGATTCAGGTTGGAGCTCCCCGTACCTGCCTACTATTTCAGAGTTAGCAGAGTCACCGCATACCTCTGTACTATCCTGAAAAGAGAGCCGATTCCATTAGACAATGTACGCTTTACCTTGCAGTTTTTTATTAAAATGTGAATTATTTAAATTAAGAAATTAAACAACACATTAAATGTTATTACCTTATAATATATTTCTACAATCATCATTTAGGAGTAGTTCTCGAGTACCGATTCACTATTTACATGCATGGGCACTGGCAGAGTGGTGATCAAACCACAACATACTATATATCCTACAACATATAACCACCCCAAAGAAGGGTGCAACAAGAAGACATTTACCAATGTATTTCTCAGTGTGCTCTTTACACTTACTTAGACAGGCAATGATTGATAAATGAGTAGTTACTCCAAAAATATCTACAAATATTTGTGACAAGATCAATCTTGAACGTTTCAAAACTCTTATTTTTTTTATAGGTCATATGCAATTGATCTAAATTATTTGCTGTTTACTATTGTTTAATAATGTAATTATGCACAAAGAATTTTTAGAAATTAATCAAGCACACAATACATATATTAAAGTTAGTCAGTGAACTCAGGTTATAAACTAAGAAATTCTCCAGTGTGAGTTTTCAACTGGCATTATGCCCTCTATTTCTTGCTATCTACAGAAATGAATGCTATTGAAAGATTAAAATTCTCAAGAATCTAATCTCAATTTACCAATTAATTATTTTTTGTTTTACTTACCAAAAGTTCTACAAATAACACAAAAAAAACCCTTACTTTAAAAAAAAGAATGCAACAATACTTAAACACCGTTAGGTAAATACCCGTTCACAACCTAAAGGCAGATTAGGTCTGGATAACAATGAAGATCTGAACAATGAACAATACTGCATGTCCTATCTGACACACAAGTATTGAGTCACTTTAGCCAACAAATTATTAAACAGAAGTGTGTCAAGAAATGCTCCATGTGCTCCTTTACACCTGCAGCAATACGCCTTTATAATGCCTCAACAGAGATGGACTTCTGCGCAGGTTCATTTCAAGTGCAGCCCAGGGCTCTGAAATTAACCAAAACATAAGAAAAAAATATTTGGTCTTAGTTTTTCAAAGAAATTTCACCTTCCACTGGTCTTTACTCATTATCCCCAAGATAACTTGGTCACCTCTAGACAACAGCCATTGGACAGCATTTGTGGCAGCAGGGCAGGTGAATACAGGCTGTTGGAACTAGCAGTGCATGCAGAAGAAAGTGGTTTGTTGTTTTATAAAAGTAACATTCTTTAGCAATGGCCAGTGATGGTTTATAGATTCTATTTCTAGTTATAGTGAAGCATACAAAGGTGATGATTTTGCATAAATGTTAAAATATGATCGCACCTTTGAATGTGCATGTTTCAATGACAGCTTTGGGCAACGTTTAATGATTCTTCTTTACTTATCTCTAGAATGCAAGACAGATTTAATCACATTCATATGATCCCTTTGAGATTTTTAGTCTGTTATAAACAACAGCACATTGAATGCACAGTATGTTGGATTGTGACTGAGGCCAACTCTTCCTGCACTGCAGAATGAAACCAAATTCCAGGATACCCATGAGGTCTGGTGTCACTTATGATGAGCTGCTGGTTTTCTTTGCATATATATTGTATATAGTAATTCAACAGCTTCACATTGAAATGTACTGATCAACCAAACCTTTATTTGAAACACCTTAAGGACCATCCTGGGTAGGGTATATATTATACACACACTCTCTTTCTCTTATATATATCTTTAAAATTAGAATATCATGACAAAGTTGATTTATTTTAGTAATTCCATTCAAAAAGTGAAACTTGTATATTAAATTCATTCATTACACACAGACTGATGTATTTCAAATGTTTATTTCTTTTAATTTTGATGATTATAACTGACAACTAATGAAAGTCCCAAATTCAGTATCTCAGAAAATTAGAATATTGCGAAAAGGTTCAATATTGAAGACACCTGGTGTCACACTCTAATCAGCTAATTAACTCAAAACACCTGCAAAAGCCTTTAAATGGTCTCTCAGTCTAGTTCTGTAGGCTACACAATCATGAAGACTGCTGACTTGAGAGTTGTCCAAAAGAGGACCATTGACACCTTGCACAAGGAGGGCAAGACACAAAAGGTCATTGCTAAAGAGGCTGGCTGTTCACAGAGCTCTGTGTCCAAGCACATTAATAGAGAGGCAAAGGGAAAGACAAGATGTGGTAGAAAAAAGTGTACAAGCAATAGGGATAACTGCACCCTGGAGAGGATTGTGAAACAAAACCCATTCAAAACTGTGGGGGAGATTCACAAAGAGTGGACTGCAGCTGGAGTCAGTGCTTCAAGAACCACCACGCACAGACGTATGCAAGACATGGGTTTCAGCTGTCGCATTCCTTGTGTCAAGCCACTCTTCAACAAGAGACAGCGTCAAAAGCGTCTCGCCTGGGCTAAAGACAAAAAGGACTGGACTGCTGCTGAGTGGTCCAAAGTTATGTCCTCTGATGAAAGTAAATTTAGCATTTACTTTGGAAATCAAGGTCCCAGAGTCTGGAGGAAGAGAAGAGAGGCACAGAATCCATGTTGCTTGAGGTCCAGTGTAAAGTTTCCACAGTCAGTGATGGTTTGGGGTGCCATGCCATCTGCTGGTGTTGGTCCATTGTGTTTTCTGAGGTCCAAGGTCAACGCAGCTGTCTACCAGTAAGTTTCAGAGCACTTCATGCTTCCTGCTGCTGACGAACTTTATGGAGATGCAGATTTCATTTTCCAACAGGACCTGGCACCTGCACACAGTGCCAAAACTACCAGTACCTGGTTTAAGGACCATGGTATCCCTGTTCTTGATTGGCCAGCAAACTCACCTGACCTTAACCCCATAGAAAATCTATGGGGTATTGTGAAGAGGAAGATGCAATACGCCAGACCCAACAATTCAGAAGAGCTGAAGGTCACTATCAGAGCAACATGGGCTCTCATAACACCTGAGCAGTGCCACAGACTGAACGACTCCATGCCACACCACATTGCTACAGTAATCCAGGCCAAAGGAGCCCCAACTAAATATTGAGTGCTGTACATGCTCATACTTTTCATGTTCATGCCTTTCAGTTGGCCAACATTTCTAAAAATCCTTTTTTTGCATTGGTCTTAATTGATATTCTAATTTTCCGAAATACTGAATTTGGGACTTTCATTAGTTGTCAGTTATAATCATCAAAATTAAAAGAAATAAACATTTGAAATATATCAGTCTGTGTGTAATGAATGAATCTAATATTCAAGTTTCACTTTTTGAATGGAATTACTGAAATAAATCAACTTTGTCATGATATTCTAGTTTTATGACCAGCACCTGTGTGTGTATATATATATATATATATATATATATATATATATATATATATATATGAATGAGAGAGAGAGAGAAAGAGAGTATCCTGGAATTTGGTTTCACTCTGCAATATAAAATTCAAAGTCTGTCTGTCTGTCCACTTTTCACAAGAAAACTACTTAATGAATTTAGATCAGGTTTTTTTCTAGAATTTGCTTAAACATTCCGCTTGATTTTGCGACTTTTCTCAATCGCGCCAAGAATCATAGTTCACTTGCAGGAGCGATATATTTGTGCTAATCCGAGACAGAGGCTGTTGTCCGAGGGGAGGGGGAAGCGCGGCGTCAGGAGTGGGGAGCCAGGCAGGGCCCTCCTCACTGTCCTTTCTCACGAATACACAGGCGGAGCCACGGGGCTAGTACACTCATATGATAGACTGTTATTAGCCCCCAAGGGGAATTTAAAAGTTGTACAGAAGCTCCAAAAAATAAATAACATAAAAAAATCCCTTCTGGCTTGTATACAAGACAGCCATTGCAGTCACTATAAAACTTGAAAGTGGATCACAAGTAAAAGAACAAAACAAAAAAACAGCTCAGATTCTCAGGTGTTTGCATTTTGTTGGCAACAACTTGCCTGTTACTTTGCACAATAGTGACAATTTAAAAAAAAAACAAAAACAAAACCCTTCACTACATTTTACATACATGAGCAGAAAGCTGATGTCAACAAATCACTTGATTTGGAAAAGTTGTTTGACAATAATGTGATATAAATCTTGTACAATTACTTTATTGGCTGTATCTCTACTGAACAACAAGTAAAGTTTATTGGTAGCTGGACAAAAGTGCCCAGAGCCTGCAAAGCGATGAAAAATTAAACTACTGATGTCTTTCTATTTTTATTTTACCTTAACAGCTGAAGATACCGGATACTAGGAAAATAAATAGATGATACAATATTTAATGCCCCCTTTCTAAAAATGGGCAGTTGAAGTTTTAATATTTGACCTGACATATTTCACTCTGATAGCTATAATTCCAAACTTGGACGCTGCATATTTCCGTGGTTCCCTTGGAACACTTAGGTGGGGCCACAACAATAGCTCAGGTCCAGAGGTCCCCTCCCTCCTAAGTCTGCCCCGTACCTCGCAGTGACTGCTCGGTTACCTTTAGTCAAGACACCGTTGTTTTTATCTTCTTTTTGGAAACTCTTAAGTTTGTTTGACGGGGGTTTGGTTGTTTGTTATTATAGTTGTATATTTCTTGAGCTTCTGTAATTGCCCCTTGGGGGGAAAAAATAAAGGTGCCGCCTATTAATTGATCTGATTATGTCATTTTTTGGTAATTTCTAGAGCCACGTAGGTTTCACAAATTGAAGTCCTGATTTTGTTGTTGACAGCATCAGTAAACCTCAGATCTTTTTTCTTCCCGTGCTTTTCCAGAAGAAGATACTTTCGAAGGAGTTTGTGACATCAATCACTGGTCACACTAATGTCAGTGAATGCTGCCGAGTCGCCTATTCTCTTTACAACATGCGTTTTTATTGTGACTGGAGAACAAAGAGAAGTTCGCCTGCTCTCACCTGAAAACCTCATGCCAGTACTCTTTCACGTAAGACACTTGGTGGAATGGGATATCCAGCACCCTGCACACCTTGTACGCATCTTCAGCGTCCCTTTCAGAAGAACAAAGTCCACGTTCGTCAAGAAAGTCCCAGTTCTTCATGTACACGCCAGTCACTTGAAAACCTACAAAATGAACACTCATTCAGAAACTAGATGGCAGTCACATTAAGAACCTTCATATGTAATTTCTCGTCAATATTCTGCTTTGTCTTTTTAAATCATCAAGCTGTGTTTAGGCAGCATTTTCAAAGTATTGCCCAGTAAAGAAAAAAAAAAGTCTCGCTACTTATTTTCCTAAGTGACATGAACTCCACGTTTTTCTCACCTCTCCGTTTAAGAAGCAAAGCCGAGACCGAGCTGTCCACTCCGCCGGACATAGCACAAACCACATGCTTTGCTCCCTGGATCATCTCTTCATTGAAGTTTCCTAATCTAATGAATTAAAAACGTTTCTACTCGAACTTAAGTAGTTACATTTTGTATATACCATAACACTACTATGTGAAAGAAAAAATACAGTGCGCCGATGTAACGTGACTGACCGGAAAATCCTACCAGTATTAGTCCGTTCCGCTTATAGTGTAGGATTTACGGACTTTGTATTCGATGAAGTGTTCGTGTATGCCATACTGCTATAAACTAAATATTATCGATAATATTCACTGGAGGTGGTTGTGTTAAATTGACATAACAGGTGAATGCACTTCATGTGTTTATGGGTGATGGGTTGTGCTCCGTGTGGACTCGAGGCACTTTACAGTCACACCTACTCTCGCTGGAAAGGAGAAAAGTCGGATCAGCTTCACTCACAGTCTGCAGCCCTGAAGTTTGCCGAAGAGTTCAGTTTATTCCTGCTACCGACCCGTGAAACCTGAGGTATTTAATATCCGTGTGCAGATACAAAAACCGTCTCGTAACTTAACAGCGGGGCTTGTATGTGAAATGTAGACTTTAAAGGATCTGGAAAGTTGTAACATGTTTAATGTTTCCAGAGAGAAATTTGATATTCAACTTTAAAGACAATGTTAAACAATCTTATTAAACCAGTCTGATCTGGACCAAGAGTACAAACCCCGCACTGTTTGACAGAAACACGCGGCATTCAGTTCTATATATAGTATACAGAACTGTCTTTAAGAATTTTTAATAATGATGGTGTACGTTTCATTCATTCAACACAGAAACGTCATTAATAATAAATAACATTTTCAAATGTGCATTATCGAGTACTTCCAACGTCGTTTTTATTTAAATGCGTATATCATTTAAAATGTCTCACAAATACAATACATATAACCATTAACACTGCTTACAGCTGTGCATGTTTTATTACTTTGATATTGAACATAATACATACTTAATCCAATTCTTCATTACAGGAGACAATAGATTATCCTTACGCTATCAGACACTAGGCAAGAAACAGAGCTGGACAGAAACCTGGCATGCACACATTTATGTTTTGGAATTGCCAGTTAACCTATTAACTATTTAGTTAACTGCCAGCTAACCATTAGGAATGTGGGAAGAAACTCCACACCTACATGGAGAGCAGCTAGGCATTAGATTTGATCCCAGAATGCACGATCCATGAAGCAGTAGTGGCTAAGCAATGTTCCATTCACATTTTTTACATTTCATTTTATGTTAATCAAGTTCTGTGTTTGCTTAAATCTTACTTTTTTTACTGGTGAATTTCTACCACTGCATTGTTAAAATTATCCTGACCCAATGCATTGCAGTGTGGTTTGATAACCTGACTTGCCAGGATTGCACGCTCTTCCAAAGGATTGTCCACAATTCTTCTAAGATCATTGCGTCCAATCTTCATACTATCTACTTCACCTGAAGTGTGAGGAAAACTGAATCCGTCATCGGTGATGCCTACCATCCAGCATATCCACAGTTTTCACTTCTACCTTTTGTTTAGTGCTATCAGAGCCTCACCACATACGCCACTCAGTCCAAACTTTTCAGGGACAGCTTCTTCCCCCAGGGCATAAACTTATTGAACCCTTGTTTTCCTGATCTCATCTGCTGGTTAATGTGTAATTCTGCTGTGTGTTTCATGTGTGTACAGCCATCTGCATTTTTTTACTACAGTTAAACTGTATGATCTATATGTTTGTACAGTTCTGTTTTGCAGTACAGTATGTGCATTAGGCCTTTCTTCTGCTATTCCTATTTACTTTAGTTATTTATTTATACATTATCATCTCATTACCAGTATGTACTGCCCCGCAACACCCACTAGCAAATGTGGCACAGCAACTACACTATGCTCTCGCAGTGTATGTGACAATAAAGGTCTAATCTAAATCAAGATTAATCTAATCTATCTGGGTCACATCTGCAAATACAGTTCGAAAGTTTTTAACTAATTAGTTGTTAGTCTTAAAACAAATTTAATTGTGCTCATCCACTTATCAGAAGGCTTGCATAACTGTTATCAAAATGAAATGATTTCAACTTTGGGTCAGTGGTATCATGTTAGAATTTTTGGCATGTCAGCTGATGTCAGATAGTGGGATTAGAGACTCTGATTACATCTAGAGAATACTAGAAGTGTCTGGAGGCTCAGGTGAGTATCCTGCTTGACACAGGATTATCTATACTGTTTACATTTTTACAAATGTTCTCTTTTATATAACTTTAGAGACATACTATATACTGGAGAAATTAGTGTCAAGAGGCAGATCAAATCAACAATATAAGTAGTTGAGATGTGTCAGTTGATACAGCAGGGTATTGATGAGAGATTTTATTTTTCTACAATATGAATTTGCCCAATATATGGGAGCTTTCTTCATATTTGTGTCTTAACATTGGTAAATGTTTAATGTCTTTTTAATAAACTTAACTTCACTCTTGGCAATGTTATCTGAAAGCAGTATTTATTTGAATTGATGACATGAGAAATTAAGATCTGTAATGTTTTAATATTTCACACATCTCGCCTTCTGGATTCAAATCTTGCAGATTAATGTTATCTGTGTGGAGTATGCATGTTTTTCCTGTGTGTGTGGGTTTCCCTCCGGTACTCTGGTTTTGCTTTCACATCTCTAAGGATATGTTGGTTTAGTTAATTGGTGGTTTAAGAATGGGAATGTGGGTATATGAGTAGGTAGACCTTATGATGGCTTGGTCTGTCTTGCTCCCAGTGCTGCCAAGATAGGCTCCAGTACCCTGCAACCTAGAATTAGATTAAGTGCATTTGACAATGTTGCTTTCTGTGATTTTATATTTTTCTCCTCAATTTTGTTACGCTTCCATAATTATATTTTTAAAGAGTTATTTCTCAGATAATTTCTAAATATATGTAACAATATGTTTTTTGCACAAAACTCAATTGTATATTAGAAATATTTGTACAAATCAATGAATATGTGTTATTTCACCTCCCATCGACTTGTTTTGGTATTGACGGCTCTGGAGAAAACAGGACAGATATTAATTTCTTTGCCTTATCGTTTAACTCTCACACATGTTCGAGTATCTGTCTTTGGGTATCCTTCCATTGGGCCATGCTTGTTTCACTTCCCATTGGACGTAAAAGTACTTAATGGTTTCATTGGCGAAGTATGTGGATTGTAACACCCAGGGAAATAGGACAATCGACCTACTGTATGCAAACGTTAAAGACGCATACAGCACCAACCCGCTGCCTGTGCTTGGGAAAGCAGATTCTGCTTCTGCTTCAGCCTCACTACAAACCAAGAGTGTGGAAGCTACCTACAACCACACACTCATTCAGGAAGTGGTCCCCTGAGGCAGAGCAGGCCCTGAGAGACTGCTTTGGAACTATGGACTGGGATATCCTGCAGGGGTCACATAGTGAGAACATTAAGAAAGTTGTTGACTGCACTACTGACTACATCAACTTCTGTATGGACATTGTACTTCCAGTAAGAACAGTATGCTGCTATGCTAACAACAAGCCATGGATTACAAGTGATATCAAGGGCTTTTAAAGGCGGTGATCAGCATGAGCTCAAGCATGTGCAGAAGGAACTCTGAGTCCAGCTCAGGGAGGCGAAGGAGCAGTACAGGAGAAAGCTGGAGCAGAAGTTGCAGAATAACAGCATGAAGGAAGTGTGGGATGGAATGAAGATCGTCACTGGCTGCTGCTCGAAGCAGGGTGCCACCATTGAGAAAGACATGGAGAGAGCAAACCAGATAAACAACTTCTTCAACAGGTTTGACCAACCTAACCCTCTCTCACCTCGGAGTACTGCACCCTCCACCCATCCTTCTGTGATACAAGCATAGGAGAGAGTTTCCCCCAACCCACAATTACAGCAGTCCAGGTAAGCAGAGAGCTGAAGAGACTTTGTGCCAGCAAAGCAGCGGGTCCAGATGGAGTATCGCCACGACTGCTGAAGGCCTGTGCGTTGGAGCTGGGGAGTCCTCTACAGCGCATCTTCAACCTGAGCCCGGAACAGGGGAGAGTCCCAAGGCTTTGGAAAACATCTTGCATCACCCCAGTCCCAAAGGTATCACATCCTAGTGAGCTGAACGACTTCCGGCCTGTCGCTCTGACATCACATGTGATGAAAATCATGCTGCTGCTTCACAACCTGAGGCCACAGGTCCACCACACCCTCAACCCTCTGCAGTTCCCATACCAGGAGAAGGTGGGAGTGGAGGATGCCATCATCTATATGCTACACCGATCCCTCTCCTACTTAGACAGAGGCAGTGGTGCTGTAAGAATTATGTTTCTGGACTTCTCTAGCACCTTCAACACCATCCAACCTCTGCTGCTTAGGGTGCAGTTTGCAGACGACACTGCTATCGTGGGCTGCATCAGGAGTGGGCAGGAGGAGGAGTATAGGAAACTAATCAAGGACTTTGTTAAATGGTGTGACTCAAACCACCTACAACTTAACACCAGCAAAATCAAGGACTTGATGGTGGATTTTTAGGAGGCCCAGGCCCCTCATGGACCCTGTGATCATCAGAGGAGACTGTGTGCAGAGGGTGCAGACCTATAAATACCTGGGAGTGCAGCTGGATGATAAATTGGACTGGACTCCCAATACTGATGCTCTGTGTAAGAGAGGACAGAGCCGACTATACTTCCTTAGAAGGCTGGCGTCCTTCAACATCTGCCATAAGATGCTGCAGATGTTCTATCGGATGGTTGTGGCAAGCGCCCTCTTCTACGTGGTGGTGTGCTGGGGAGGCAGCATAAAGAAGAAGGACGTCTCACACCTGGACAAACTGGTGAGGAAGGCAGGCTCTATTGTAGGCACGGAGCTGGACAGTTTGACATCCATGTTCTGGAACCTTATTATAACAATTTCTTGTTTCTTTCTCGTTTTTACAGTCTACTTAAAGTTGATGGCCTAAAATAAGACCGGGATGAGGTTTAACCAATATACAAAGAACTTTGTGCAAGTATTAAATGATTAGTTTAGTATTTTTCAAGTTAGTTATTTCTTCACAAGCATAGTATATACTAATTTGACACATAAAATTGTGTTCTGGAGTGAAGTGTTTTTTTTTTATAAATTTAAAAAAAACTTTTTTTTTTTGTTGACAATGGGACTAATGTGTACACATGTCCATAAGTAAATGAAAAAGCCCCAAAACATATAGGGTAAGTCAATTTTTTGAGCCAAAAATGTTGTTGAGTGTTGGACTGCTTTTTGAGATTACACACATATTGAAAAACAAGGTAAAAAACCTAATAGCAGACCATTGTTGTGTCATTTAGCCATTTTAAAAGGAGGTTGGCTGTATGTTTCACTTCGCCAACTACCCCATTCATCTTCCTCTGCTTGGATTCACCTCAAAAAGTCATCACCAAGGTCCCGTTATTGACATTATTGAATGTTGATGTGCAGATGTAAATTAATATTTCTGTTCTGTAGACAACTAGACAATAATAAGTGAAAGTTGATACCTCAAATAGAAACTTTAGAAACTTGGATACGTATCCTCCATATAAGGACTTCTCTATTAATTATATATCTGTCTTATGTGTATTATTTTTTTAATGTTTTTATTCATTACTATTCGTACCTAGTTTTAATTTGTTTTTATTTGCTTTTAACTATTTCTTTAATATCTTGTAGAGCACTTTAACAACATATATTTCTATAGCACATTTTTATACACAGAATGTAGTTCAAAGGCACGTTTACAATTGCTTTCCTTTTTTCAGTATAAAGAAGTTTATGTCTTTATGTCATAAAGATTGCCTACTGTCACAAGATTGATAATGTGTGCTTCAATGAGAGAGAATTTGGAGCAGGCACGTAGTATGTAATCACAAGAACAAATAGATATCCATCCATCCATCTTCCTAACCTGCTTATCCAGGGCAGAGTTGCAGGGCAGCTGGAGCCTATCCCAGTAAGCATCGGGCGCAAGGCAGAACCATTCCCTGGATGGGGCGTCAGTTCATCGCTGGGTAAGCACACACACATTTGGTCCACTTTAGTAGCTCCAATTCGCTATTATATTATTTGAGCAGCCTCTGTCTGTTGTTACAGGCAATAGCAGAATATGACCACTGCAGAAGCCAAAGTATATAAGCAGAATATAGCTTGGTGCTTGGGGGCTTATGGGGTGTCATAACTCCACCCACGATGGAGGCAGTGAGCACACAAGTGATCAAGAAATGTATTCTTACCTCAAAAAAATAAGCTTCAAGAATTCGTGATAAAATATATTTCTTGTTTCCTTTTATGCCTTTTATGCCAAGGATGCCTTTTAAATGTGGAAGGCATGCTGTCTTAAATCAAAACTTTTGATGCTTCAAAGTGGATGTATTCTGAATGTTTTAAGGCTTTTGCATTTACCTATGAACCTGTTGACGCTTAAGCCATTTTATAAGCTGCAAGAACAGACAAGGTATATTTAAAGTTAATAAAAAATGGTTCACTTTCGAATGCAATTTTATGTGCCGGCATCAATACAAGTACATACCATGATTGATAACTTCAGTTTGAAAAATACTGAACTTATCGTTTAAGTGAGGTATGATTTTTGAAAATTCTTCCATCATTGTGATGTGGTCAGTCTCATGATGATCTGTATTCTTCATAGTTGACAACACCCAAAGATACCTAAACTCCTTTACTGGAGTGAGCCATGCCTCTTTTACCAAATTAGACCCATATACACTATACTTTGATTTAGAGGTGTTGATACTCACTACTGTTAGTTCAACTTGACTGAAAACTGTTCTAGTGTATACCATTGAGCAATTAGATAGAGTCAAGGGACAATATAATTTTCAAAAGGCAAAATGCAGCCTTTAGATATATATGAGACAGCTTAACTGATATACATCTGGTTATGCTGGAGAGTTAATATTCCTTGAGTTTAATTGTGGTTAATTCTATACTTCACATTAGTGCTAAAGCAGGTAATTTAAAGATATAATTGGGCACCAAAATGAGCAAAGAAAACCACATAAGGCAATTCTTGTTGGATATAAATAATTCTGAAATTGTTGTGTTACTGTTTAATTCAATAAGTGCCCTTCTAAAATCCATCTTTATTTCAGATCTATCTGTATTGATTTTCACTCAGTCATTTTCACATTTTGTATCTATTCAAGTGGTAATGGTAATTGTTTATTTTTATATTTCATTTTAATATACTCTCTGGAGTAGTGGCTCCTCATCTATTGCTCCCAGATATCCCAATAGTGGGGGGAAAGTCCTATGCACACTCACTAGTGCCACAGTTCAGGTCATCACCACAACACCGAGTGCAGTTATGTATTAATCAAAGGTAGAACTGGATTTGCATTATACATTGTGGTGTAGTTTATTTCTGTCTCAAATAAATATATTTAGCAAGTACTGTTCACAAGTAAAGTTAATATATTGTGTTCTCCACACAAAGCCTTGTATCTTCTCATTATTATAAATGTACTTTTACTTTTGGTACCTGAGTACTTTTGAAAGCAGGTAGTTTTTCTCTTTGACTCAAGTATTTTTAACTGAAATACTTCTTACTTCAGTTAAAATAAAAATTTGACAAAGTACTTCTATTTTTACTCAAGCATGTAATTTTTCAGTACTTTTTATAACTCTACCATCACTTTGAAAACCGTTTTTACTTTGGGCTCTGGAAATACTGTTTAGTCACACTAATCCTTTAAAAAAAGGCTTGTGTGCCATTGTACAACTGGTTCTATTGAGCTGTCAGGTGCATTCTTCTCAGATGAAGTTAATTTTATGAGTTAAAATGTCCACATGCCTTACTCTGTTAAGATCAGTAGTGTGACAAACACAAGTCACTAACTTAAACAACAAAGTAACATTTGGTAGGACCATATACAAGTCTCTAAACTCCAATTCCCTACCATATACAAATGATCTATTTCTCCAAATCAAGCAAATTGTCAAAAATCTTTACAGAGCATAGAGTGCCCTTGTATGTTCAAGGATGTTGTTATTATTAAACTGCATCTTTCTAATTTTTAAAGGGAGCAACTGTAGCTGATATTAGCTGATGATGTATTCTTGAAAATATTTGTGGAGGTGGTGTACAATTAAAAACTGTTAAAATGAAGGTTTTCTCTATATGACTGTTAGGAACTGTTAATCTAGTACTGAGTACAGTGGTCTGCAGTAATAACAATGTACAGTGCATCCGGAAAGTATTCACAGTGCATCACTTTTTCCACATTTTGTTATGTTACAGCCTCATTCCAAAATGGATTAAATTCTTTTTTTTTTCCTCAGAATTCTACACACAACATCCCATAATGACAACGTGAGGAAAGTTTGCTTGAGGTTTTTGCAAATTTATTAAAAATAAAAAAACCGAGAAAGCACATATACATAAGTATTCACAGCCTTTGCTCAATACTTTGTCGATGCACCTTTGGCAGCAATTACAGCCTCAAGTCTTTTTGAATATGATGCCACAAGCTTGGCACACCTATCCGTGGCCAGCTTCGCCCATTCCTCTTTGCAGCACCTCTCAAGCTCCATCAGGTTGGATGGGAAGCGTCAGTACACAGCCATTTTAAGATCTCTCCAGAGATGTTCAATCGGATTCAAGTCTGGGCTCTGGCTGGGCCAGTCAAGGACATTCACAGAGTTGTCCTGAAGAGATGGATAGATAGATAGATAGATACTTTATTAATCCCAAGGGGAAATTCACATAATCCAGCAGCAGTATACTGATACAAAGAAACAATATTAAATTAAATAGTAATAAAAATGAAAAGAAAAAAAAAAGCCACTCCTTTGATATCTTGGTTGTGTGTTTAGGGTCGTTGTCCTGCTGAAAGATGGACCGTCGTCCCAGTCTGAGGTCAAGAGCGCTCTGGAGCAAGTTTTCATCCAGGATGTCTCTGTACATTGCTGCAGTCATCTTTCCCTTTATCCTGACTAGTCTCTCAGTTCCTGCCGATAAAAAACATCCCCACAACATGATCTGCCACCACCATGCTTCACTGTAGGGATGGTATTGGCCTGGTGATGAGCAGTGCCTGGTTTCCTCCAAACATGACACCTGGCATTCACACCAAAGAGTTCAGTCTTTGTCTCATCAGACCAGAGAATTTTGTTTCTCATGGTCTGAGAGTCCTTCAGGTGTCTTTTGGCAAACTCCAGGCGGGCTGCCATGTGCCTTTTACTAAGGAGTGGCTTCCATCTGGCCACTCTACCATACAGGCCTGATTGGTGGATTACTGCAGAGATGGTTGTCCTGAAAGGTTCTCCTCTCTCCACAGAGGACCTCTGGAGCTCTGACAGAGTGACCATCAGGTTCTTGGTCACCTCCCTGACTAAGGCCCTTCTCCCCCATTTGCTCAGTTTAGATGGCCGGCCAGCTCTAGGAAGAGTCCTGGTGGTTTCGAACTTCTTCCACTTACGGATGATGGAGGTCACTGTGCTCATTGGGACCTTCAAAGCAGCAGAAATTTTCTGTATCCTTCCCCAGACTTGTGCCTCAAAACAATTTTGTCTTGGAGGTCTACAGATAATTCCTTTGACTTCATGCTTGGTTTGTGCTCTGACATGAACTGTCAACTGTGGGACCTTATATAGACAGGTGTGTGCCTTTCCAAATCATGTCCAATCAACTGAATTTACCACAGGTGGACTCCAATTAAGCTGCAGAAACATCTCAAGGATGATCAGGGGAAACAGGATGCACCTGAGCTCAATTTTGAGCTTCATGGCAAAGGCTGTGAATACTTATGTACATGTGCTTTCTCAATTTTTTTATTTTTAATAAATTTGCAAAAATCTCACGTAAAATTTTTTCATTTTGTCATTATGGGGGTGTTGTGTGTAGAATTCTGAGGAAAAAATGAATTTAATCCATTTTGGAATAAGGCTGTAACATAACAGTGTGGAAAAAGTGATGTGCTGTGAATACTTTCCGGATGCACTGTAACAATGTCAAGTTATTGCTTATTTGGATTATTAGTCAATACTTTATGATAATACATGCTGTTAATAGTGGTATATAAATTGTTCAGAGAGCAAAGAGGATTACAACAGTCCAAAAAATCTGGCACAAGAATGAATGACAGTAATTTTTTTGATCTTCGTATCTTCAGCAAACCACCAGGCAGTATGTCAGTGTATTTTTAGTGGAATTCTTGTATCTTTTGTTACCTGTGCTAACAAGATGTTCTGTATTTTTAGGTTCTAAAATGAATGAAGCAATTGAAAATCTTACACTGGAAATGATCAAAGATGCCAGGAAATTAATTAAAGAGAGTCCACTAGGAGTTATTAACACTCAACTGGTACCATGGACTCAAACCTCATTACATATGGACATATCCTGTAATCTTTACTTAAAGCTGGAAAACATGCAAAAGACAGGTGTAAATTTTTGCTTTTTTATTGTGCTTGCTTTAGAGAGTGCTGCTGTTTTAAATCTCCACTGTCATGGGTTCAAATTCCAGCCCAGAAACTGTATGGAGTTTACATGTTATGCCTATGTCCATGTTGGTTTTCTCTTCCTATTCTGGCTTCCTTCCACCTTTCAAAAACATTTACTTCGAGTTTACTGGTAACTCTACATCAACCATTTATGAGTGAGTGTAGTGCGTTAAGTGGGTGTGATCTGCAAGGTGAACCACCTATATTTTGAAAATGGATGAGTTTGTGAATACATAATAAGCATTTTAAACAGCAACAATATATTAATATCCTAATCTGATGTTTGAATAAACCTTAAATTAAAAACTACCTCACTGCTTTTGTATAAGGAAAATCTATGCCAAATTACATGTACAATTTTTATTCAATACAGGTTCTTTCAAGATAAGAGGAGTGACAAATCAGCTGGTTAAAAAAACAAAGGGTGAAAAATTTGTCACAATGTCCGCTGGAAATTATGGAAAATCATTTGCTTATGCTTTAAATCATCATGGGTTTCAAGGCAAAGTACTGATGCCAGATACTGCCCCTCCGACAAGATCAGCTATAATAACTGTAAGTGACGCATATCTATTGGTGAACACAATAACCCTGTGTTTTTTCACATGTTCTGAATTTCAGAGTTCTTTTTATTCCTTTCACTGAAGCATGTTTTCCTTCCTACTGGTATTTTACTCATATATGGATTTACAGTATTTTCACAAAATGTCATCCTTTTGTTACAAAAGAGAACTCATAGAATAAAACATGGAGCATTCATTTTTCACATCAGCAATAGTGTACAGAAAATAAAGAGAGTAGATAATTATGTGAACATCTGTCATCATTTTTATATAATAAATCACTGATGTCTATGTGTGCCTGGTCGCTTGGAGCAATCTCATTGGTCAGTTTGGCTTTGGTATTTGCATGAATACTACTGACTGGTGGTAGTCAAAAGAGAGAATGCAAGCAACGCACCTAAAATGAATGAGTCTGAGAAGCAGGCTTTACAGGAATGTAACTAAGAGAGCAAGTGCCAGCCAACACAAGTTGAGACACATGATGATACCAAAGAGAGGTGTAGGATGAACACTGAGGGTACACAACACAAAAATACATTTTTTTTAAATTTACCATATTACTTACCCCTGCGGTGGGCTGGCGCCCTACCCAGGGTTTGCTTCCTGCCTTGTGCCCTGTGTTGGCTGGGATTGGCTCCAGCAGACCCCGTGACCCTGTAATTAGGATATAGCGGGTTGGATACCGGATGGATGTATATTACTTACCTTTGACAGGTAATATAGCTAGTTCAGAGAAAAAGCAATTGAACCATAAAAATTTCATCTAATATATTTGTAATCTTTTTTTTTTTTTATCTTACTTTGTTTTCCTTTTTAATTTTTAAAAATATCTGTCACAGGCACAGAGAGAGAGTTTGAGGATCATGTAGCCTTGCCTATCTTTCATCCTCACTGTAATTAACTCACTTAAATGTCATTTCCACAGAGGCCAAGTTTCTGTTGACTTTTAATGACTTCCCTTCCTCAGTGTGGCTTTTACTAGATACTCGGGTATTTCCTCCAGCATTTAAAGGACATGCAGAATTGGGTAATTGGCAACTACAGTAACACTGTTGTTTCATACACAGTTTATTACCCACTACTTCTTTTATATAGTCACTTTTGACAATTGAATTTAGAATATTAATTGTTTTAAACTGAGGTACTTTTATTGATTACTTTTTAGAAATTTGGAATCGAAGTGGAACGTATGCCCAGTAGATTATTGATGTCTGGAGTAGAGCGATGCATAGCAGAGAGTAATATGACATTTCTGCATTCATTTGATGATTTAGATCTGATTGCTGGATATGGGAGGTACAGTACATTCAACTTCCAAAGTTTACTACACCTTGAAGATTATTCAGTATTTTACTATTGATTTTTTTAAAAAATATTCTACCCAGAAATAACCAAAGTAAACTGCAAACTGAAAAAAATTGATACAATTTTATAATCTAAAGTTCAATAAAGAAAAGCAATACCAATCTGCACTAATCCAGACTAATGTTTATTTAAAAAGCCCACAAACATTGTGGAGTGCTTTTGGTTGCCAAAAAAGATGTTCACTAATAGCAGTTGGTTGATTCCAACATTGACGCACTTTGTCATTATTTGCAATTTTTTTGACTGTTTACTCTTCTTAAATGTGTATCACAAGTAAAAACTAGAATTTTGCTTTTTTATCGCAGGACATAGATTTCTATAATAGTAATGCATTTTATTTATATAGCTCCTTTCCTACAGTCAAAGCATTGCAGACATTGGAATGGTCATTGTTGTATTTTTGCTGTGGTTTTTACATTTCACAGCTAAAGTCAGAGTAGGGATTGACATGCTTGGTCCTGGCATGTATTTTGTCTGCTGGTTTCCAGTCAGCTAAACGTATTTGAATTTCCTGCTCTTTGAAACATATTATGTGTGTAATTAAATCATTTGTATTGTTTGTATTTTCTATCTAGCACAAATACTGATTAAGATTGAAAAAGATCTTGTGCATGTAGGTAAAATGATCAGTTTGGTTGAGCCCTGTTTTTCAGTCACAAGGAACTAGTTTAACAAATGTCTAAGTTTGTTGAGAATGAACTTTCTTTAATTGCTAAAAGTCCTTGTATCTGTGATGTTTTGTCTTATAACTGAACATTAGCTTATTTCAGCCATATTTAAGAAATTAAGACTGATGGAAAGACTAAAATTGAAGTGGCTATTATCAAGTCAAGATAAAATAAACAAACATTCTTTTGTTAATGTGTATAATTTATTTTGCTCATCATTGAATTTTATTGAGAGTTGATCACATAAAATAGAGAAGTATAATTTTCAACCTTTCTTTCAGAGCTTTAGATTTGTACTTGGATGGAATGAACTTTAAGGTGACGACATTGTTGAAGCCAGGAATGGCCTCAAATCTTCTATTTCCTTTTGCTCTTGATCTAGTTCCCACTAGATTTTTTTATGGTCGGTAGCTTGTTCGGTCTTCTATACTTTAGATTTCCAACTGAAGGAAGCAATGCACTTAGATATTACATTAATGGATTGAACAATGAAAGCACATGTGGTAGTGTGGCAGATTTGTGGTTTTTTTAAAATTGCTTTTGTTTTTCAAACTGTTTTAAAAAAAATCACATACTTTCAATCATTCTGTATTATATTCGCCCCAAATGTACTAAACATTATTTATTTAATGTAAACTATTAATGATTATACTTTGGTTTCTTCCCACCTGTGGTTTAATAGAAATGACAGACTTCCATTGTAATAAGTACATAAGCCACTTGGGGGAAAGAGAGATAGGATGATTAGAAGAGGAAGATGAAAATAGAGAAGGCTCAAAGTACTTCACAGTTTGCATATTAACACACTCACTACTCTTACTGTAAATTGCACAGTCAGTCACTTATTAACCTGTAAGACTGCTTGATGTACAGTTTGAAACATCTTGATGTTTCATGCAATATTGTCCAGGACATTAATTTTTAAACAAGGTGTCAGTAGCAAAAACAAGATATAATTTAAAGTGTTAAAAATACAACAATATATACCAGCAAGCTGCTTACCTCTGATGAGAAATTATATAGTACTTCCAGAAAGTATTCAGACCCCTTCACTTTTTACTCTTTTTATACATTATGTTCTGCTGTAGCCTTATGCTAAAATCATTTAAAATTAATGTTTAGCCTTTATCAAGCAACACTGAATACCCCAGAATGACAAAGGAAAAACACTGAAATATCATCTTGACATTAAGTACTCAGACACTTTTACTGAGGCGGCACGGTGGCGCAGTGGGTAGCACTGCTGCCTCGCAGTTAGGAGACCTGGGTTCGCTTCCTGGGTCCTCCCAGTGTGGAGTTTGCATGTTCTCCCAGTGTCTGCGTGGGTTTCCTCCGTTTGCTCCAGTTTCCTCCCACAGTCCAAAGACATGCAGGTTGGGTGCATTGGCGATTCTAAATTGTCCCGAGTATGTGCTTGATGTGCGCTCTGCCCAGGGTTTGTTTCCTGCCTTGCGCCCTGTGTTGGCTGGGGTTGGATCCAGCAGACCCCCGTTACCCTGTAGGTAGGATATAGCGGGTTGGATGATGGATGGATGGATATTCATTACTTTTTGTATTTTGAGGATATTTGAAATTAAAACATCTAAGCACCATGACCGAGACAGAGACATGCTGTGCAATTTAAGATGGGTCTTGTTATACAGAACAATACTATGTAAAAAAAAAAGTAAGACTTCCTGGTGGAAACTCCTAGAATTAAGTGCAGATCATGCAGTAAAAGTTCCACACTTGAGATATACTAGCTCTGCGGACCAATTGCTGTGAGGCAACAGTGCTGCCAACTAAGCAGCATTGAGCGTTCCTGATTAACAAGAAATTAGATTTTTTTGCCTGCATGATTAAAACTTTGCTGTATAATTTTTTACCATGATTAAAATTTTCATAGAATGTATTTTTTATTGGAGATCTATTTTTTAGTGAGTGTAGATTGTCTTTATGACAGTTTTTCAGTGTCTGGGTTCTGGGAAACGTATATACCATTCCTGAAATAATTCAGCGGCCCTGCCTTTATTTAAAGCAATTCAATGCAGTGAATGATACCACTGTATTGATTAACTGATTTCTTATTTTGTCCCTTTGTAGTATTGGTCTAGAAATTCTGGATGTCATTCCTAGCCCAGATGTTATACTTGTGTGTTGTGGAGGTGGAGGACTACTTTCCGGTGTAGCTGCTGCTATAAAACTTTCAAATTGCAGCAACACAAGAGTGTATGGTGTGGAGCCAGAAGGAGGTATTTACATTTACTGATTTTCAATTAATGTAATGTTCAAATATATATTATTATAGGAGTTAATGAAAGGTATACATCTGCAAAAGTGTACAGGTCATTCCCTTGCTAAAAAATATAAAAAAGTATAATGACACTTTGTTTGGGCTGTATAGCTTAATAGGACATTAAACACCTAATACACTACTTTTTCTTCAGTGCATGAATAACCTTTACCATTTTACTTTATTAGTATTATTAATGTAAGTATTGTTTATTTGCCATTCACCGTTTTGGTATCTTTTTTATAGTTCAAGAACAGGATAGTTAACAGTCTCGCATAAGGTCACAGAGTAAATTAGAGATGTGATAGTAGTTTTGTGACTTTTCCATCATGGGTTTATATTACTCTTTTTACTTTATAAAAACCATGAATACATTCTGACATTGGAAATATTACTAGAACATAAAAGCACATTGATAAAAATGTGTACATATATATACATTCTACTAGTCAGTCACCTGTGCTATAGGTGAACATGCTGAGAGTGCTGTACAGTATATATATATATCATATACAGTAAACGCATTATGTCATGGCACCTGCTCAACTCAAGTCTGCAAAGTAGTGTTGGGTTTGGTGAAGTCAGTCGGAATATTACAGGCACACAAATCTATTCTGTTCAGGACATACAATACAGATTTTAAAAGGAAAACATTATTTAAGACCTCAGGAATCCTGTACAGTATTTTTTGTCCCTCTTTCTCCTTAAAAATTGTACAGGGTTATTAGTACTTGCACCACTAGACTCACAGACTGCTCAGATTACTACACCAGATACTCTGTCCACTGTTATGTGGAGTGTTTGGGTTCATTTTGGGTTCCACGATGATACAGTGAAGAAATAATTTATTATGAAACACCACATTTGCAAGGTCCATCATATTAAATTGAAGTAATCCAGTACAACACAACCTACAACTATTTTTTTAACTCTAGCTGAGTAGAGTGCTTGAATGCTGATTTTACAATTAATTAAGAATATGTTGTATGCCCAAATTGATATAATCAAAGAAAAAGAAAGCAAGCAAGAATCGTTGGCTGAAATCACATTTAGTTGTAGACTTTGTAAGATTCTGTGGGTACTTTGTGTGGTCCTGTCCTGACTGGACAACGATGGTCTTTGTGTGAAGTGAAAAAGAAAGCTTCAGCTCACAATTGAGCTGTGGACAGTCCTGTTCAAATGAGTGACATGTCATAGGAGTGACATAATGAAGGAGTGACAACCATCCAACCAACCATCCCCAAGTGGTAGGTGAGGCGACAACGATTTTTTTGGCGAGCGTTCTTTCAGTTGTGTGTGATAGGTGACTCGTTAGGTTACTCCAATGAAATGTCACTCCTTTAATACTGTATTTATGTCACTCCTTTGTTAAGTCACTCCTATGAATTGTCACTCCTTCGATACAGACCTGCTGTGGAGATTGTTGAGATACATAAAAACCATTTCCACAATTAAAATAACATTTAATATATGTTATAATTAAATCGACACATTTATGCCTATAGCAGTATGATTTATTTATTTATTTATTTTTTATTAATTTTATTACAATCCATACATAGCAATCAAGTTTTTACAAAAAAAAGAATTATGTTAAGAACAGATCGATCCCCACCCCTGAGAGAGAGAGCAAGCCAAACGGTATAAGATTTAAGGTTTGTAAACATACCTAAATTAATAAATTCTCTGTGCTTTATAAACTTATTTTAAAATATTACTGATTAGATCCTGCCATGTTTTGAAAAAAGTCTGTACGGATCCTCTAACTGAGTATTTGATTTTTCCAATTTCAAATAGTATAACACATCAGTTTCCCACTGACTTAAAGAGGAGAGTGATTGCATTCACTACAGTTGCGCAGAATCATTCTGTAAAGTGAATGCAATCACAAACTTTCTCCACTTTAAGCCCCTCTGGAAGAACCCCAAACACAGCTGTTAATGGGTTAGGAGGGATTGTGAGTCCAAGGCTGTCTGAGAGGTAATTAAAATTTTTGTCCAGAATAATGTTAATTTGGTGCAGGCCCAGAACATGTGACCCAGTGAGGCTGGGGCTTGGTTGCAACGTTCACAGGTTGGATCATGCCCTGGAAACATTTTGGAGAGTTTTAGTCGAGACAGATGTGCTCGATATATAATTTTGAGTTGTATAATTGTATGCTTTGCCATATGGAGCTCGAGTGAATTCTCTGCATTGCTACTTTCCACTCCTTTTCTGATATATTAATTGAGAGGTCTTTTCCCAGTGTCCTCTTGGATCTTTGAAAGGAAGGGATTGTAAAATGATTTTATATATTGTAGAGATGGAGTCTAATCCTTGAAATTGAGCAATATTTTTCCAGCGTGGATGAGGGTGCAAGATGAGGAAAATCTGGAAGGTTCTGTTTAACAAAGTTCCTGATTTGAAGATAGTGAAAGAAATGTGTAGCTGGAATGTTAAATTTGGAATGTAATTGTTCATAGGATGCAAAGGCGTTGTCTATATAAAGATCTCTAAGCAAGTTAATTCCAAATTTTTCCAGATATTAAAACTGCATATGTTTGTGAAGGTTGAAAGAGGTGGTTCTCTTGCAGGGTGCCACAGATAGAAGCTTCTCCGTCTTAAAATGCTTTCTACATTGGTTCCAGATTCTAAGTGAGTGGAGCACAATTGGGTTATTAGTGTATTGCCGATAACGTGTGTTTATTGGAGCACAGAGCAAGGAATACAAAGAAGTACTGCAGGATTTTACTTCTATTGCGGTCCATGCCTGTGTATGTTCTTCTATTTGTGTCCAGGTTCTTATGCCTGTATATTTGCCCCAGTAATAAAACTGGAAGTTAGGTAGAGCCATGCCGCCTTCTGCCTTTTGTCTTTGTAGGGTCGCTCTTTTGATGCGTGGATGTTTTGAATTCCAAATAAATGAGGTTATTGTTGAATCTAATTGCTTAAAGAATGATTTATTAATGTATATTGGGATGTTTTGAAATAAAAAGGAGCTTAGGAAGAATATTCATCTTAACAGTGTTAATTCTTCCAGCTAATGTGAGATGAAGGGTTGACCATCTATGCAAGTCTTGTTTAATTTTTTCCATGCAGACACGAAATTTTGTTGATAAGAGCTTTATGTTTACTTGTGATGTTTACCCGAGGTATTTAAACTGTTCTGCAATGATAAAAGGTAGGGTGTCTAATCTAATATTATATGCTTGAGAATTCACGGAAAGAGTACACTTTTATTCAGATTAATTCTGAGACCAGAGATCTTTTGAAATTCTGTGAGTGCTGCTAAGACTGCAGGCAGAGAATTTTCTGGGTCTGATATATACAGTACCATGTCATATGCATATAATGAGATTTTCTGTTCCAGTCCTTCTCTGCTAATCCCCTTTATCTGATCAGTATTTCGACAATGTATTGCCAGTGGTTCAATGGCGATGCAAACAGCAGCGGTGACAAGGGCATCCTTGTCTTGTGCCACGTTCTAGTTTAAAGTAGTCTGAGCAAATGTTATTGATGCAAACTGAAGCTTCTGGGTTAGTATACAGTAATTTAATCCATGCACAAATGTTCGGACCAAACCCAAACTTCTCCAATATAGTAAAAAGGTATTTCCATTCAATCATGTCGAATGCTTTTTCTGCATCCAATGATAATAATATTTCTGGGGTGTTTGATTTAGTTGGTGAGTATATTACATTAAACAGGCGTCGAAGATTTGAAGATAAGTGTCGGCCCCTAATAAATCCAGTTTGGTCTTATGATATTACCGAGGAGAGCACTTTCTCCATCCTTCTAGCTATGATTTTAGAGAGTATTTTAACGTCGTTATTCAGAAGTGAAATTGGTCTGTATGATGCACATTGTAATAAGTCCTTATTTTGTTTTGGAAAGACAGTGATTAGTGCTTGGCGAAAGGTTTGTGGAAGAATTGGTTATCTCTGGCTTCTGTAAATGTTGCTAATAGGAGGGGAGCTAGCTGTATAGCAGTATGATTTAACCCTTAAGTCAAATTAAAAGGAATAATAAATAATATGTAATATTGTAAAACATAAATGCATTAAAATATCGGGCAGCAGTAGTATACTATATATAGTGCTGTATATGCATAATAACACAAAACATTAGAATTAAAAGCACTACAACTGTAAATGCTCCAATATCCATAACAATGGTTTTCCTTGTAGATTAATCATATTATTATATCTACTCATGATATTTTTTCCTTTTTTTGTATGTTCATCAGCCTGTACCATGCATAAAAGTTTTATTGAGAAGAGGCCTGTTTCATTAAATGCAAAAAGCATTGCAGTTGGACTGGCACCACCTTTTGCAGGTAACATTACTGGGGAAGATTTGTGTCTGAGTATAACACTAAACATATTGCAAAATGTCAGCTACATAACAACATTGTACAGAATGAATGAATACATTAGTATTCATGTAATAACAGGCAAAAACCACAAAACTCACCATTATCCACCTTTCAAGCAGTCTACAAATCAATAAAGTTTTATAAGTAGTGTGCAATATGGTCTTTAAAGAAAACAAAAAGTTACCAGTATGCTGTATACGACATGAAAGCCTAATAAGTGTAAAGACTTTGCCAAGTAGGAAAATGAATAATTTAAGTATAAAAAGTGACAGAGTGCTGTGCTTTGTAGCAACATGCAGCAGGATTATTGTACACCATGCTTTGTTAATTTTCTTTTTTCATTTTTCTGTTTTTCTTTTATATTTGTCTACTTTTTCCTATTCTTTTCTGGGAGCTAATTTTGATTAAAATTGTGATGCAGGGATGTAAGCGAATGCAGAATGTTTATTATCTTTATTATTAGGATTTAATAATAATACATTTTATTTATACTGCACTTTATATAAACAATTTCAAAGTGCTACAGAGTAAAATAAAGTAAATAAAAAAATCTAAAAAAAAATACTTCAATAATACTTCTAAATGCAATAATCACATTTAACTTGCAGGAGTTAACACTAAAAATCTGTTGGCTCAATAATGCAATGAATTCTATTCAAGGTTTGAGATTCAGATTTTGCTTTTTTAAAATTAGTCAGCAAAAGGACTGAGGACTGGAGCAAGGAGTCTGTACATCTTTGACCAGAACGATGTCAGAAAGGTCCTTAAACAAACTACAATAAAAAAAGCCAGGACCCAGACAGCATAAGCGGACACCTGCTTCACTTCTGTGCAGAGCAACTCTCTCCAATATTTCACTTTTTGTCTGGGATGTCTTAGGATTACAGCAAGTGCCCAGTCTATGGAAATTGGCAAATGGTATTCCATTAGCAAAAATCTATCCACAAAAGCATTAAGTAACTTCAGATCGGTGGTATTTACTTTTCATATTATGAAATGCTCTGACAAGTTAATTAATAGAGAGCTGCTAAACAAAACCCTTGCCTATCTGCCTCTCCTACAAATCTGTATACAGAGCAACACAACTGATTTTACTGTATGAGCGCCTGGTGGCTGTTTATATATTTCTTGTCAGCTTTTAATAGAATCCAGCCCCACATTTTAGGTGACAAACTGACTGATCAGTTCTGTTTGGACCCTAACTGGGCGGGGTGGAGTCTGGACTTTGTAATTAATTGATCACAAAGTGTCAATAGCTATTGTCCGTCACCTCTTTTGTCTTATACACAAATGACTGCAGAGTTCACGCAAGGACAGATATACTGTATTCTAAAATCTACAGAAGATAAAAAGGCCTACCATGAAACTACTTTTGATGAGTCTGTTTAATGGTGTGATTATTCCTCTTTACAGCTAAATATCTCTAAGACAAAGGATATGGCTATTGACTTTAGGTCCTCCCATTCTCCTGCTCTCTCAACAATAGTGAAAGGGGAGACAGTGGAGCAGTACAAGTATCTCAGAATAATCACTGATGACAGGCTAAACTTTGATCTTAACACAAATTTGTAAGAAGGGGCAGATCTCACTTTTCTTTGTTGGGGAAACTCAATTGTTTTAAGGTGGATAAAGCAATGATACTTTATTGAATCTGTGGCTGCATTTGCTTGCATATACTGGGCTAGCAACCTCAGCATTAAGAATATAAATCATCTTAACAACATTGTCAGAATTAGCAGTACAATTATTGGTTTGCAGCAGACTTCTGTCACTGAACTATATCAAAAACAGGTTAGACAGAAGGCCAACTCAATTCTTTTAGACAGTAGCCATCCTCTACTTCCTAAATTTCAGCTGATGCTATCGGGCTGCAGATTCAGAGCAGTAGATTGAAGCAGTCTTTTATTTATTTATTGTGTGGTGTTAACAGAAATGTATTCCTGCTGTCGACTCTCCTTTTTTTCTTTCTTTTGTTTTTTGTAGGAACAATGACATTTGCAATTTGCCAGAGATATGTAGAAGACATCTTACTTGTCACAGATGAAGAAATTATGAGAGCTGTATCAATTCTCTATAATGCTGGACTTGTTGTAGAACCTTCTGGGGCAGCAGCATTTGCAGCACTGACAGAGAACAAGGTTCCAGATATCAGTGGGAAGACCATAGTAGTAATATTAAGTGGGGGTAATATCAGTAAGCAGGAACTGAGTACTTTCCCTGATTACACTGCCATCTAGCACCTAATACTAATAATTCATCTAGGTAAGAGAAATCTACAACCAAGCAGAATATGCAGCTCAAGGCTAATCTTTATATTATTACCAGAACAAATTAGAAATGTTCCAGTCTTTATAATCATGTTACATTATTTTTCTGTGAATCATCAGTAGGCAGAGTTAAAGTGCATTAAGTTAACTGGCGTGGTAACAAGTGTATAATAATAATCACTATGATTTGATTGTATTAAAAAAATCATGCAGTAAGTAGTGTGGTCACCAGGGGTTACACCAGCTCCCCAAACCTGATACAAGCAGATACCAGGCACACATCCAGCAACACACACCTTTTTACTTTGATGTGGGAACCATTTCCCACCAGTGCACAGTACAATAAAGCACACAACACTTCTTTTGTTCTTTCTCTCAGTCCATCTTCACTCCTCCTCCAGCAAGCAGCATTATCATCATCATCTTTCTCTGGCTCCTTGAATGAAGACCGGCAGCTCCTTTTATGCTGCACCTGGGAGTAGTCCAGGTGGCTCATTATCATTATCTGGATGTACTCCCAGGTGTGGTGGAAACCCAAAGTAGGGCTCTGCAGTTCCCCCTGGTGGCCCCCATGGAACCCAATAGGACTGTGCCAGACTCCATCTCCCATGGAGCCCTACAGGAATTCAAGGTGCTGTGGCAACACAGAGAGGCTGCCATCTTGCGCTCCGGGGCAGGCAGTCTCCTGTGCACATCTGCTCCCCCAGTCCTTCCAGTATATCAGCCTCTCAGCAGAGAAGCAGCCCCAGATTATCATGGCAACATTCCATTATTCTGCCATAATGCTTCTTTTTGCTGCAAGTTAGTGCATCTCTGTAAGCCTTTTAATGGTCAGAGAAATCCTGGATGTGCAGGAGGTCAGTTTTATGTGACATTGCTTTCCTGGCCTGTACTTCTGAATTGTACCATAGAGTGGAATGCTTAAAAATAACCCCCTAATGTTTTAATGGAGCTGTTGTATCTGGTATTGAATGAAGGGCCGAGTTATAATTGTCAACAAGACTATCTAGCATTGATGGAACAGGGGATCAGCAATGGATCCATCAAGGATAGAGGGCCAGATATTTCTAAGGTTTCTGAAAGAAATGACATTTACAATAAGAGTAGGGAGAGAGAAAGCAGTACATTTCACTGTCTATTTATGATCAGAGTCCCAAATCACTGCTATAAGTGTTGCCAACAGATAAGCCGGACATGCAGATCCGGTCCAATACATGACCACCAGAGTGGGTAGGAAAATCAACATGCTGCACCTAGTTAAAAAAGTCCAGCAGGGGCAGGAATTTATTTCCCACTTTACATGTAGGAATGTCAATATGGATTTTGAAATCGGCAAGAGTATGACGCTCTGGGAAAGGGAACTTGAGTAGGTTAATAATTCAGTCAGATCAGAAAGACCCATTAAATTCTACTCTGCTGGTCATTTAGATACAATTAATGGAGCAAACTGCATAGAGAAATGTGAAAAAGTTAAATGTCACATTACTGCTCTTTCAAAATGATAAGAAATGGAGAAAAAAAGACCTAAATAAGAACAGTTAAAAGGTACAGTGACTGACTGAGTACTGGTTAATATAAAAACAAACAGAACTGGGATTTTAAACCACTGAGGTCATTGATAATGTCTGTCCAGTTCGTGGATCCAGGATTTTTTAAACTAACAGAACACAAAGGGAATGTGTGGACTGCTGCTTCTCTGATGAGCTTAAATCAGCTCTTAGGTCATATACAAATGACTTTCAGTGTTCATATGAGGACTGGAATATCTTAAAACTTGTAGATGACTAGTCACATGCTACTGTTTTATATAAGTTGATCAGTCATTGTTTTCACACCTAAATATGTCTAAAAACCAAGACTATGGCTGTAGATTTGATGTTCTCATCAGTGTCCCATTCTAGTATAAAGGGAATGATGATCACTTATGAAGTCTATTTACCGTATATACTCGCAAATATACTCATCAGGGCTTGATTTTGCCATATAATTTCGTCATATAAGTCGAATGTGGAAAACGCACGCTATTAGCCCAAGAGATTATGATATGCTAATGCCCACCTGAGAGAGTAACCACAGAGCAGACTGCCTTTTGTTTTCCCTATGTATTGTGCCTACGTGACCACACAGTAATACCCAAACTATTCCGAAGCGACATTTTTCCAGATTTGTGTTTTTGTATCTCACACCCTCATACACCTTTACCGTAAGAGCATTTCTTATCTACAATGGAGCATTCGATAAGAAGAAAATATGAAGTTGGTTTTAAATTAAGTCATTGAAGTGGAAAAAGAAATTGATAAGTACGCTACTTCAACAAAATTTGATGCGTCTGAGAAACTGACGTAAGATTGGAGTAGAAAAGAAGATGTAAAAGTAAAAATTAAGTGTCGCATTTTTGAATGGGCGTATAAATTGGGGTCTGATTTTTTGATCGATTTTTCAGGTTTCAAGACCTGACATACGTGAGTATATACGGTAAATACACCAGGACAGAATTTATATGCGATTATGGTAGTTTTTAAGACAGGTGAACCTTTCATCCTAATTTCCAAGCCCTTCAGATACTCAATACAGTCAGCGTTTCTAATCTGGACACTATACTTCAGTAAACAATGCCATTCCAAAGAAAAAGGGGAAAATGTCAGATTTACTTTGTGTGACAAAGACAAAATGCTACTTTGGTGCTGCTATTAAATACAAGTATATGGATCATTCTAAATATAATGCCTTTTATTTTTTTTACAATTTATCAGCACTACTTATAACGAAAGGTTAGATATAGATTCTTCCTTTCTATAGTAATTCTACATGTTGACAAATACATTTAAAGTATTTGTTTTTAATTTATTACCATTGTTAAAATGTTTAGTTGTGGCAAAAATTTGGTCATTTTAAAATTTATTAAATATTTAGACACCACATTTTATTTAGCAATATTATGAATGCACAGAAAACTAAAAAAAAAATAAAAAATCAACCAAATTAAAACAAACTTAAGTTTAAAACTACTGTAGCAGTATCAATTGTATAAACAAGCCAAGTACCAAACAAGAATACATGTAAAATGTGCAATTTTTAGTTGCTAATATAAAAATTAACTAACTCTGAAAAAGCAATTACATTCTCTTAACAGTGCTGCATTTATTTCATTTTTACTTCAATTTTTTTTTTTTTTTAAATAACATTTTAATGTTTCATAGCTTTATAACAAATAAAGTCATCTTTTATTAGTACACACACTTTTGACACATCAGTGTATCCCTAAAATGTGAAATGTATTAAAGGAGATTCCAGCACATTCTTCTTTTCCTCTGGACTCAAACTTATAAGAGGGGAACTCAAGTCAATTAACTGAAATAGAAAATAGAAATAATAAAAGATGTTACATAAGAAAAAATAATCTGACTGTGAATTAAGACTCAAGGTTGCTGTTATTGCCCAAAACACAATTCTAACCTCTTTTTTCTTTAAACACTTTTACCCATAAACTATTGCCAGAGTGGACATTTTACTAGGTTCTTGTGAAGTAACAAGTTGCAAAAATCAATGACATTATCATGTGACAAATAATGCCATTTAAAGCAGGTAGACTGGTGCCAATGGTCTGTGTGTCTGTAGGTGTGCAAAATTGGTAGGACTTTGAGAACACAGTACTATAATGGGCACCAGAAACACTAAAGAATTAAAGCGTTGCTCTGGTTTTGATACACAGCTCTATCATAGGTGCATCAAGAATGGATGTCACTCAAAAAAAAAACAAAAAAAACTCGGGAAGCTTTTGTCAGAACCAAAGGTTATGCTGAACTGTGAATGGTCTACAATCAATCAGCTAATGCATTACAACAGCAATCTACAAAAATAAACACTCCTTATCTTGTCACAGAGGGGATATGGTATGTAATAGCAGAAAAGTCTCCTGAGTTAGGACAAATGATAAAATATTGCATAATCTGATGAAACAAAGTTCCTGTTGAGTTACTGTAATGTGAACAGAAATGTATAAATCAACGGACCGTTTTAGTAAAAGTACATACAAGGCAAGCTAATGGCAACAGTATAATAGTGTAGGTCATGGTTGTCAAACTCAGATGCTGGAGGGCCACCGAGCCCGTCTTTAAAACATGCATCTTCATACAGGACTGAAGTCTGCCTAAATGTTAATTCTGTTACAAGTTATTATTGTAAGCAGGTGTTAATTTCTGGACCTTGTTATTAAGGTTTGCCCTCTTTTGATCATCTCCATGACATAACTATTCTCCCTACAAGGCTTGACTCTCAAAAAATTTCAGGTTGTGCTGAAAACCACCTGTCAAGGATCCCGCAGTCTTCATCTGATGATTAGGAAGAGTTTGACAGTACCAGTACCAAGAACTGTGGTAGACAGTAAAACTTTAGAGACCTTCTAAATTATTTTGAAGGAATTAAGTGAGCAGTATTGATGAGCTTCATTGGGCTAAAAGGCTTTTATTTTCCCTGTCAAACCTGGTCTAATGACCTATTGAGTCCTGACTGTTTGAGCATGAAAGATCTCTGTTCTAAGGAGCCAATGTGACGTTTGCAGTGCTGGTATGTATTAAAGTTTCTACAGTTTCTACCACCTCTGCTGTGAGCCTGAAATAACAAGGACCAATTTGCCTTAAGTGTTTTGAGCTCCACAAAATCTTAATTAGTAATGATATTTAATCTTTAAAAAAGCCTGTTCTAATGTTTACTTTGATGTTTATTTAGTTAAGTCCTGTGAGCATATATTCAGCAAGGACTTTTACATAACTATTCAAACTGAAGAAACTGTACTACATTCATGTTCCAGCAAATCTAATCAATTCTGATAAGAAAATAGGGGACCAAGCTGCTATCATACAGATGAACCTAACGACGCATATATGCAGAGTATGGGTTTCAAACTGCAGTATTTAAGACTGGCCTGGGCAAAATACATTAGAAATAAATAAGCCACCACCCTATCGTAGTGGAGGGGTTTGTGTGTCCCAATGATCCTAAGGAGCTCTGTTTTCAGGGGCTTTATCCCCCTGGTAGTTTCACCTAAGGCAAACTGGTCCTAGGTGAGGTACGAGACAAAGAGTGGTTCAGAAAACCTCCTATGTTGATTAAGAAATTTGGTTGGCATTTTCTCTTGCACAGATGCAGGTCACCAGGGCCGCCCTCTGAAGCCAGGCCTGGAGGTGGGGCTCGATGGCGAGTGCCTGGTGGCTGGGCCTACTCCCATGGGGCTCAGCCAGGCACAGCCTGAAGAGGCAACATGGGTCTCCCTTCCCATGGGCTCACCACCTGTAGAAGGGGGTCAAGGAAGTAGGATGCAGTGTGAGTCAGGTGATGGCCAAAGGCAGGGACCTTGGCGGTAAAATCCTCAGCTACAGAAGCTGGCTCTTGGGATGTGGAATGTCACTTCTCTGAAGGGGAAGGAGCCTGAGCTAGTGTGCAAGGTTCCAGCTAGATATAGTCTGGCTCACCTCGACGCACAGCGTGGACTCTGGAACCAATCTCCTTGAGAGGGGCTGGACTCCCTACCACTCTGGAGTTGCCCTCAGTGAGAGGGGCCGAGCAGGTGTGGGCATACTTATTGCCTCCTGACTTGGAGCCTGTTCATTGGGGTTCACCCCGGTAGACGAGAGGGTAGCCTCACTCCGACTTCAGGTGGGGGGACGGGTCCTAACTATTGTTTGCACGTATGCGCCGAAGAGCAGTCTGGAGAAGCCACCCTTTTTGGAGTTCCTGGAGGGGGTGCCAGAGGGCACACCTGCTGGGGACTCCCTTGTTCTGCTGGGAGACTTCAATGCTCACGTGGGCAATGACAATGAGACCTGGAAGGGCATGATTGGGAGGAATGCCAACACCCCCGATCTGAACCCGAGTGGCGTTTTGTTGTTGGACTTCTGTGCTCGTCACGGATTGTCCATAATGAACACCTAGTTCAGGCATAGGGGTGTCCATATGTGCACCTGGCACCAGGACACCCTAGCCTCAGTTCGATGATCAACTTTGTGGCCGTGTTGTTGGATTTGCGGCCACATGTCTTGGACATTCGGGCGAACAGAGGGGCGGAGCCGTCAACTGATCATCACTTGGTAATGAGTTGGCTTTGATGATGTGAGAGGATGCTGGTCAGGCCTGGTAGGCCCAAACGTATTGTGAGGGTCTGCTGGGAACATCTGGCAGAGTCCCCTGTCAGAAGTACTGGTAGCTTCAACTCCCACCTGCGGCAGAACCCTTATGTCCTGTGGGACTCCAGAGGCAGCTAATAGGTACCGGCAGGCCAAGCGGAATGGCGAGGCAAAAAATTTGGGCATGGGAGGAGTTTGGGGAGGCCATGGAGGAAGACTTCCGGATGGCTTTGAGGAGATTCTGGTCCACCATCCAGCGTCTCAGGATGGGGACGCGGTGTAGTGTCAACACAGTGAATGGTGGGGATGGTGCGCTGCTTACTGCGACTCAGGATGTTGGGGTCGGTGGGGGGAGTACTTCGAAGACCTCCTCAATCCCACTAACATGCCTTCCAATGAGAAAGCAGAGCCTGGGGAGTCTGAGGTGGGTTTTCCCATCTCTGGGACTGAGGTCGCCGACGTGGTCAAAAAACTCCTTGGTGTTTAGGGCCCAAAGGGTGGATGAGATACGCCCAGAGTTCCTCAAGGCTCTGGATGTTGTAGGACTGTCTTGATACACCTATGCAACATCACATGGACATCGGGGACAGTGTCTCTGGATTGGCAGACCAGGGTGGTGGTCCCCCGCTTTAAGAAAGGGGGCCGGAGGGCGTGTTCCAACTACAGAAGGATCACACTCCTCAGCCTCCCTGGAAAAGTCTATTTGGGGTGTCCTGGAGAGGAGGGTCAGTCGGATAGTTGAACCTCGGATTCAGGAGGAACAGTGTGGTTTTTGTCAGATTAGTGGACCAACTCTACACCTTTGGCAGGGTCCAGGAAGGTGCATGGGAGAATGCTCAACCAGTCTACATGTGTTTTGTGGAGTTGTAAAAGGCATTTGATCATGTCCCTCGGGGAGTCCTGTGGGGGGTGCTCCAGGAGTATGAGGTACCGGACCCCCTGATAACGGCTGTTCGGTCCCTGTACAACCAGTGTCACAGCTTGGTCCGCATTGTCAGCATTAAGTCAAACCCGTTTCTGGTGAGAGTTGGACTCCGCCAGGGCTGCCCTTTGTCACCGATTTTGTTCATAACTTTTATGGACGGAATTTCGAGGCGCCAGCCAGGGTGTTGAGGGGGTCCAGTTTGGTGGGCTCAGGATTAGGTCACTGCTTTTTGCAGATGATGTTGTCCTGTTTGCTTCATCAGGCTGTGATCTTCAGCTCTCACTGGATCGGTTTGTTGCTGAGCATGAAGCGGCTGGGATGGGAATCTGCACCTCCAAATACGAGACCATGGTCCTCAGCCGGAAAAAGGTGGAGTGCCCTCTCACGTTTGGGAGTGAGATTCTGTCCCAAGAGGAGGAGTTCAAGTATCTCGGTGTCTTGTTCACGAGTGAGGGAAGAATGGAGCAGGAGATCGACAGGTGGATCTGTGAAGCATCCGCAGTGATGCGGGCTCTGCATCGGTCTGTTGTTGTGAAAAAGGAGCCAAGCCAAAAGGCAAAGCTCTCAATTTACCAGTCAATCTAGGTTCCTACCCTCACCTGTGGTCATGAGCTGTGGGTAGTGACCGAAAGAACGACATCGCAAATACTAGCGGCTGAAAGGAGTTTCCTTAGCAGGATGTCTGGGCTTTCCCTTAAAGACAGGGTGAGAAGCTCAGTCATCCGGGAGGAGCTCAGAGTAGAGCCACTGCTCCTCTGCATCGAGAGGAGTCAGATGAAGTGGCTCGGGCATCTGATCAGGATGCCTCCCTGGTGAGGTGTTCGGGCACGTCTAACCGGAAGGAGGCCCCAGGACATGTTGGAGGGACTACGTCTCTCGGCTGGCCTGGGAACAACTTGGGATTCACCTGGAAGAGCTAGTAGAAGTGTCCAGGGATAGGGAAGTCTGGGCATCTCTGCTCAAGCTGCTTTCCCCAAGACCCAATCTCGGATAAGCGGAGGAGGATGGATAGATAAATTGACTGATAAAATACATCAGATTTCTATTATTGAAATGCATTAGATTTTGTACCACTGTGTATCAGAAACTTACTGAACTACACAGCAAAGAGAAATATGAGGGATACATTAATTCCTGACTATGTTATTCATCAATGTAAACTTTTACTTCCTATTTCTCATAAGGCAAGATTCTGCAAACCCACTGATAGAATATCTGGGATACTTTCAGCCCGATTCAAATGATAAAACAGCATGTAATGTAGTGCCTGGTCAGTTACTTTTGTGTATTGATTTTTTCCATTCATTTACTTTTCATTCTTCTCTCCTTGGTGAGGCAGCAGTAGCAATTCGCTGACCTGGAACTTTCTGAAAATAACCAGATGTTCCGAGGATAGTCAAGAGTTATAATCATTCTGCTGTGTCCTGGATCTGCCCATAGGAGCCCGCCCAAATCCACCCAGTGTGCTTTTCCCTTTCAAAAAAGGACATTTTAACTATGTATCCAAACCACTCATATTGGCTAATCTCAAACGGGAGAAACAGTAAGTTTATTCAGAAGTATTGACAAGCTTCAGTTAATTGTGGATTGCATCAAACAAAGAACTGTCTTACCTGTACTTCAGCAGGTGAATTTGAGAGATCTATGAGTGGAACATCTTCAGTCTGAGAGACTTGTGGCTTTGACTCCACTTCAATATCAATCAACAAAACCTGCAGTGGAACAGTATTCACAAGCATATAATTGCAAATCAAGCGAGAAAGAGTTTGACTTTAAATGTACAGATCAGATCTGAAAATGAATGCATTCTTATACAATACACCTGGAGAGAAAATAGGCCTGTTCAGTAAGGAAAAAAAAATCTAAACGCATGGCAGAATAAAATATATGCACACTTGACTGGCTAAGCTAATCGATTTACAAATGTTTGTAAATGCTTTAAAAACACATTTTTTTATGCATTTACTTGTTGCTCATTTTCACAAAGTATACAGTGTAAATCTGGTTACCTCTTGCTTTTCATGCTGAACAACTGTATTAGGAAGAGCACCATTATCAAGCAATGGTGCAACCTCAGATTGGACCTTGGAGTTTTTTTCACATGCATCACTCTTTTCGTCTTCTGAAGAGAAATTCAGAGAACAAGGAAAACAGTGATCACTGGCAGGCTGCAGATTAGAATCACTCTGAACTTCAAGCTGACTTTCATCTTCTTGTTGGGAGCTGTAGTTCAAATGTAAAACATAAAACAGTGTTTAAGAGAAAATACAGTTTTCCAAGTTCATATTTTATGATTACATATATAAACACACAGTCACAGTTTGCACACTATACACACATTTAAAATAAAAAAAGCTTCTTACGCTGTTTTTCCTTCCAAAAACATTTCTAGGTTTTGTGCTGTTCCTATCAGCCCCAACATTTTAATTTATGCCATTTAATATAGCCTAATCTAAACTATGTAAAATCTCTGCCAAGGTAAATCCAAAATTTGCCTATCGTAATGTAACGAATACATTTGATAGGCTAATGTTTAATTGAATCAAGTCAATTCATTCCACTTTTGGGCACACTGTTTGGCACTGAGCAGAAAGCCAGCACATTTCAGAGGACACATGGTGCTCATGGATTAAGGAAATCAGCAGCTGGGACCCCATCAATATTCTGCATTCAAAGGGATTTCACAGGCAGAAAGTCTGTTTCAAAAACACTAATAAAAATGAAAAGAAAAAAAAAAGCATCACCATTTATTAAGTCAATTTCAAATTGCAAATACAAAAATGGACAATGCTATTTTCTTACTTTCAGCTTTGGAAGAAAATGTTACAACTTTTGTTGGGCTACTCTTTGAATATTTCTTTTCAGCTTTATTTATAACAACATTTTAGCAAAGCAGCTTACTAAAATTTCATTCTGGACCATTAACTTGGTACTGTGGCCGACTACATCTTTTTTGCTAAAATCAAACCGTGAAAGTTAATGACTTTGTCTGTATAACATACTGTCCTCTAAGCTGTGTTTTCACATCTTTAGTATACATAAAAGTAGAAAATATAGGAATAAAAATTAGGGGGAAAAAAACAATTTTACAAAAATAACTACTTGGGCATTCTTGCATTTAACAATTGCTTCTTTCAATGTGGGCATTTAGCACTGGGGTCAATATCATGACAGAGGTCATTCCTTCAAGCTACACAGTGAAAATGGTTATCTTGGCTATGGATTTATATAGCACCTACCCTAACTTTCTAATATGAAGTTCATTTCTATGTACTGTCTAAAGGGTGATTATCAATGCTTGGGTCTAAGTCTAAAAGCTATATATACTCAGCAAAAAAAGAAACATCCTCTGACTTATAACTGTTTTTGCTTTCAGTAAACTTAATGTGTAAATATTTGTATGAACACTAAAAGAGTCAACACCATAAGACATAAACTAAAAATATTTCACAATGTGTCCCTGAATGAAGGGAGGCTCAAAATCAAAAGTACCAGTCAGTATCTGGTGTGGCCACCAGCTGCTTGAAGTACTGCAGTGCATCTCCTCCTCATGGACTGGACCAGATTTGTCAGTTCTTGCTGTGAGATGTTACCCCACTCTTCCACCAAGGCACCTGCAAGTTCCTGGACATTTCTGGGGGGGAATGGCCCTAGCCCTCACCCTGCGATCCAACAGGTCCCAGACGTGCTCAATGGGATTGAGACCTGGGCTCTTCCATTGCGAGGATGATCAGCTGTCCTTCCTGTCTCCCTGTAGTGCTGTCTTAGGCGTCTCATATGGCAATTTATTGCCCTAGCCACATCAGCAGTCCTCATGCCTCCCTGCAGCATGCCTAATGCACGTTCACGCAGATGAGCAGGGACCCTGGGCATCTTTCTTTGGGTGTTTTTCACAGTCGGTAGACAAGTCTCTTTAGTGTCCTGCGTTTTTAGAACTGTGACCTTAAATGCCTACTTTCTGTAAGCTGTTAAGGTCTTAACGACCATTCCACAGGTGCATGTTAATTAATTGATTATGGTTAATTGAACATGCATGGAAAACATTGTTTAAACCCTTTATAATGAAGATCTGTAAAGTTATTTGGATTTTTAAAACATTATTGTTGAAATACGCAGTCCGGAAAAAGGGACATTTCTTTTTTTGCTGAGTATATATATATATAGCAGAATACCCGTGCTTCGCAGTGGAGAAGTAGTGTTTTAAAGAAGGTACGAAAAAGAAAATGAAAAATTTTAAAAATAACGTAACATGATTGTTAATGTAATTGTTTTGTCACTGTTATGAGTGTCGCTGTGATATATATATATATATAGAAAAATACCGTGCTTACATGATTGCAATGATGTCATGTGTTAAAGAAGTTATGAAAAGAAAAGGAAACATTTTAAAATAATGTAACATGATTGTCAAAGTAATTGTTTTGTGTATTTGGTGGCAGCGTCACAAAGTTGTTTTCGGTAGCTGCATCAGAAAATGTACCACGACGTCTGACACGCCTCCTTTTTACTGTTTTCTCACAGCTTGGATTGCTGCTGTCATATATATATATACACACACACACACATACACACATATATATATAATATACATATATATATACACATACATATCTTCATATCTATATACATATCTACACACACAAATTATATATATATGTGTGTATGTATGTATGTATGTATGTGTGTGTGTGTGTGTGTGTGTGTATATATATATATATATACATATACTTGTGTGTATGTTTGTATGTGTCTATATGTGTGTGTATAGCTTTGGTCACTGAGTGCAAGGGAAAAATAATGAAATATAGTCTATAAGTTATTAAACAGTAAAACATTAACGTTTTAAGAAGTACAGGTACATTGAGCACTACTGGAGTGGTTGCGGGTAAACTACATTTTAAAGACTGTGTAACAAAACAGGTAAGTAACTAACAGCAGCTAAAATGTATATGGATCATCTCTCGGTAGTAGATCCCTTTTGAAAGGCGCTACACGACGGCTGTGGTATAGAAATTACATTTTCTATGTGAACGTTCAAATTTGTGCCTCTGGTAATGTGCCTTACCGGCAATTAAAGAAAATTATTTTTGTGTCCTCTGCCGTGTTAAGAGAGAAAGGCTTTGGTTTGGGATAAAAGGAAAAAGGTGTAAAGAAAGGAAAGTTGCCTTTTTCTTTTATATAGTATAGAGAGATGTGTTCGCTGACGTTATGATCGCCTTTTGGGACAGTCGCGTGGGTCTTGTGTAGACTGGTGAGACGTCCCGCCATTAATCGGCTGTGATGGCACTGTGAGTCCTCCACTCGTATGCGTGTGTTCATAATCCGAGCTGAGGACCTGATAATCGTATACGTGCAAAAGAAAGTGTGAATCGCCTTAATATTATTTTGCCGTGGTGTAGAAAAGGGGTCCCGTGTTTGCACTTGTCTGGGCTATAGCTCAGGGGGCGGATGAAAAAAATTAAAAGTGCTCACTTTGACTTAAGGCAGAAGCGCAGTCAGCGTCTCAAAGGCGGCACAGCTATGCACGCGCTGGCTGCTCGACTTTTGCTGGGCAGGAGACCCAGTTTTGCAGACACGTTCATGATATCAAAAGTCTCAGCGCTTTTGGAGGTCATTCATATATTATATATATAGCAAAATACCCGCCTACGCAGCGGAGAAGTAGTGTGTTAAAGAAGTAATGAAAAAGAAAAGGAAACATTTTAATAATAACGTAACATGATTGACATTGTCATGAGTGTTGCTATCATATATATTCCTGCCTAAATAAGTCACCCTGCTTGCTCTTACTTTTTACCGTTCATTTAATCATGGCTAGTGGCGGAAAAATTATAAAATGGAAGGAGGATGGCTTTACCAAAACAATTATTGATGGCGAATCGATTATTCATAAAGCTTGAATTGGTGATCTGTTTTTCTGTGTTAACCTCATATTTTTCATACTTCTTCTCAAACTAAGGTGGTGCGAGGGTAAAATGAATCGGGATGCGCTGATCAATGTAATCGGTGTACCAGGAAATCATGCATTGACAAAAGCTCCCTTTGCTTGTAATGCAAAGTGTGATTAAATGCATTATTTTTCAACGCGTTATGGAGCACATGCATCGAAGCTTCTCAGCTGTGCTTGTGCTAAGAAAAGGAAAGATTTTAAAAATAGCGTAACACGCTTGTCAATGTGACCTTTTGTAAGTAGTGCCTGGAGGATTCAGTGTGTTGAAACTCTAGAGACAGTGTGTATTAACTTGAGGTAAATGGGAGGGGAGATGATGACGTGACTCCCCCACCCGCCTTAACTGTCAATCCCCCACAAACACAGTCTCTCGGAATTTGCATAAGCACACCCCTTCACCTACAATTTTAACTTAGTTACAAAGTGATCAAAACTCTCGTTTATATCCCGCGCCCTCTCATTAAACTTGTATCCCGCATTACCTGTGGGCATGTGAAACGCCAGCGGTAGCCTGTCTATGAACTTAATTTAAAGTTTAGGTTTACACCTTGCTTTCTTTCCGAGGTAGCAGCACTCATAAATATGGTAGTATATGCCACTCGCCGCTTTTATTGTTTCGCTGCCTTCTCAATTATATAATGCATGTTTTCTTAAGCGCTTTTTGTAGGTCTTCCTGGTTTTCTACGCACTGCGTTGACAGTCAGTTCACGCGGATTACGTGGGAGGCGTGATGATGTCACACGAAACTCCGCCCCCTACGTCTTTACAGCTCTACTCCATTACAGTTAATGGAGAAAATACCTTCCAGTTATGACCATTAGGCGTAGAATTTCGAAATGAAACCTGTCCAACTTTTGTAAGTAAGCTGTAAGGAATGAGCCTGCCAAATTTCAGCCTTCTACCTACACGGGAAGTTGGAGAATGAGTGAGTGAGTGAGTGAGTGAGTGAGTGAGTGAGTGAATGACTGAGTGAATGACTGAGTGAATGACTGAGTGAATGACTGAGTGAATGACTGAGTGAATGACTGAGTGAATGACTGAGTGAATGACTGAGTGAATGACTGAGTGAATGACTGAGTGAGGTCTTTGCCTTTTATTAGTAGAGATATATATAATTTTTTTTTACATTTTATTGTAATCAATCCATACAAATTGATCAATTTTTACAAAAAATAGGATTGAAAAATCAACCCCTACCCCTGAGAAAGAGAACATGGCCAATGGAATAAAACTTAAATATAGTAAAAACTAGCAGAATACCCGCGCTTCGCAGCGGAGAAGTAGTGTTTTAAAGAAGGTAAAAAAGAAAAGGAAAATTTTTTAAAATAACGTAACATGATTGTTAATGTAATTGTTTTGTCATTGATATGAGTGTTGTTCTCATATCTATCTATATATATATTTCTCTATCTATATATATATATATACCAGCTTGGCAGCGGAGAAGTAGTGTGTTAAGAAGGAAGAGAAAGAAAAGGAAACATTTTAAAAATAATGTAACATGATTGTCAAAGTAATTGTTTTGTGTATTTGGCGGCAGCGTCACAAAGTCGTTTCGGGTAGCTGCATCAGAAAATGTACCACGCGGCGTCTGACACGCGCCCCTTTTTACTGTTTTCTCACAGCTTGGATTGCTGCTGTCATATATACACACACACACACACACACACACACAAATTATATACATGTGTGTATGTATGTATGTGTGTGTGTGTGTGTGTGTGTGTGTATATATATACACATACATATACTTGTGTATATATTTTGTATGTGTCTATATGTGTGTGTGTATAGGTTTGGTCACTGAGTGCAAGGGAAAAATAATAAATTATAGTCTATAAGTTATTAAACAGTAAAACATTAACGTTTTAAGAAGTACAGGTACATTGAAATTACATTTTCTATGTGAACATTCAAATTTGTGCCTCTGGTAATGTGCCTTACCGGCATTTAAAGAAAATTAGTTTTGTGTCCTCTGCAGTGTTAAGAGAGAAAGGCTTTGGTTTGGGATAAAAGGAAAAAAGGTGTAAAGAAAGGAAAGTTGCCTTTTTCTTTTTATATAGTATAGCAAAATACCCGCGCTTCGCAGTGGAGAAGCAGTGTGTTAAAGAAGCAATGAAAACAAAAGGAAACATTTTGAAAATAACGTAACCTGATTGTCAATGTAATTGTTTTGTCACTGTTGTGAGTGTTGTTGTCTATATATATATATATATATATATATATATTTACACACACACACACACATATATATATATATATATATCTATACATATACATATATATATATATATATATACACACACACACACATAAGCATATATATATATACATATACATACATATCTACATATATACACACACAGCTATTTCGTATCAGTGCAATACGCTGTTTGTTAAAAGCAGTTGACTCCGCTCTTACGTGCAATAACAAATCAAATCATTCAGTTGTCTTTGCTCATATGTCATTTTAGAGCTGGACGCCTGGCATCTTTTTTTGGCCACAAGTTAGTTTCTGTTTGGTGTGAGGTTCTGTGTTGTGGAGATTCTCAGGATGGATTGCAGGTGCTCATCAGTGAGGCGACTCCTGTGTGCTGTTTTGTTAGTCTTTATCACTGAGAAGAGCTTCTCACACAGATATGTGCTACCAAACATGCACAAGGTTCGAGCCGCATGTAGAAGGACTTTTTGTTCTTCAAAGTCACCAAAGCGCCGTGCAAACTCAGTGTGCAATAACTGTAGCTTCGCAATAACTTGCAGCATCATAAGGTAGACTTGATTAGCGTGGTAAGTGTTCGGCAAGGCAGCTGAAGCGCTGCTTTATGGGATCTGTAGTTTATTGTGTTACCAGCGCTTCATATACCGGGCTTTAATAACAATAATACAGTATATAAAATGATCTCGGGCGGATAAATTACGCGCCGGGCGGATGTGGCCTGATGCCCTTGAGTTTGACACATATGGACTAAATAGAACTTGAAAAGATATATTTTTCAAATGTGATCGCGCAATTCAGATAGAGTTGGCGCAAGACTACAGCCTGCATGCCTCAATGAGTCATCCTCCCTCGCTCTTACTTTTTACAGTTCATCTAATGAATACACTGAGTATGGCTTTACCAAAACAATCATTGATGGCGAATAAAGTATCCATTATTCGAGTATGTAGAGCGGGATATATATATATATATATATATATATAGATATATATATATATATATATATATATACATATATATATATATATATATATATATATATATATATACCCGTGTATCTCAGCGGAGAAGTAGTGTGTTAAAAAAGGTAGAAAAAGAAAAAGGAACATTTTAAAAATAACGTAACATGACTTTCAATATACAGTATTTGTTTTGTGAGTGTTACTGAGTGTTGCTGTCATCAAGGATTTGATTATCATTATTTCTTTCAATCAGGTTCAGTATTTGTAGGATGTGTTGTGTTCAAGTTACATTCCGTGTTTGTCAATCGTTGTAAAGATGACAGGTTTCATTCATCGATTCATTTCTTACTGCATCAATAAACAGCTCGTCTTCTTCTTTATCTGAGACCTGACACACTGCATGCACGGGTTTTTACACTGTCTTCCTTTAGCGGGACATTGACTTTTTCCACCGTGTGCTTTGTTTCCACAGTAGCTGCATTTATGAATATGCTTATCAGACGCCTTCATATTTTTGCTGCCTTTTCAATTGTGTAATTCGGTTTTGTTCAGCTCTTTGGAACTGTTGCTTTTATCTGTGCACTGCGTCAGTTCACATGAGCCACTCGGTGTACTTGCATCGAAGGTTCCCAGCTGTGCTGGTGCCATCTCGTGCTATGTCCATAGCTTTATTTAATGTTACCTTAGTCCTGGCACTTAAAACTTTCTCTCGCAGTTTCGCTGAGTTTGTGCCAAACACCACGCTGACCATCTCATCTTCCTCTGCATAAGCACAGTCCTTAACCCGTGAATATTTAGTGGCAGTTTGCTATTGGATTGCCGCTGACGGACGGCCTTATATGGGCAGGCACTAAATTACAAAAGCCAGCGGCAGCCCGTCTATGAACTTAATTTAAAGTGTAGGTTTACATCGTGCTTTGTTTCGAGTAGCAGAACTCATCAATATGGTTGTATATGTCACTTTCCGCTTCTTATTGTTTCGCTGCCTTCTCAATTATATGTTTTCTTCAGCGCTTTTTTGAGGTCTTCCTGATTTTCTATGTGCTGCGTGATTACGTGGGAGGCGTGATGATGTCACATGAAACTCCCCCCACGGCGTTGAAGCTCATCTCCATTACAGTAAATGGAGAAAAACTGCTTCCAGTTATGACCATTACGCGTAGAATTTCGATATAAAACCTGCCCAACTTTTGTAAGGAAGCTGTAAGGAATGAACCTGCCAAATTTCAGCCTTCCTCCCACACGGGAAGTTGGAGAATTAGTGATGAGTCAGTGAGTGAGTCAGTGAGTGAGTCAGTGAGTGAGTGAGTCAGTGAGTGAGTCAGTGAGTGAGTGAGGGCTTTGCCTTTTATTAGTATAGATAAATAAATTGATGAGTTTAATAGGCAGATAAAGATAAATGGAGAAGAAAAAGAAATGGGGTTTGAATCTACTTCCTCAGTGCTTTAAGAGCTTATTGTAAAATATTATTGATTTAATCCTTTCAGGTTTTGAAAAAGTTCTGCACAGATCCTCTAAGTAAGAATTAGATTTTGTTCCAATTTCAAATAATATAAAACATCAGTTACCCACTGACTTAAGAGAGGAGAGTTTGGATTCTTCCAGTTTAGCTAAATAAGTCTGTGTGCCAATAGTGTAGTAAAGGCAATTAGTTTGTTTGTCCTTCTCCACTTTAAACCCATCTGGAAGAACACCAAACACAGCTGTTAGTGGATTAGCAAAGATTGTGACAACAAGGCTGTCTGAAAGGCACTTAAAATTTTTTTGTCCAGAATAATTTTAAAGTGGTGCAGGCCCAAAACATGACCCAGTGAGGCTGGGACTCGATTGCAGCGTTCACAGGTTGGATCTTGCCCTGGAAACATTTTGGACAGTTTTAAGACAAACAGATGTGCTTCATATATAATTTTAAGTTGTATAATTGTATGCTTTGCATATATGGAGCTTGAGTGAATTCTATGCATTGCTACCTTCCACTCCTTTTCTGATATGTTGAGTGAGAGATCCTCTTTCCATTGTCCTCTTAGATCTTTGAAAGGGTGGGACTGTAAAATAATTTTATGTATTGCAGAAATGCTGTCTGAGTCCTTGAAACTGAGCAATATTTTTTCCAGCATTGAGGAAGGCGGGAGATGAGAAAAAAATCGGGCAGGTTCTGTTTAACAAAGTTTCTAATTTAAAGATAGTGAAAGGAATGTGTTGTTGGAAAGTTAAAATTTGGATTGTAATTGTTCATAGGATGCAAATATGTTGTCTATATAAAGATCTCTAAGTAATTTAATCCCAAATGTTTTCCAGATATTAAAAACTGCATATGTTTGCAAGGGTTGAAAAAGTTGGTTCTCGTGCAGAGGTGCCACAGATAAAAGATTCTCTATCTTAAAATGCTTCCTACATTGGTTCTATATTCTGAGTAAGTGAAGCACAATTGGGATATTAGTATATCAGTGATAACTTGCAATAATAGGGACACAAAGCAGGGAAAATAAAGTAGTACTGCAGGATTTTATTTCTAATGCGGACCAAGCCTGTGTATGTTCATCTGTGTGTGTCCAGATTTTTATAGCTTGTATGTTTGCTGCCTAGTAATAAAACTGAAAAGTTAGGTAGAGCCATGCCACCTTCTGTCTTAGGTCTTTGTAGAGTCGCTCTTTGGATAAGTGGATGTTTAAGGTTCCAAATAAATTAGGTTATAGTTGAATCTAATTGCTTAAAAAATTATTTATTGATGTATATTGGAATGTTTTGAAATAAAAAAGCTTAGGAAGGGTATTCATCTTAACAATGTTAATTCTTCCAGCTAGAGTGAGATGGAGGGTTGACCATCTATGCAAGTCTTGCTTAATTTTTTTCCATATAGACAGTGAAATTTTGTTGATAAAGAGCTTTGTTTACTTGTGATATTTACCCCTAGGTATTTGAACTGATCTGCAATGATAAAAGGCAAGGTGTCCAATCTAATATTGTGTGCTTGATAATTCACTGGAAAGAGCACTTTTATTCAAATTCCAAGGCCAGAGATCTTTTCAAATTCTGTAAGTGTTGTTAAGACTGCAGGCACAGTATTTTGTGGGTCTGGTATACACAAAACCATATCATCGGCATATAGAGAAATTTTCTGTTCAAGTCCTTCTCTGATAATCCCCTTTATCTGATAAGTATTTTAACAGTGAACTGCCAGTGGCTCAATGGCAATTGCAAAAAGTATTGGTGACAAGGGGCATCCTTGTCTGAACCACATTCTAGTTTAAAGTAGTCTGAGCAAATGTTAATACAAACTGAAGCTTCTGGATTGGTATACACTAGTTTGATCCATGCACAAATGTTCGGGCCAAACCCAAATTTCTCTAATGTAGTGAAAAGTTAGTTCCATTCAATCATATGAAATGCTTTTTCTGCATCCAACGATATCATCATCTCTGGTGTGTTTGACTTTTCTGGTGAATATGTTACACTAGAAAAATACCCGCGCTTCGCAGCAGAGAAGTAGTGTGTTAAAGAAGTTATGAAAAAGAAAAGGAAACATTTTAAAAATAACATAACAGTGACAAAACAATTACATTGACAATCATGTTATGAGTGTTGCTGTCATCAAGGATTTGATTATCATTATTTCTTTCAGTCAGGTTCGTAATTGGAGGATGTGTTGTGTTCAAGTTATATTCCGTGTTTGTCAACCGTTGTAAAGATAACAGATGTCATTCATCGAAGTGTTCACTACCCAAATCGCTACTTGTGAATCCAAGATGTTTAACAGGCATTCCCGGTGTTAACTTGTGGATTTGCCTGCGAATATTTAGCAGCAGCATGTCTATGAACTTGTGGATCTGCCTGCGAGTATTTAGCGACAGCATCTCTATGAACTTGTGAATTTGCCTGCAAGTATTTGGCAGCAGCGTCACAAAGTTGTTTCCGTCTAGCTGCATCAGAAAATGTACCACGACGTCTGACACACCTCCTTTTTACTGTTTTCTCACAGCTTGGATTCCTGCTGTCATAATCGGTTTGAGTTTCATGGTTTGTTTCAATTACGTTAGTATTTGCAGGACTTGTTGTGTTGAAGTGACATTACCATCTGTCAAGCGTTGCCTAAGCATACAACCGGTTTCATCGATAACTTCACATCCAGCTTTTGAGATTTGAAACATTCATAAACATCAAAGTATCAACTACTAAAATCGTCACCTGTGAATCTAAGATGTTTATGAGGCATTGGCGGTTCTCCAAAGGTGTAAAATATTTGGCCATTTTGGTACACTTGAAAGTGACAACCAAACAATTCAGCGGCAGCCATCAACTCACATGCAGAATAGGTGAAGGGCTTAAGCATTTCACTCTTATAGTGCTCCTGTATAGTATAATTATCTCCTATACCGTCATCAGTCCACACCTTGAACCTGTCCCAAGCATTCAATACATAAGACACAATGTTCCTCCGGATATCAAGAGTGAGACTGATATGGCCGTGCAATATGCAACACAGAGAGAATGGAAAAGATTAGATTTTGTCCAATTTCAAATAATATAAAACATCAGTTACCCACTGACTTAAGAGAGGAGAGTTTGGATTCTTCCAGTTTAGCTAAATAAGTCTGTGTGCCAATAGTGTAGTAAAGGCAATTAGTTTGTTTGTCCTTCTCCACTTTAAACCCATCTGGAAGAACACCAAACACAGCTGTTAGTGGATTAGCAAAGATTGTGACAACAAGGCTGTCTGAAAGGCACTTAAAATTTTTTTGTCCAGAATAATTTTAAAGTGGTGCAGGCCCAAAACATGACCCAGTGAGGCTGGGACTCGATTGCAGCGTTCACAGGTTGGATCTTGCCCTGGAAACATTTTGGACAGTTTTAAGACAAACAGATGTGCTTCATATATAATTTTAAGTTGTATAATTGTATGCTTTGCATATATGGAGCTTGAGTGAATTCTATGCATTGCTACCTTCCACTCCTTTTCTGATATGTTGGTAGAGATCCTCTTCCATTGTCCTCTTAGATCTTTGAAAGGGTGGGACTGTAAAATAATTTATGTATTGCAGAAATGCTGTCTGAGTCCTTGAAACTGAGCAATATTTTTTTCCAGCATAGGGGAGGGGCGGAGATGAGAAAAATCGGGCAGGTTCTGTTTAACAAAGTTTCTAATTTAAAGATAGTGAAAGGAATGTGTTGTTGGAAAGTTAAAATTTGGATTGTAATTGTTCATAGGATGCAAATATGTTGTCTATATAAAGATCTCTAAGTAATTTAATCCCAAATGTTTTCCAGATATTAAAAACTGCATATGTTTGCAAGGGTTGAAAAAGTTGGTTCTCGTGCAGAGGTGCCACAGATAAAAGATTCTCTATCTTAAAATGCTTCCTACATTGGTTCTATATTCTGAGTAAGTGAAGCACAATTGGGATATTAGTATATCAGTGATAACTTGCAATAATAGGGACACAAAGCAGGGAAAATAAAGTAGTACTGCAGGATTTTATTTCTAATCGGACCAAGCCTGTGTAGTTCATATATATATATATATATATATACATACATATATATATATACATACATATATACATACATATATATATATATATACATACATATATATATATATATATATATATATATATATATATATATATATATATATACATATACATATATATATACATATACATATATATATACATATACATATATATATACATATACATATATATACATATATATACATATATACATATATATACATATACATATATATACATATATATACATATATATACATATATATACTCAGCATAAAAAAGAAGCATCCCTTTTTCAGGACTGTGTAATGTTTTAAAAATCCAAATAACTTTACAGATCTTCATTGTAAAGGGTTTAAACAATGATTTCCATGCATGTTCAATTAACCATAATCAATTAATTAACATGCACCTATGGAATGGTCGTTAAGACCTTAACAGCTTACAGAAAGTAGGCATTTAAGGTCACATTTCTAAAAACGCAGGACACTAAAGAGACTTGTCTACCGACTGTGAAAACACCCAAAGAAAGATGCCCAGGGTCCCGCTCATCTGCGTGAACGCGGCATTAGACATGCTGCAGGGAGGCATGAGGACTGCTGATGTGGCTAGCGCAATAAATTGCCATGTCCGCACTGTGAGACGCCTAAGACAGCGCTACAGGGAGACAGGAAGGACAGCTGATCATCCTCGCAGTGGAAGACCACGTGTAACAACACCTGCACAGGATCGGTACATCCAAATATCACACCTGCGTGACAGGTACAGGATGGCCACAACAACTGCCCAAGTCACACCAGGAACACACAATCCCTCCATTAGTGCTTAGACTGTCCGCAATAGGCTGAGAGAGGCTGGACTGAGGGCTTGTAGGCCTGTTGTAAGGCAGGTCCTTACCAGACATCACTAGCAACAACACCGCCTATGGGCACAAACCCACCTTCGCTGGACCAGACAGGAGTGGCAAAAAGTGCTCTTCACTGATGAGTCACGGTTTTGTCTCACCAGGGGACGGATTATATATATTATATACATATATATATATGTGTATATATACATATATATATATACACATATACATATATATACATATATATATATACACATATACATACATACATATACATATACACATATACATATATATATACATATATATATATATATATATATATATATATATATACATATACATATATATATATACATATATATATATATATATATATATATACATATACATATATATACATATATATATACATATATACATATATACATATATATATATATACATATATATATATATATACACATATACATACACACACACACACACACACACATACATATGCACACACATGTAGACGGAGCTGGAGCATTTCTGCGGGAATGGAGTGAATAAACTGTGCGTGCCCTGCAATATCGTACTTTGCCTTCAGTGTGCCATTACACTGCAGCTCAATCACCTACATCTGAATCTGCACAGGTGCCGTTTCCACATCGACGGCAAATGGGTTGCGAAACAACTCAAAATTCTTTTTTTGTTCTTCAAAGTCACCAAAGCGCCTTGCGAACTCAGTGGGCAGTGCGCTCAGTTTATCAGCAAAATGTGTATTTGGGAACACCGTTGTGCCGACTTGGTTCAACATTACTTGGCAACAGGGAAAGTGGGGCAAGTTGCACTGGTGCATGTGTGTCTCCCATAAAAGTAGCTTCACTTGAAATCACTTTGTGATTTTGCACAGGTAAAAACGTCTGCTGTCAGATTCTTCTTTAACTCTTCTGCTTTCTGTATCTTGTGCATTGCATTCAGGTCTTTCAGGTTATCTTGATGTTTTGTCTCATAGTGCCGTCTTAGATTAAATTCTGTAATTACAGCCACATTAGCTCCACAAATGAGACACACGGGTTTACCGGCAATGTCAGTAAACATATACTCAGCCTCCCAACGGTTTTTAAAGGCTCTATGTTCAGAATCACCTTTTCTCTTCGGCATTGTGTGGGCTAGCTTCGCAATAACTTGCAGCATCATAAGCTAGACTTGATTAACGCGGTAAGAGTTCGGCAAGGCAGCTGAAGCGCTGTATTATGGGATCTGTAGTTTATTGTGTTACCAGCGCTTCATCTCCCCGGGCCATTAATAACAATAATACAGTATATAAAATGATCTCGCGGGCCGGATTTAATTACACGCCGGGCCGGATGTGGCCCGTGGGTCTCGAGTTTGACACATATGGACTAAATAGAACTTGAAAAGATATATTTTTTCGAATGCGATTGCGCAATTCAGATCGAGTTGACACGCACTACAGTACATCGAGCCCGCGTGCTATTGTGGTTTTGCCTGCGTGCCTCAATAAGTTACCCTCCCCTCGCTCTTACTTTTTTACCGTTCATCTAATGAATACACTGAGTATGGCTTTACCAAAACAATCATTGATCGCGAATAAAGTATCCATTATTCATAAAGCTTCAATTGGTGATCTGTCTTTCTGCGTTAACCGCATATTTTTTCATACGTCTCAAACGAAGGGGATGTGAAGTTAAAATGAATAAAAATGCATGCGTACATACTCAGTGCATCCCCTCTTGGGAATCGAACCTCCAACGTCGGCGCTAGAGGCGAAGCCTCTACTATTGCGCCACGGCGTGTGGTTTGTCTACTTGAGCGTAGCAGTGTAATTCGGTTTTTGTTCAGCACTCTATGGAACCGTTGCTTTTTGTCTGCGCACTGCGTCAGTTCACGTGAGCCGCTGAATATGGTTTTATATGTCACTCACTTGCTTCTAATTGTTTCGCTGCCTTCTTAATTATATAATGCATGTTTTCTTCAGTGCTTTTTGGAGCTCTTCCTGGTTTTCTATGTACTGCGTAATTACGTGGGAGGCGTGATGAGGTCACACGAAACTCCGCCCCCCCACGGATTTCAAGCTCAACTCCATTACAGTAAATGGAGAAAAATAGCTTCTAGTTATGACCATTATGCCCAACTTTTGTAAGGAAGCTGTAAGGAATGAGCCTGCCAAATTTCAGCCTTCTACCTACACGGCAAGTTGGAGAATTAGTGATGAGTCAGTCAGTCAGTGAGGGCTTTGCCTTTTATTAGTATGGATTTAACAGGCATCAAAGTTTGGAAGCTATGTGTTGGCCTTTAATAAATCCAGATTGATCCTGTGATATTACCGAAGGCAGCACTTTCTCCATCCTTCTCGATAGGACTTGAGAGAGTATCTTAACATTATTATTCAGAAGTGAAATTGGTCTGTATGATGCACATTGTCATAATTCCTTATTTTGTTTAGGAAAGATGGTGATTAATGCTTGGTGAAAAGTTTGAGGTAGAATTTGATTGCCTCTAACTTTCTGTAAATGTTGCTAATAATAGGAGAGCTAGATGAAAGGAGAATTTCTTATAAAATTCAGCAGGGTAGACATCAGGGAATGCTGCTTTCCCAGTCTGAAGTGACTTTATAGCATCTAGTAATTCTGATAGCGCCAGAGGTTTATCCAATTCCTCTGCACTAAGTATCTATTTGTGGTATCTGCAATGCATTCAGAAATGCATTAGATTGTGTGTTGTCTTCTTTAAACTCAGTAGAATATAAGGATTTATAGTAGTCTGTAAATGTGTGCATTATATTTTTATGGTCAATGATTTTGTCTCAGTTCGTGTTGATGATTGTTAGTATTGGATTGCAAACTTCTTGCTTGTGGATTTGTTGAGTTAAGAGCTTATTAGCTTTCTCTTCGTGTTCATAGTAATGATGCCTTGATTTAAAAATTAGTTGTTCAGTTTATTTAGTTGTTAAGAGGTTGAGCTTTGAATGCAGAGCCTGCCTTTTCCTATGAAGAGCCTCACTTGGACACCTGGCATGTTCTTGATCTATTCTAGGATTTCGCTGGTTATCTCTGATACCTTCTTGGTTTCGAATTTATTTCTGTGGGAAAGATATGAATTAATCTGTCCTCTTAAGAAGGCCTTTAGGGTTTCCCCAGAGTATTCCTGCAGAGACCTCTGAGGATATATTTGTCTCTAGAAAGAAACTGAATTGTTTTGATATAAATTCTGTACAGTTCTTGTCTGCTAATAGAAGTGGGTTAAGACGCCATCTGTGAGATGAGTATGTGGGGCATAATGATTTTAGTTCCAAGATGAGAGGGGCATGGTCGGAATTAACAATAGTGTCGTACTTGCAAGATTTAATAAGGCAAGAAATTATTACCTATAAAGAAATAATCAATTCTTGAGTAGCAATGATGCACTGGTGAGTAGAAGGAATATGGTATTGAGTTTGGGTTTAGAAATCTCCAGGGGTCTGAGAAGTTGTGTCTTTGCAGTGTTAGAGTGGATTTAAAACACAATTAAAGTCCCCAGCCATTATAATTTGAGTGTTCACATTAAATACATTTTGCATGAATTCCCCCTCAACATTGGGTGCATAAACATTTATCAAAATCATTTTACAGTTAAATAAGTTGCCCATGACCATCACATATCTCCCTTCAGGATCAGATATTACATCTGGTGCTACAACTGAGATTGTTCTATGTATGAGAATTCCCACACCTCTAGTTTTCTTTGTAAAGCTGGAATGGAAAATTTGGCCAGTCCAGTCTTTTTGCAGCCAGAACTGATCCCTGCGTAAAACTACTGTTTTCGCGTTTAGACCTGTTAGGTGAGAGAATACTCTCTTTCTGAAAAGAGATAGCTTACTGTGTTGAATTACTTTGGTAGTTCTGGTAGTCAGGGAAAAGCAACAACTGAAGCTGTCAACCACCCTACTGCTATACCAAAGTGCTGCTGGTCAAAGGCTGTTCTGGGAATCTTTGAATTTGAAGAGATGCTACAGCCACCCTCTTTTCCAGAACTGGCCCTGTGCGACTACCACATTCTTAACAACTAATTTTGTTTAGTTCCATTTCTCTTAATGAACCAGTCTCAAAACATTAGGATCACACAACTGCATGACCATCTTTTGTAGTCTATTTGTATTTGAGAATGTTGTACAAGGTAACCTAGATAAGCTTAGTAGGGTATTCTTCTCTTTGTAGTTTTTTTTTGTCTAGTATTTACAAAATAAATCTTTATGAATTAAGCCCCTTGTATTCTTTACCTGTTGAGCTGCCTTTTTTAAATAGGATATAGCTATATTTCATCTGCATTGAGCTGCTTGCAGGTTATACTTAAGCAAATATGTTAAAATTAACACAAATACGCATCACATATCATGGGAATGTCCGCAAATACGGATAATTCACTTTTGGTGATATTGCTCACTTGTATGTGGAAGTTATAAATTTTTGACTTACCTTGATAACTTTTGCTTTCTTGCTGACAGTGGAGACTTTACAATTTCAGATAACTGAGCAGAAGATGCCACTGTTCTCTGAAGTGACCGTGGGGTTATTGCTGGGATTCCAGAGGCTCTTCTGCTCACAGGTGTAGGCAATGCAGAAGTATGCCTTACACGCGATATCAAGGACAAGCGTTTACTGGAATGTTTTGGGGTCTGTAGAGCTGTACTTTCCATAATATTTCCAGCACCTGTCGGCAGGTCACTAAATAGGACATAAAGCACTTTTGTTAAGATTTAAGGGCAGTGAACCTTTGAAAAAAACAAAGGTAATTATCTATACATGGACACAAGGCTACAAAAGAGATACCAACTTCCAAAGCAAATAAGTAGCTTTCATAAAGTATCATTGTCCTGCTAAAACAGAATAGAGGTGTTAAACAAAAGTTGGGGAAACCAAAAATAAAGGATTACTTGTTTTGAAAATACTAGAACAAATCAGTGAACAGAGTACATGCCTGAAAATTAAGGTATATGATGGGTAAATGCAGATTAATTTCTACTGATGAGGTAATTATTTTCATTTTAAAGTAGGATATGTTTTTATTAGCTACCTTATTAATATTATATTTAAAAAGTAAAACCAATGGTAACTCAACTTGCTGTAGAAAAATAACCTAACTGATTTGGAAATTTTACATAAATAGTGGTATGGAAGAATGGGTAACTTAACAAGACTGTTTATACAGCTTTCTAGCCTCATTTAAATGCTTGTGCAAGCTTTAACATTTCTGCAGATTTTTTTGATAAAGGTGTTCAAGGGACAGACTAGGCTTGTAAACAATTGCACCCTTCACACACACAGGACATGTTTTGAAATTAAAGGGATCAAACTGTAACGGAGTGCGGACTCTGAGGCTAGGAATCTGCAGCGGCAATTGGGAGGTTTCTGGTCCAAATCCTGTAAATGCCAGAAGTGATTCCAATCCGTTGGGCACTTAACCTGCAATTGGTCCATCCTGGGTATGATTTTAACCTGCATCCAGCCGTGGAAGCAGATGTTCCAATCTGCAGGGAAAACACAGGGGACGGTGGCAAGATTGGCACTCAAAACCAAACACCTTCATTTAAACTAGTGTGGTGCTGAGGTATCACCATTGCACAATTGTGCTTGGGTCCTAAGGTGATTCATCATGTGTTGGGTGTGGCAACGAGCTGTATCAGTGCATGCTGCCATTTTGCCTGAAGGGTTACAGTGGCTTGAATTATTAAAGAGCACTCCTAACGATCGATCGATAGATAGATACACACACGCATATATAAAAAAATTGATAAGTGTTGTATTGTTAGATGGATTTATTTATGTAAAGTCTAAATAAACAATATTAAGTGTCTTACTGTTTAATATGGAAATAAAAGATCAGTATATTACAAACTATTTAAATTAATAATACAAAAATAGATTGATGACAGTTTAATTTAATAGGTCTAAAACGATTTCTTTGTATTTTAACACTATAAAAGTTTCACTTCTGCATCTTCTAAACCTAAGAGTTGCATCTACGTTATATGTACTATATGTAAAGAAATAATATAAACCACTATAGCACTATCTATATTTGTATAAATAAAATGCAGCTCTGAATGACTCATTCAAACACTCAACAAAAACGTTACTTCCAGTTTAGTTAAAAAGCTGAAATTTGGCTAGATGGTACATGTAGGCCAGTAGGTATCCACAAGAATGGACATTTCAGCATATAAATATTTAGAGATAATTCCCCAATAATAAAAGTAATACCCCAAAAATGCTTTCATGAATTTGATTGAAATTGCATGTTGCAGAAAAATTGGAGAACATTTGTTTGTTGATATTTATTAACCCCTTCTTCAGCCCTTGATTTTCTGTTTTTATGGGAAAAAATATTTTGTGAAATACTCTACTTTTGGGGTGTCTAAGAAGCTCAAAAATGAAAAAAAAAGTATATTATTATACAATAACTGCCAAATAGTTCAATCTACTTATTATGTGGTGCTGCATATTTATATACTAGTAATAGGATGTCAGGGCCGAAAGGATTAATATTACTCTATGAATATGCGCTGCACGGAGAATGGGCTTTATGCAAATTAAGGATGAGAGGAAGAGATAGACAGGCAAAGCAGATATTAGGCTGAACGGATGATTGAAAAAGCCATGACATGCTCACGTTGTGAAATGTAAACACGTTTGGAGAAGCCCAATGAATATTCAAATCTCTTTGGTTAGGAAGCGCTGTTTTTTTGCTGTTAACTACCAGCTCTCATCTTGGTTATTTCCTCTGCACCATCGGCATTTGTCTCTACTGAAAACCAGCTGAACCCCTGCTCATCAATTGTAGTGCTACACATTTCAAGGAAGAAAACGTCTATCTTAGACAGTAGCACTGGAATTTGTAATATGGAAATACTTTGTTCTATTCACTCTTCATGTTAATACATCAGTGTAACACACTGAAGGGTACTGACACTTCAAGCACTGCCTGCATGTACTGTGTACTCACATCTGTGGATTTTCACAGGGGACTAAATACAAGTGACAAAAAAAATGTAATACTGTATTTCATTGAACAGTTTAAACAAATGAAAACTGTTAACATCTAATAGCAGGTAAACCTTCACTGTTACATTATAAAACGCCAGTCAGCAGTACAGGGCTAGAGGCAGTGTTGAGAGAGATGACTGTTGTGCAAAAGGTGAGCAGCTTGGAGCAGGTGGTCTCTCGGAAGAAAGAAACTGTGGAGAATGGAACGTAAGAGGAGGATCCCTGTGTAGTGGGATTCTCAGGTGGAACTTTCTCCAGGAAGTTAAGTGTGCTCCAAGGCCAGAATATCAGAGCAGACTTAAATTAAAATTACTGTGCTGCAAGGTTGAAACCGCCGAGCAAGAGGCAGAGACATTAGTGGCATACTTTGGGGCCAGGACACCAAAATGAGTTGTGGAGAAGCCAGTGGCAAGCTCTAGAATCAGAACATTGGAGTGGAGTGCGCAGAGGCATTTCAGGTGTTCTCCCAGCCCAGAGCAGGCTTACAGAGACATTTACAGCATGCTCGGAGGATGAAACATCGACACTTCTAAACGATAACCCTCCTCCCTCTAATGGGAGGTACAAATATGATGAAAGTAGTTTTCAGCCCATTACAGTGTTTACATTGTTTTATAGTATATAGGCCATTGGCTTAAATTTGCGAAATATTCATTTCCTTTTTAACACTATTGCAGTTCATTACAATATAGTATATACTCAAATTTTATATTACTTCTACTAATTACCTGTTTCATTTCAAAGAATACACTTTCCTGTAAAGGTGTGTTTTGTAATAAATTATAACAAAAGCCAATTCACAAGAAAAAGCAGAAAAAAAAAAAACGGAATTGATCTACTGCAGGAATGATTTCTCATATGCAATTGTGTATAGCATGTCCAAGAATAAGGAGCTTCGGGGGCATGACATTATTACTACTTAATTGATGCCTTTATCCAATGCAACTTACAACATCTAAGATAAAAGAAATGTATCTAATTGTGTTTTTGCAGTTGGAACACAGGTAGGAGACTTGCTTATGGTCACAGTGTCTTTAGCAGAATTTGAACACATAACTCACAGGGTTTAAAATCCTGGGTCCAAAGCCTTAACCACTACACTACAGCCAATATTAGCTCTTCATTAAAAATAATAATAATAAAAAAAATATATAATATATAAGAAAAGCAGATTGTTAGTTCAGAAATTACCTTGGAACAATGCTATGTGACAGCAGCCTTTTAGGTTGCAAAATCTGTTGAGTTTTTTCAAATGGTGTAACTAAAATGGAAAAAAATAAACCAGTCAGAGGTTATATAGACCTTATGTTAAAACAACTTCCTAACCTCTCATTATAATTCTAGAAAATAAAAATATATATATAAGTTAGAGATTATAACAATACAAATCTATTTTATATAATACATATCAACATAATAGTAAGCAAAAAAAAAAAAACAAAACATACTCTCTGATTGTCCAGGAAGTTTCCGTTGACCAGTGGGTGTAGGGGCAACCAATGCCTTTGGCTTTTTACATACATCTATCTTAGCAGTACTTCCAGCTTTACTCTTCTGTGATGAGCATGACAAATTCGGTACCGAGCTCAGCCTTTGCAATCCTTTATCCAATGGAGTATGTGGAATAGTTGCCCCTTGCTTCCTCATGGGACTATTTAGTTTGCTAGCGCTTGCAGACTTTACCACTTTTGACACAGCTGTACTTTTTATGTGAGATGATGATAATTTTGCACCAGCAGCTAATGATGATACAAGTTTGTTTCCAGTACCAGACAGTTTCACCTTTGGTTTACTAAGAGACGAATTTAATGAGATGTTCATTTTACCTGGGCAAAAAAAAAGGACAAACACACACGTTAAACATTTTAATAAAGGAATTGTTTTCCACGATAAGACATCCGTATTTGTTTGTATTAGCACATGTGGTAAGAAAGTTACTATTTCATATATTTACTGGAAAAAATTTGTCAAAAGCAATAAGTCTGAATATCAAAACCCTATGCACCTTCAAATGCAATGCATACTTAACTTTTTTTTTTAATCTAAGTGCTGTATCTGTTCAGGATGCAATCAATCATCAACATTCATACATCAGTATTTTTTATTTAGCACACTTCTCACCAAAAATTAAGGGTCTTAATATATTATATACCTGGTCATCTACCGAGTAGGTATTTAGAGGGAGTTGGCAGCATCCTTTGACTGAAATTGGGTTAGGAAGAGAATAGTCTGGTATAATCCTTTAATAATTTGCTTTTAATTTTTTGTTACGGTTTACAATTTTCCTGTCTTGTTTTATAGTAGAGCGAATTAAGAGTACAGTAGGAAAGTCATTATGGGGTTATTGTAGTATTAGCATACTACAATTCTTAATTTGTGGGTATGGCTTTGCACATGTGGACAAACTAAAGAACATTTTTGCCAACCTCTTCTACAAACAAGTATATGCAGAGCTTTGTCTTGTACTCCAAGTACAAGCTTGTGATCATAACTCCACATGTTGAAACCAAGTGATGAATAAAATGGTGCCACAGCCTTGCAGTGTCATTCCGATATGTGAATCCCAACAATTTACCTTCTGGATAGAATATATATTTAATTAAAACCTGCACCTCTAACTTTTATATAAGAGGTGATAAAACCATCTGATTTTCAAAATTCAGATTTACAATAAAAAAATTTGTTAATAGAGAAAGTCTTTACTATTTCCACATTGATTTATTATTTTTTTTTTTATAAAGACACTTTTATAAAGGTAATCTAATTATGACATGCATTATGCAGCAAGCACCTAATACTATAACTTCTTTACTGTTATCTTGCTCTTCACAGAGAGACACCTGAATAAAACATAATCAAAACATTGCTGCCAGAGTGTTTATTTAAATTGAACATTCTTAATAAATTACATTTCAGTTAGCTTTTACATACCTATTTAATTTAATCTGGTTACTGGTTACCAATACAAATGTGCAAAGCAGCAAAGACCTTAATGTTGACATTCTTAATTCTCAAAAAGCATGCCATAGAGCTGTTGGTAAAACCTCTTTCAGCTTTGTAGGTCAAACACTCTGGGACCCTGAATCATTCTTGAAAAAGAGTTTCGTTCAACAAGAATTAGCTTCCCAAAGTTAAACTTTAATAACACTAAATGTATGGGTGCTGAGGGGAGTATATTTTTGTTTCAAACTACATGGAAAATACTTTAAATAATAAATTCAGTGTTTTTCAAGTGGAAGTTAATGTATATCTTTACAAACATAGTATATATGTCTTTGTCATGGAAAAAGTGTTCCAAAGCCCAGCATTTTCTATAAATTTAAGAAAAATATCTTACTGGCACTAGCACTTTACATTGAAATTAAGAGGACATGAAGCAGCACTTTAAGCTTAAAGACATCTTTTTTGAAAAAACCCACAAACGAAAGAAAAAAAAAAAAAATACATGATCACTTACTTTTGCCCAATGGGGAAACAGAAAGACTGGAGTTCATACTTGAATTTATACTGGATACAGAAGAGGAAGACGAAGATGACTTTTGACCAACAACTCCAGTGCTTCTCCTCTGCAAGGATGGGACTTTCAGTGCAGTGGATTTTAAACCAATCTGAAATATAAAAGCTAGTTAAACTTGTAAAACAGATAATCAAAACAAACTTCCAACATGCAAACAAAATGCTTTATTATTCAAAGCAATTTGTGATAGACATTTTATTGCATGATTTTTGTTTAAATGTAGAGCATCAGTGCACTAACACAGGCAAAATATGGAAACAAACACTTTAGTCTGGCAAAGCTGCATGAACTGTAAACAGCATATAAATGGTGAGCATTAGGTGATAGCATGACAAACCATTACAGAGTGAAGCTAATTATTTATAAAAATAGTAGGCCAACTTAAGTGAAAACCATGACAAAGAGCAAAAGTAATCACAACTAACTGGATGAAGTATATGCTTTCTACATTTGAGCCTTTACTGTACCACCTCTAATATTATATACTGTAATAAAGATAAACCAAACACCTCACACAAGTGGCATGATATATAGTCAGATAGGTTGGTAAAATTAGGATAGTTGTAATTTATATGGAACTAGTGGCAGGTCCCATGGTGCAGTAAAACCTAGAATTTAAACTTTGATAACTAAACCAATGTAAAGAGATCACTAACCCAATTACTTGATAAACAATTACACTACACAACACAAACCACTACTTTTTCACTACTCTGCCTATTAAGAGTGACAGTGGTGGGTGGCATTTGTTCTAAGCTAATTCTACTTAATGCTTGAACTCCTTTCTTGATTATGATTGTTTCTGTTTCAGAACTTACCAGGTCAGTTTAATGTTGGTGGTGTGCAGCGGTGTTCAAGGACAGTCTAATGTCTGGATGTCTGTAAAATTTAGTTCATTCTGAACTCTACTACCATAGTTTTCTTCATTCTTGTAAATGAATAGCAGGAAAATCTTCTACATGTTAATAAGTAAATACAAATCTGTAAACCAATATGAAGCCAAGGACAGGTTGCATCGATTTCAAAATAATGATTTTAATTAAAATTGACAGAATCCTGTGCCCAAAACAGACAGAAGAAGCCAACTAATAAAAGAAATTGGTATAAAGAAAAGTTATTATATCTGAAGTTTCCACTAGAAATCAGTGGATATTGTGAAGGTCAAGTAAAGATATTTGAGACCTGTGCTCTTGACCAATGTATAATGCAGACTTGTCTTGATATAAAATTATTTCTGTGAACTCCTTTGGACAATACAACAAGAGACACTATGTTTTGCTCCTCAATAAAAAAACACTACTAAAGCATGTTCACTCAACTGTACAGGGGCTGTAAACCACAAATCTGGAACACTGTAAATAATCACAAATTTATAATATCTTCTTTCAGATGTTCATTACAACATTAGAGGGACTAGTGTTAATTTCACCAACAAAAACAAAGAAAAATACTCATCAACTACATTTTCGTGGTGTTGAAAATGAAACAAACTATAAAAATTTGTCTATAATGAAAACTAAGACGAATGTTTTAAAATTATAGCTGACAAAAAATAAAAATGTTATAGATGACAACTTGACAAAAAGCAATGTGAAGTGTAAAACAGAACACAACCTCTATTGTACATGACAATGCCCACCAACCAATAACAAACACAAATGTAGTGGTTGGTTTTAACAAGGTGCGTGCAAGCTTCTAAAAGGATAAAGTTACTTTGGGTACATGAGGTGACGTGGGCATCAAGGAATTATCACATCTGCATGTTATTTACAATCCCACTCCATTCTGCCTTATTGGTCAACACGGAATAACTCTTCTTCTTCTGGCTGCTGCCGTTAGGGGTTGCGTCAGCAGATCATCTTCTTCCATATCTTTCTGTCCTCTACATCTTGTTCTGTTACACCCATCACCTGCATGTCGTCTCTCATCACATTCATAAACCTTCCCTTAGGCCTTCCTCTTTTTCTCTTGCCTGGCAGCGCTATCCTTAGCATCCTTCTCCAAATATACCCAGCATCTCTCCTCTGCACATGTCGAAACCAACACAATCTCGCCTCCCTGACTGTCTCCTAACTGTCCAACTTGAGCCAACCCTCTAATGTACTCATTTCTAAAAATCCCTGTGTAAGCAAGGTGGAAAGAACACTGCAAACCCAAAGAGGCTTCTAGAGGCACACCATCCAGAGATTCATATTAAGGTATGTGACATTATCTATGTGGTTAGATTGCTAGTGACTTACCCAGCATCACCACAGTTACCTCCTCAACAAGTGTCAAGCTGCAAATCAAAGTAAAAGGAGGAGGCACTATCACAAACCCATCTGCAATTACACATACTTTTGACATACTCTAAAACCTTTTCCTCTACACCTATAGACTATCACAGCTTTTGGCAGGAGTCTTAGCATCACAGGGAATCCCACTAGTTTATGCTGTAGGAAAGATTAATTGCATTAAAATGGTTCAATCAAATTTGCTGGAAGGTTGCTTTTTTATTTGCTGAAAGAACATACCTTTTATATAAAAAAAAAAGATAAAATGTGCTGCTTGGTCTACCTTTATCTGGCAGAATCTTACATAGCATGTTAAATCATATAGTCAGTGAAACATTGTGTTGAGAGACTATAATTGTGTTTTGACCAAGATCTTTTGAAGTAAATCCATTTGATACCCACTCTTTATTTTATGTTACCTATTAACTACATGCGATTTGGCTCATCACTGCACATGTTAGAACAACAGTTTAGAAGCTCAATATATTCTGTTCATATACACAAAGATGTCCATCTGATTGCCTAATTTAGTTTTAGTTTACTAAAACTAGACTAAAACCAACAATAATAAAATGATTAAAATGCAACTAAAACTCAGTCATAAGACTAAAACTACATCAAAATATATTGTCCACCTTATCACTGTTGTGGTCCAAAGTAAACTACTACTTTAGTTCTTGTGGGCATTATTCTTTTTATTTCTTTCCCAATACTTATATTAAAAGCATAGTTTAGGATGGAGAAATGTGTACAAATTCAATTAAATCTAACCTAGACAATCTAGAATTAACCCCAAATACATATTGCTTTAGCACCAATATTTGGTTCTAATTCTTTTAAAGATAATCTTTGTTTATAATGTCTGAAGGCAAGTACCCTTCACATTCTGATTTTCTCCAAGCCTTTAAACATAAAATGATGAGAAAATGCCAACCCCAACATAAAATGATTTAAACATGACTGACAATGGTTTACTTTCAGATACAAGTTCACTGAGGCAGAGGCCATGAAAAAAAGTAAAACATTGCTTGGCTTTTCTCTACATTCATAATGGCTAACATGGTGCAACACCCTAGTACTACAGACATACAAGACACCGAAATGTACCGCTACTACAATTGAATTGAAGACCCAGTGGAAGAAACTGGCACACATGGACAGCGACATCTTCTTAACGAAATGTAAAAAGGGTATATAAACACAGGGAACTCCAGTTTCTGTATTATATCTTGCCTGAAGAAGGGGCCTGAGTTGCCTCGAAAGCTTGCATATTGTAATCTTTTTAGTTAGCCAATAAAAGGTGTCATTTTGCTTGACTTTGCTCTACATTCATAATGGCTAACATGGTACATACATAAAGTATACAAAACTGGACTACACTGTAAAAAAAATAACTACAACCCTTTTCTGCCAGCATCTGTACATATTTCAGAAATGTTAAAAATTAGTAAGGCACTTATTGTAGTAGAATACACTAAAATAAAATGAAAATCCCTTCAAGCCCAAAGGAAAGTGGAAATCAAATGGATTTTTTGGTATATTTTCATCCACAGACTGCAAGTGATGGTTGCATAAAATTACAAACAAAACCAAAATTGTGAAGCAAGTTGAAGTATTTTTATTTTTTAGAAAAATTATTTATCAAGACATGGAGGTTTTTTTTACCCCCATGGTAGCACTCAGTCAGGAGTGAAAGAATGTAAAACAGAAACTAATCAGTTTTTGTAATCACAATAACTGTAATACAAGGTAATACCACATTAAGAAATTGAAATATGCAATTTAAGTTCCTTATCCTCCATTGTGCTAACAATACTAATAAAAATAGGGGCTTTACATAGGAAAAAAAACATAACTCGTTTTCTACATTGAAACTGCACCAAATGTATACAAATGAATTCAGTAGACAAACATACCTTGCTGGAGTTGGATGTAACTTTTCCCAAAAAGCTACTGTTTTGGGAGGAGTCACTGACATCAGAAGCAATGCTAATGTTATCAGATGAATGATCACTGCTGTTCCTTTGTCTTCTTGCAGGACTGAAACTCTTTTGACCTTTAGACTGATTGAAAAAAGAAAAGAAAAAAAATTATGCTGAAATGCACTTGCAAATAAAAGCCATCAGTTATTTCAATGGCGCATAAGCAGATATCAAATCATTATCAAGACGTGTTGTCACATATTTGAAGTTTCTTGAGATTATTATTAGCAAAAGACCATTCTATGAATATATTTTTTCTTATTACATCGAGTACCCAAATGATTTTGACTAGGTGTTTATGCAAAGATTTGTCAACATTGGCACTAGACATGTGACCTGCCAGAACCCATGATTTTGCATGCAAGATCTAATAAAGCCGAGTGGGAAACACTTAAGTTACTGCATCAATCCAAATTTGGAAATGCACAAATTCTTTATAAATGTTGTATTACACTTTAAATTCCAAGTATATGAATACATACCTTTGCTATTGGCAGTTGCCCAGCTTTAGTAATTTCCTTGGTTGCTTTGAGTGGAATCATTTTGCTTGGGAGAATTTGCTTTGTATATGAAAAGCAAGGATCTTTTTTACTCTTCTTTGTTAAACTGCATCTCATATTTTTTCGAGAAGGACTAACAGTACCATTGTGCATTTTCAAAGGACTTGAAGTGCCAGTGGAGTTCTTGAGGTGTTGTTGGACCGCTGGTGGGAGTATTCTAAAAGGACTATCTTGGACACAGAAAGTTTCCCGTTTTATTGGGCTAACAACAGTTCCTTTTACATTCTGAAACACATTAAGTTTGGAATCAGAATCTTCAACAAATTGTTCAGCATTTTTGTTTCGAATGGGTATATTTTCTTTTGATGCTTCATCACTGTTGTCTGCAATTTTTTCAAACTGTTTCACAAGCAAATGAGCCTCCTTAAAAATCTCAACAAACTTGTCCCCAGTCAAAGGACTCCAGTTTATCAGTTGCTCAACAGGAGACTCTGTGTGTGGCTCACTATGCAATTCAGCTTGCATCTCAATGTTGACAGACACACATTTTTCCTTATGACCTACAGGTCCAACAAAAACTTCATCATCCTCATCTTCGTTATCTTCTTTCCCACTAGTAGCAGAAGAAATAGATGTAAGATGGAAAAAAAAAAAAAACACTAATCATAAATTGTTTCTAACAAAAAAGTACTGTCAGGCTCTTGCTGTATGGAATCTGCAGTAAACTTAAATTTTTAAATTGTATTCAAACATTTGCATTAATACCCATCCAAAGGGTTTCCACTAACGTGAACCTAATCAACCATGTATTATTTACGTCTACTTGTTCAGGTCATATTAAACTAACCTGTGCACTACATGCACAAGATGCACACAGTCATTGTAAGTATCTCACTTTTTAAAATGTGAACTGGCTTCAGTGCCCTGAAATTGGGTAGATGTAGTAAATGCTTCCAAGTTTAGTGTTGCATAGAGCAGCACTTGTTGAATCATGGGAAAACAACCCTCAACAAGCTGACAGGCTTACGCTTCATGCAAGAAGTTGTTAGTTAACATGAACTGACTGCCTTTGGAGAAAATTGGAAGATCTGAAGGAAAATTCATGAACACACAGGAAGAATTCATGTAAGTATGTTTGTGAGCTTAAGTACACTAAATTGGTAATGCATAGACAGGTGAGCAAAATATCACTTTCAAATGCATTTAGTGTTCATCTTCATACAGTAGCCAACATGTCCAACTAGCTAGTATACTTGAAATATTACTGTCTGCATTAACATGACAGAGTGAGCTATCATGTTACTTGAGCAAAGAAATTACTTGTTAACTGTAACATGGTCTTTGAGATTCTTACTGTGTAACTAACACAGCATGTAATATAGCACTTTAAGTTATCATTCTAAACCAATGGTAATTGTGTAAAAAATTACACACCTAAGATGATATAATAAAAAAGGTTACTGAGATTAAATACACAATTATTTTGCTTCCCAATTATTTTGAAAATCTTCCATCACAGTCTTGAACAAATATTCAGTGAGGCATTCTCAATTACAGCCGGCAAATAATGTCAGACTATGTGCTCCAATTTGAGTAATTGTGAAGAGCATTGTGGGAAAAACTAGGATAAACATTCTACAGTTATAATTAAGTTGCACAGGGTCTTGCTAATTCACATGTATCTCTCAAACTAAAGAAACATACACTGAATAAACCTATAGACATGAGCCCATTCTTCCTCTTCAATTCTGACTTATGTGCCAGGTCAACGTGGCGGATAGGCCTTTGCCATTCAGATCAGTCTTACACATGGTTGGCATAATCAAATTTTATGGATGTAGGCTTTTGTATATAAGCTTGTTTCCAAAAAAATCCAGTGAGCCCAACCATGAGAAAGATTGTGTGTATTTCAAACAAACATTGCTTAGCTTCCCTTATAAACCTCCAGAGTGTTTAAACTCCAGGTTCTATGGGGTATTTTTGTCATTTAGATCTATAGTACCTATATGCTAATTTTCACAGAAATACCTTTGATCGCCATTCAAGAAAAGCAGAACCCTCGTTCACATACACCTTAAATGTAAACTTTGTGATTTTTTTTTTTTACCTATATAAAAAAAATATGCTGACAATATAAAGTGGTGTTTAACATGTTTCTTTTCCTAGAAGAAAAATACTTAAAAACTTTTAATATATTTCATTAGTACTAGGGTGTTGTACCATGTTAGCCACTCGACTTCTCACTATATATTTCTTGAAATTATTGTGAAGAAAGGACATTAAACTGTCATGGGTTTTAAAAGTAAAAAAGACAATAGTCACGTTTGCTTAAACAAATGAGCAAATATTTGAACAGGTCACATCCTGTTTGTATGTGAGAACACAGTTTGATGATCACTTTAGATTGTGTTTGTATTCTGACAAGGACTGAAAAATTTCTACAAAGGTTGTTTTTCATGCACATAAGGACTACCATTTTAAATGCTTTTGTGTAATAGTGTTCTATTCTTTAATATCTATTGAAAGAAAGGCACTACAGTTTATCAATTGTCTTTTTCTTTTTTATGATCAATCAAATCTTCTAGAGAAAATCTTTTGTTTTAGCAGTTTGACATAAACTGCTTTATGGTAAAACGTTCATTCACCAAAACTGATGTGGATTCGACACAATGTTATTTACGCCAGCGGTTTTCTTTAATATTTTGCATTTCTTAACCTTGACATTTCTTCCACTAAGCTGTAAAGTGCGACTGATTGGATTTAACAACAAGGTGTGGATATTGCAGATCTGATTTATGTACATCTAATATCAACTGGTCAAGCCAATGTGAATTCTGATAGCTTAACTGCGGCACCAGAATTATGTCTTCCTGACGAGTATTACTATTAATTCCCTTTGTAAGGTAGTAGCACAGGTCGAGATCATGTAAGGCGTCCCTAGTCTATATAAAATAAACTGCACATACAGTATGAATTAAGTAAAAACATTACCTTAATGGAGATAATGGAAGATCAAAATCAAATTTCTCCTCGGAAAGAAGGGGTAATTCTGAAACGAAATGCAGCCATTTGGTTGTGAAATCTCAGCGAATTACCGGTTATATCAGCAGGGCAGAAATGCCAAAGGTCTACTTACCAGAGTCTGTTCTGTTCATCATAGATTTGCCTAACTGGCAGTTCCCGAACCTTGAAGAAAGAAAACTGTGTTTAATGCTGTTTATAAACACAAATGCCTATCCACCACTTATTACAGGAAAAATATACGACATCCAAAGGCAAAGACGCAGGACTTACCCTGTAGCTGAAACCCAGTACAGCAGTCCCCAATAACGTTGTACGTCTAAGAGCTTCACTGCAGAGGCACGCGGTTGTAATACTTGGTAACGAAGACTTTGCCGACAAATAACAGATACAAGTAACAGCCGAGACAAAGAAAAATGTGCAAAAATAAAGAAAGACTCCCAAAGTTACATGTTACACAAGCGAACACAGTTAACGTTTACACCTAGAAGCAGGGGCAGTACTAATACCTTCGCCAGTATCCACCAATATTATTAAGGTATGTCCTTGATAAACGTATCGTTAAAGTATTTCTTAAGCCGGTTGATTTTTTTTATAAGTAATTTTAATAAAATGACTATTTTGTTCAAAGTTAATGCTTCTTTCTTCAAAACAATGTGGACACAATATGCCGCATTTCGTTTAAAATAAGCACGTGACACAAAATCACCTCCTCATTCGTTAGTTTAAACGATATTGGTCTAGCGTTTACTCTTTGAGCATGCGCATCTATTTGTTGCGCATTGGGTATTGTAGTTTAATAAGAGCAGTACGGAAGCCGTGTGCAGGATTTTTGCAAATACTTTCAACGTCACTCTTGCAAAACGTATCATATCGTGTTTTGTTAATTATGTATAAATTATTAAAATACATTAATCACTTTTTATTTTAATGTACTTATTTAGACGTATTTATAAAAAGAACAAATGCTTTATTTTTTCATTGGATAATTCTAATACAGTACGTACAAAACTGCCGTACGTTATTAAAAAAAAGAACAGAAAAGGACGTCCGTGGTAAAAATGACGAAGATAAAAATATAAACTTTTGTAAGGTGGTATCCACGATTTAAAAATCGCTCTGTAATCGGTGAAGTGTTTTGAGTGATTATATAATAAGTTGGGTAGACAGGATTCGGTATCTGTTTTATGTATTGTGAATGACACATCTTTCAGTTGTACATTATATAATGCTTATTTTTCATAATTGTAATATGCAATCACAATAAAGTATTATCTTTTAGTAAACGTGTAACTGGCTGTATGCTTGCCAGAAAACTGGCAGAAGTAAAGGAAGCTTCATATATATATATTTATATATATATATAAAACTGCTCAAAAAAATTAAAGGAACACTTTGAAAACACATCAGATCTCAATGGGAAAAAAAAAATCCTCCTGGATATCTATACTGATATAGACTGGGTAATGTGTTAGGAACGAAAAGATGCCACATCGTTTGATGGAAATGAAAATGATCAACCTACAGGGCCCTGAATTCAAAGACACCCAAAAATCAGAGTGAAAAAATTATGTGGCAGGCTAGTCCATTTTGCCAAAATTTAATTGCAGCAACTCAAAATTGTACGCAGCACTTTGTATGGCCCCTGTGTTCTTGTATACATGCCTGACAACATCGGTGCATGCTTCTAATGAGATGACAGATGGTGTTGTGGGGGATCTCCTCCCAGATCTGGACCAGGGCATCACTGAGCTCCTGGGCAGTCTGAGGTGCAACCTGGTGGCATTGGATGGACCAAAACATAATGTCCCAGAGGTGTTCTATTGGATTTAGGTCAGGAACGTGTGGTGGCCAGTCAATGGTATCAATTCCTTCATCCTCCAGGAACTGCCTGCATATTCTCACCACATGAGGCCAGGAATTGTCGTGCACCAGGAGCCACTGTACCAGCATAGGGTCTGACAATGGGTCCAAGGATTTCATCCTGATACCTAATGGCAGCCAAGGTGCCTTTGTCAAGCCTGTAGCGGTCTGTGTGACCCTCCATGGATATGCCTCCCCAGACAATCATTAACCCACCACCAAACTGCTCATGCTGAATGATGTTACAGGCAGCATAATGTTCTCCATGGCTTCTCCAGACCCTTTCACTTCTGTCACGTGCTCAGGGTGAACCTTCTCTCATCTGTAAAAAGCACAGGGCACCAGTGGTGCATCTGCCAATTCTGGTATTCTATGGCGAATGCCAATCGAGCTGCATGCTGCTGGGCAGTGAGCTCAGGGCCCATTAGAGGACATGGGGCCCTTGGGTCACCCTCATGAAGTCTTTCTGGTTGTTTGGTCAGAGACATTCACACCAGTGGCCTGCTGGAGGTCATTTTGTAGGGCTCTGGCAGTGCTCATCCTGTTCCTCCTTGCCCAAAGGAGCAGATACTGGTCCTACTGATGGGTTATGGACCTTCTATGGCCCTCTCCAGCTCTCCTAGAGTAACTGCTTGTCTCCTAGAATCTCCTCCATGCCCTTGAGACTGTGCAGGGAGACACAGCAAACCTTCTGGCAATGACACGTATTGATGTGCCATCCTGGAGAAGTTGGACTACCTGTGCAACCTCTGTAGGGTCCAGGTATCGCCTCATGCTACCAGTAGTGACACTGACTGTAGCCAAATGCAAAACTAGTGAAGAAACAGTCAGAAAAGATGAGGAGGGAAAAATGTCAGTGGCCTCCACCTGTTAAACCATTCCTGTTTTGGGGTCATCTCATTGTTGCCCCTCTAGTGCATCTGTTGTTAATTTCATTAACACCACAGCAGCTGAAACTGATTAACAACCCCCTTCTGCTACTTAACTGACCAGATTAATATCCCATAAGTTTCATTGACTTTATGCTATACTCTGATTAAAAGTGTTCCTTTCATTCTTTTGAGCAGTATATATATATATATATATATATATATATATATATATATATATATATATATATATATATATATATATGCACAACTAAGGAGGCTGGTAGTACGCAATAAAACTTTACATAGAAATTACTTCATAGAGTAGGAGGAACACTGGGACACCTGGCTTAACATATCAAATCGCATAAATAATTATTTGCATTAGTCTTGTAAATGAATTACATGTTAGCTGGACAAGTTGTTACAGTGAATAACAAAACAAATGATAAGCAACATGAAAACTTTATGGTTCATTTACTTGTTTCAAAAATATCAGTAATCTGTCCCTAGTAATCCACGTCAAATGCTAAAGTTTTCATTTCATAACCTTTCACTTGAATTACTCACTCTCTTTTTAATGAACTTATAGTATAATGTGTTAACACTTTACAACCAACAGTTTTAAAATAGTTCTGCTAGATTGATTGATACCAGTCAAACACAACTCACCTCGCATGGAAGATTACTTGTATAATATGTGCTTTTTTAAGTATCCCAGAATCCTCCTCAAGGTAAAAGGCTTCTGTGTTCAGCTCAGTAGCTGAAGGTGTAATTCTTCCTTGTAGAGATAAACTAACAATGACATTGTAAGTATCATGAATTGTAGCTACCCCTGGCTGTGTCTGGTTCAGTTTACTAACATGTATATACTGTATGGAAACGATTTTCTCATCTTTACATTTTAAAGGGTGACTTTGACATTAACAGAGTTAACACTGTTGATGTTGCTGCATACAGTCTGCAGTCACCTAGGCATGAAAACAGCTACCTGATCTGTAAAGTATAAGATCATTAAATAGTGCTGTGATTGTGTATGCCTCAGAGTGCTATAGCATTTTTATATGTGTTGTGACAGATAAGGGTTTCCTCGCACCCTTGTACTCTCAGACACCACGTCAGACACCAGATAAAAAGTCCAAACAATTATTTATTATAATAATAAAGTGCACAAAACACGCTCTTCTCGACAATTCTCAATAAACAAATACACAATAATCAATCCTCCAAACTCCCAGACGCTTAGCCACCCTGCCTCCCAACTCAGCTCGTCCGTCTGGGATTTCCCACAGTCCTTTATATTCCTTGACCCAGAAGTGTTTGAGCCCTCAGTCCATGTGATTATCCAACACTTCCGGGTCGGGTAATTCTGTTTTTCTTCAGCCCGGAAGTATATCATTCCTTCTATTTCCGCAATCGTGAATTACTTCCAGGCTATAAGGAAAGTATAAGTCCCTGGGCCTCCCTGCAGCGTCCTCCGGTGGCCCCCATGGTATCCAGCAAGGCTGTGGTGATAAACTCCAAGTTCCATGATGCCCTGCTGTAATTCGGGGCCCTTTCATGTTGCAGGGATGGCTCCATCTGGCGGTTTGGGGGTGTTGGCTGGGATATACGGCCGTTAATCCCTCACAGTTCCCTCCCCTCAGCGAAGTCCACTGGGGTGGAGCGTCCAGCTCCGCGAGGGACGTCATCCTCCAGGAGGAGTTTCCAGTCGAACCTTGGCTGAACTTGTGTCTCGTTCCCTGGAGAATCTAGGGGGAATATTATTCCGAATCGACATCTGGTCCCCCGCTCTCCAAGGACAGTTTCGCCAAATGTGGCCCGACCTTCGGCATCCATAGCACTTTCTCCCTCCTCCTGTTATTCTCCCCCTGCGGGACTGAAAACGATTGGGAAAAGTTAGGTCCGTCCCTTTTCTTGCTGAGGAGGAGACCCCCGCCGCCTCTAAAGTTTCCCTATCTTTTCTTTCTTTGTTAGGAGACCCCCTTTTTATTTTTGGGATCTCCTGTTTGATCTGGGGGATTTCCACATTCTGAGTCTCTAAATTTAATAAAAAGAGATCCTTTCCTGTCTACACCCTTCTTGATTTACTTACAACACGGGCTGGGGTCTTCAGGGCCGATTCGCTCCGTAAGACAGCACTATCCAGCTGCTTCGGATAGACCGACTCTTCCCCCGACCACTCATTCAATGTTCCGGCCTCTCTTGTAGGGTACACAGTGATTTGGCACCCACTATTTATTAAAAGCGGGCCCGGATCACACTGCATCCCTATTACATTATATACGGTACCTACATTACCTGCCTGTATCGCAAATCATATAACATGGGAGGCTCTCGGTCTAATCGCTGCAGGTACTCACGTACTCTTCTTAAAGGCGCTTCGGCCACTGCTCCCAGATCTCCAACGATCTTCTTAATTGTTTCCAATGTCTGCAAAATACTCCGCATGGGCTTGATTAATTTTTCAAGCTCCCGCACATCAAAATAGTTAGTTAATTCGGCCGGAGGTTGGCTTACTTCCTGGTTCGCCATACCGTCTGGCCGGGAGCCAATGAACACGCCTGCTGTCGGCACGTGTTCTGACGGGTTCCACACGGGTTCCTGGGAATTGGAGTTCTCTACGGACGAGGACCAGGCCGCCATCTTTGGCTGACTGCAATCTGCCTGTATTAATTTGTCGGCAGATCGACCAGCCATTTCCCTGCCCACCTTACCTTCTCTTGGGTTGAGTGGTGCTTCGCTCACCTCCCCCTTCCCTTTCGGAAAGTCTAAGTCCGTCTTCTTTTGAGCAAAGTCAAAAGTAGCAGGACATGGACCTCCTCCTTTCCCAAATTCTTCGGGGGGGAGGGTTACGTGTCCTTCGCCAGCACCTGACATGCGGAAGTCCGTTGTGTTGTCCGTCTGCCCGCACAAAAGCGCCACACCGTCTTCGGGAGATTCTCCTGCATCCCGCTGAACTTCCAGATGATCTTTTCCGAGGTATGTGCACGGTACAAAATTATTAATTTTAAATAGGTTAGCTATTATATTTCCGGCACATACCTCATTGTAGTTTTCTTCGTCCGGAGTCCTCTCCCGATCCGTGTAGTCACCCTGTCGCTCATCCCGAGTGTTGGCCGTGACGAACATGGAACTTCCGCTGGTGCTGTTGCCCTGCTTTGCCTTCTTCTTCCCCATTACAGACTTGAAAATAGGGTTAGTGACGATTTTTCTGCGTGTCTTGACGCTGCCTTCTTGGGGTATTCTGTCCACAATAAAATTTTTAAATTCAGGTCCTATGCCAAACTGACGGCCAGAGAATCCTGCCGGCTACGCCAATTGTGACAGATAAGGGTTTCCTCACACCCTTGTACCCTCAGACACCACGTCAGACACCAGATAAAAAAGTCCAAACAATTATTTATAATAATAATAAAGTGCACAAAACACACTCTTCTCCACAATTCTCAATAAACAAATACACAATAACCAATCCTCCAAACTCCCAGACGCTTAGCCACCCTGCCTCCCAACTCAGCTCGTCCGTCTGGGATTACCCACAGTCCTTTATATTCCTTGACCCGGAAGTGTTTGAGCCCTCAGTCCATGTGATTATCCAACACTTCCGGGTCGGGTAATTCTCTTTTTCTTCAGCCCGGAAGTATATCATTCCTTCTATTTCCGCAATCGTGATGTACTTCCAGGCTATAAGGAAAGTATAAGTCCCTGGGCCTCCCTGCAGCGTCCTCCGGTGGCCCCCATGGTATCCAGCAAGGCTGTGGAGAAAAACTCCAAGTTCCATGATGCCCTGCTGGAATTCGGGGCCCTTTCATGTTGCAGGGATGGCTCCATCTGGCGGTTTGGGGGTGTTGGCTGGGATACACGGCCGGCAATCCCTCACAGTGTGAACATATTGCATGCCAGACAAGAACCAATTTAAAGAGGGCACCTCTGTCCATTTCCTCTCAAGTCAGCATGACTACAATGTTGAACAGGAACAGTGAGTTTACCACTGACCTGCCCCTATCTCTGCTCCTTCTGCGCCTTGTGGTCTTCAGGCCTAAGAGGCCAGAAGGGACAAAATTTTACATCATCTGAGGCCTGCTCATTTATTTTTTTTTCCCCCAGCAACACTTTGCCACATGGCAATAAATGAAGGAATGCTGGTTGGATCCCCAATTCTTTTTTATGTATTATTGCCTCTTTTTACAACATATGGTTGTGGGCAGCATGGTGGCGCAGTTGCTTCCCGGGTCCTCTCTGTGTGGAGTTTGCATGTTCTCCCCGTGTCTGCGTGGGTTTCCTCTGGTAACTCCGGGTCCTCCCACAGTCCAAAGGCATGCAGGTTAGGTGCATTGGCGATTCTAAATTGTCCTGAGTGTGTGCTTGGTGTGTGTGTGTATGTTTGTGTGCGCACGCTAACTGCAGTGAGTTGGCGCCCTGCCAGGGGTTTGTTTCCTGCCTTGCGCCCTGTGTTGGCTGGGATTGGCTCCAGCAGACCCCTGTGACCCTGTAGTTAATATATAGCGGGTTAGATAATGGATGGATGGATAATATGGATGTAAAAATAACATGATTGAATGTTCTGTTCTTTTTTATTGGTAGCAAAATGGGTTTGTTTTCTGTAAATAAACATCTTTTCTTTTCCCTTCCATACAAAGAGTAAAGTTTGTTTCTTCCGCAAGCTCAGATTTTTAGACCACATTCACTACCTGTTCTTTCTTGAACAATGTTTAATACATAGATTTATCTGGAAACTACTAAATTGTAACCACCTGAATAATTTTATAGCAGTGTCTTTATAAAATTCCCTATGTATGTCTGCTCTTAACCCACTTTTTATTTTAACCTTCAAGGTTTAAAATCCATCTTTTCTCCATTGAATTATAATTCTAATCCTATTTTTAATGTTGTGATACATTGTTCTGAGCCATTATCTCCATCCATTTAATCTGTGTATTTTTTTTTTTATCATTTAGCCTTTATGTACTGACTTTATGTACTTTATCTTGTAGTTTAATATTGTTAATTGTTCTTGTTGTGGTGTGAAATTTTGCACACAAGTTGATAAATATTTTGTATGTCTTTATTTGTAACTTAGGCAAAGCAATGTAATACAGTATTAGTATTTCATTAGTGAGAAGCATTCATGTTTACCCCCCTAGGACTGAGTCAGGATAGTGAATTTTACGACAGGGTTGGGGGAAGTGCCCCAAAGACGTTTGACCAATATTTCTCTGCTAAAGTCTCTCAGTCATCCTCCACAGGAAAGCCTGGCTGCCTAACCGCCAAGCTTTACCTTAACACATGGTTTTGGTTTTGGGGGCAGGTGTGAAAGTACTGTGTAACCCCAATGGTCTGAAGTATGGTTGTTTGGAATTGGCTTGTATCAGAAGCCTTTAAGTACCTTGACACCCTGCCCTATTGGCTGTAGGGGTTGGACAGAAAATCTATACATTTTCTTGCTTTACCTTGCTCTCTGTCTCTTACCAAACTGATGAAAGACCATTTCACACACCATGAACTGAAAAGGACAACACAATGAAGAGCACAGCTCAGCAGGCAGATTGAGACAGGAATGCAGCCTGTTCTGAAGAAAGCTGACTACAAATGATGCCTTAACTAGAGACATTTTAAGTAACTAATGAGTCTGTGTGCCGCCGGAAACTACACCTCACTATTTATCAGGTTGTGTGGTTGCCAATATTCAAATTTACTTTGCATATTGTTATTATTTATGAAATTGTAATTTAACTCCTGCTTGTCTTTTACTACACCTAATTGCCTAAGGTTATACATGTAGAAGGGAAGGTGGGGAGAAGTTATATGGTACAATACCTTATAAACAGTGATAAGTCTGTGAGATTTGAGGCATTCTGACAAAGGCTACATATTAATAATACAAAAGGGGAAAGTAGAGTAAAATATTACTCTACCAAGACAAAACAGTTCTTCAAAATGTTTATAATGATTCCACCAATAAAACATAGAAAATAAAGAATAATTGACTAACTGAGGGGCTGCACGGTGGCGCAGTGGTAGTGCTGCTGCCTCGCAGTAAGGAGACCCTCTCCTGTGGTTTCCTCCCACACTCCAAACACAATTGGTTAATTGGATTGGCGATTCTAAATTGGCCCTTGTGTGTGCTTGGCGTGTGGGTGTGTGTCCTTTGGTGGGTTGGCACCCTGCCCTGGATTGGTTCCTGCCTTGCGCCCTGTGTTGGTTGGGATTGGCTCCAGCAGACCCCCGTGACCCTGTGTTCGGATTCAGCGGGATGGAAAATGGATGGATGGATGTAAACATGGATGGATGGATGACTAACTGAGGCTTTAGAGCAGCTAGGTATTTTGCAAGTCTAATGATATTATTTGTATTTATGATGTAAATATATCTTGGCAGAGTGTTTTTCTTCAAAAAGCCAAAATGCTTATTTTTTCTTCTTTTTCCACTGTCTGTCACCATCATTTATTAAAAGCTATAATGCAAATTCATTTTCCTAATTGCACATCAGTTGCTTCTTTGGTGTCTGTTTTGTGTCATCCTAATTTGGAAAGGTTTGTATTAATGAAATCCCAACTTTTTTCTGTGTTGATTGTTATAAGCATTTTATTAAAGATGAGGTTTTAAAACAATTTTATGTTTGTGATGTTTCTATTAGTCACATTCATTTTGGAGACCACTACTGAAAATGGAAATTACTAAAATCCTGAGGCTTACATTAAATACATTGTCCAGATGGCAAGGGGTGTGTCTTGTACTTTTCTTAATAAACTGCATTGACTAGAAGATCCTTTTGTTTTTCCTTAAGCAAGCTCACTTGAACTAAACCTTTTTGAAACTGTATCTGTCTAAGACCACAGAAAAAAAAACTCTTAGCTCTATACAGCACAGCCTGTTTTATGTAATTCAGACCTTCTCAAAAAAGACAGTCATGCAGTCTATTCTGGAACTTACAAGCAATCACTCCCAGAATCTTTAATTTGAAAAAAAAATAGGCAAAGAAAAAGGAACAGGTTTTTGACCAACTTTGAATCAAGAAGTGAACTTTTTTTAACATTTTGGAAATGAATTCCAGTCGAAGGTAGGTTCAATTTTTCCTTTATTAATATATGTCATTCAATTAGAATTAAAAGATGGTTGGTGAAAAACCTTAAATCTTGGCAATTATCACCATTTCCAGCACAGTCATTTAAAAATGGGGGTTAGTCCAAAACTAATGCAACCAATTGTTTTTTAAGGAATCATTCAATTATATGTGTGCTATATTCTAGTCCTTATTGTGGAATTTGTAAAACTGTCTGGGCACTGCTGGGAGTAGTTCAAGTGTAACACTTTGTTAAATTTTAGACTACACACTGCTAAATACTAAAAATATTCAGAAGCATATAATGATGATGATAATAGCTTTTACTGTGGTGCAAAGCATTGTTTATGAATATCTGTTAGATTAAAACAGAGCTCTCACTTTAGTATTCAGTTTTACTCACCAACTGTTGTCCTTGAATAGTTCAATAATCCTACTAATACAAAGAGAATTTACAAACCTGGTTCTTAAGATTTATAGTTTGATGTATGTAGAACTGATTATTTTGAGATGGGCTTCTGTCTCATGGTATGTTTGTGTCTCATGCTGCTCTCAGGAACTCCACCTCCCTGAAAGTATGTAACTCTAAAATAAGAGGGTCCAGAAAAAGATGGGTGGGTAATATGGAATAATGCATTAGATTTGTGCTAAGACTCAGTTATCAACAGTTTTTAATAATAGTGCCCAAATTTTAAAATCTGAACAGAGAATATGTTACTTACCAATCAATTTATTATTTAAACAACAATCATGAGGCATTCTTTTTAAATGATCATTGTGATCATTTAGCTTTTAGGATTTTGAGTATAAACCTCTTTAGGCAGCATATTGTCCATAAATTTGTTTCAAAGCAGTTTATAGCAGTTACATGTGTTTTATTTGCTTGTTGTTCCTTTTGTCATTAAATAGTAATTTGAAAATGCAGCTTTATAATGAATGTTTTTATAATGTGCTTAACATATACCAAGTGACTTTTTTTATCAGGTATGGCTGCCTTTCACACATAACTGACAATCTGATCACTGTCACATGTGCTACCATCCATCAATTCATTTTTCTAAACACACTTATTCTATTACAGGGTCTCAAGGATATCATATCCCAGTATTATCAGGACAAGAACCAACTGTGGATGAAATGTTCATCCATTAAGGGCACACACACTAACATACTCGTCCATACAAGGCCGCTTTGCAGCCACCAAACAACTAAACACAAACGTCTTTGAGATGTGGGAAGACAACTGGAGCTTGTAAGAAATGTGTAAACTCCACAAAGTAATGATGCTTCAAATGTAGGGGTTTTCATGCATGTAACAAAAATAGCCATCACTCAAAAACATTAAGACAGCAGCACCCTGTGTTTAAAAAAACTACTGATGAAAAGGCCAAAAGAAGCAACACACACAGATAAGAAATAGGCTTCATTAGTCAACCTTTAGCAGAGTATGAAAGTGATATTGAAAGAGTTGTATCTTAAAGCACAAACCATTGTAACTAGTTATGGATATTTCATGGCAAAAAGACAAAAATAGTTTGGTTAAGTGGGCTAAAAAACTCAAATAATAGACAAAGAATTATAGGAATAACTCAAGTGGAAGAATTGGATATTGAAAAAAAGAATACCTGGGAGTCTCTGACTTCTGCTGAGGGTAATCAATGTTGGTTGGTTGCGAGTCTACAGTAGCAGCCAAAAGTTCTGGCAGTGACACAAATGTTGTGTTTTGCAAACTTAGCTGCTTCAGCATTTTCAGATTTTTTAAAAATGTTTCTATGGTATACTCAAGAACAATTATAAACATTTCATAAGTTTCAAAAGCTTTTATTGGCAAGTACATCAAATTTATGTAAAGAGTCAGTATTTACAGTATTGACCCTTCTTCATTACTTCTGCAATTTGCTCTGAGATGCTGGATCTCAGCTTCTGGGCCAAATCCTGACTGATGGTAATCCATTCTTGCCTTTTTAGTGCTTGGAGTTGATCACAATGTGTTGGCTTCTGCTTGTCCACCCACTTTTTGAGAACTGAGCAAAGGTTCACAGTGGGATTAAGATCAGGGGAGTTTCCTGGCCACGGGTCCAAACTTTCAATGTTATGATCTCCGAGCCACTTCATTATCACTTTTGCCTTGTGTCATGGTGCTTCATCTTGCTGGAAAATAAACAGATAATCACCAAATTGCACCTAGATTGTTGGTAGAAGTTGCTCTTAGAGGATGCTTTGATAGCATTCTTTATTTATGGCAGTGTTCTTGGGCAGAATTGTGAGTGGACCCACTCTCTTGGATAAGAAGCAACACATGGATTGTCTCAGGATGCTTTACTGTTGGCACGAAACAGGACTCATGGTAGTGTTCACCTTTTCCTTCACTAGACAATCAATTTTTCAGATGTCCCAAGCAATTGGAAGGAGGATTCATGTGAGAAAATAACTTTGCATGGCTCTTCTGCTGTGCAATCCTTGTACTTCCTGCAGAATTTCAACATGTCCTTGATGTTTTTCTTGTAAAAACGTGGCTTCTTTGCTGCTCTTCCTGACACAAGGCCGTTCTCCAAAAGTCTTTGCCTCACTGTGCGTGCAGATGCACTCAAACCCACCTGATGCCAGTATTGAGCAAGCTCTGCACTGGTGGCAACACAATTCTGTAGCTGATTCATCAGGAGGAGACAGTCCTGGTTGTTGCTGGACACTTTTAGCTGATCATTCCAACCAGGAAAGAGAGAGGAACCAGACCCAGAAGAGATGGCCAGAACAAATGGACAGATAACCCACTAGAAGTGGAAGAGGTCACAGGGGACTTTCTATTCCCCCCAAATGATAAATGGCAGCAGCCCTCCATGAAGGTGCCCATTCAGGAACCAGCAGGGAATGCTGGGAGATGTAATCTGGCAATACAGCAGTGCTGGGGACCATGGGTGCCGCAAGGGACCACTGTAGGGAGATGCACTCCCCAATTTATGGGACTTCTGTGTGACTGGAAGTACTCCTGGGTCTGTAATAAAAGGGACTGCACTCCCTTATTTAGGTGAGTCAGAGCTGGGAGGACGTACAGCAACACTCGACTGGAGGAAGGCAGTGTGGTGGTAAGAAGAAAAGAAGTATAGAGGAGAGAGAAACCTGTACATTTTTGTGTTTTGTTGCTTTATGTCAGTGTGTTTAATAAAACCTTCCATCATTTGGGACTCTTGGTGTGATCATGTTTAGGGATTTGGGGTTTGGTGATGCCCTGGTTTCCATCACAGGGTTTCTGTAATAAATTTAACTTTTTATGCTAATAAAGCTCTTTGAAATGAATTAATATGAATGAATATGCATCTGCTCACTCTTCACAATAATATAAAAACAACATGAACTGCCACCACAAAAACTAAAGCTGCAAATTTTGCAAAACACAACATTGACTGATCACTGATAAAACTTTTGGCCACTAATGTACACTTCTAATTTTGTCAGGACTTTTTTTGCCTATGGTTCTCCTATGATGCTTCCTGAAAACCTGTCATGAAATATGCTCTATCAAAGATAAAAGCTGTATTTAAATACATATTGATGTATGATAATTGTAATTAATCCATTTGAAATAGTCTTATTTCTTTCAATTTTTAGGATTCAGCCCCTGCGGGCCAGAAGGCAAAAAATCTCCTTGAATCCTGAAATTTTGGGAAACAAAATAGCTTACCAGGGAGTGAGCAGTAAAGAAGCTGCTACATACATCATGATTATTCTAATTATTGCAGTGGTGTTGTGGTGTTCTTGGACAAAAAGGAGTCTTTATAAATGATATATCAGAACTATGTAAGAATAAGGAAAAAGGATAGTTGACTGAAGAAACAAAAGACTGACGACAGTGCTGTTTACAGAAATCGACATACATGAGAGTCTTTCAAGAACTACGCACTGGTCTGATAAGGATTTTCTTGTAAATATTGTACATATATTGGTTTAAGTGTATTTCTCCTAAACATTTGACCAAGTGTATCTTCTTTGCAGCAAAATAGTTTTTTTTTTTCATTTTTAAATATTTTGTTAAATATGTCCTTTCTATGCAAAGTCAGAAAGTAGGTCAATGCTGTTGGAAGAAACAACATTTTTGTGAAGAAAATGCAATTGTTTTGTGTGTGTTTTTAGTTTTGTGAAAAAAACAAAAACAAGTATTTCATAGTTAATTGCTCGTAATGGTAAAGATACTAAAGACAGTATACTGTATCTGTTAATTTTTTACCTGATTTTTCTGGTCAGTGTTAACGGGAGAAAAATGATGCTAAAACACACATCCATTATTGGACCCACTTGATCCAGTTCAGGACGGTCAATTCGGAACATAACAACTAAAAAAAAAATTAATTCTATTAAGAAAAAATTAGGCAGAAAATTGATCCCATAGGTGGAAAGGAAGTGCTTATCTTCTGTGCTGCTTGAAAGCGTTAGCCTCATTGTACATCTTTGCTCCATTTTATGAGGAAGTCTTTTGTTTAATCAAAATTAATTCTTTATGCACAGATTATGTTAATCATTGATGTGTGCAATGGAAAAAATGAGTAAATAAGAATTACTAGAGATGGTTAGGCAAGCTAGCAGTGGCATACTGAACATATATGATATATACAATGCTTGATCATTTATTTAATTGTTAAATTGTTTATTTAACAGAAAATCATATTCTCTGTGTGCAAAGATAAGCAATAGTGTATTCTTCGGTTCCTGTGACAGCAACATAAAGTTCCCTATAAATGCTAACAAGACTTTTACATCATGGATTTTGGTCCATTCACCAGTTTAATGACACCATTACCCAGGGTGATTTACAAGATCAGCATATGTTACAACTGTTTACAGATACTTTACGATAGTTGGACTACAGACAAATCAAACAATATGGCTACAGAATGAGGCAGATACAATAAATGAAGTGGAAACCTTATTTATTTTTTAAAGTAAAAAAACATTTACCACTGCACCTTATAGCCTACCTGGCTGTCACACTGCAAAAAAATGCATATAGAAAAACTAGAAAAAAAAAAGAAATGGATGTTGTTTTGCTTTTATTAACTAAATAATCAGCAAATGGGACAAGCAAACTTAAATTAAGTTAAAATCTCCAATTGTTCAGATCACATTTGAAATCTTAAAGCTAGTCGTAAATAACTGTATTTCATCTCTTTATAAGTGATGCATGTTCAAGTTAAACCTAATAGTAATTATAAGGCACACATTCCCAGTACTACTGTATTACTATTAAGATACCATCAGTATCTTAAAACAAGGAAAGAAATTGTAAATTCAGCAAAATGTAACAAATTTTAAGAAAAATCTGACTATAGGGTAATTACAAAATATTTGTTGTTCTTCTTCATCTATACTTGGAAATCCCAGCGCTTCCAGACATGATAATCACTGATACGAAATGGGCTATATGGAAGATCAGCCCGAACACAGACAGACACTGAGAGACACAAGTCCCAAAAGCGCACGTTTTATTCTTCTAAAGCCTTTTTACAGAACTGCACACAGTGTACCAGTCAGTGACAATTAAACTCGGTCCTTTCGTTCTCTGCCTTCTTCGTCTTTTCTCTTTTGCCTCCACTCCTCTCCTGTAAGCTCTGTTCTCTACCTCCCAACTCCAGCCCACTGAAAGGAGTGAGGCGGCCTCTTTTATATTGTTCTGGGGAAGGTATTGCTTCTCCCCCGGTCCTTCTATAATAAAGGCGTCCCTGCCAGGCAAGGGCCCCAGCCATCCGCCACAGCTGTTTTGACACTAACTTGTCGTTGCAGCGGAGTAACCATATCATCAAAGGTGTGCTTTTCTGTTTGAATAGAATAATGAATATCACATAGTAATGGTGCTGAGAAGTCACTCATAATATAAGCTGGCTTTCCGTCACCAGCAGCAGGGCTACCTATAAAAATGGCAAGCCTGCCATGTAGAATTCCAAGCAAAACTATTGAGGCAAAGATGAGCAGTCCTGTTAAGAATAGTGAGCCACCTAAAAGACACATGTAAAGACCAAAAGGTCTGAGATTATGACGTGGCAAGTGCTGCAGAGACCGAAATAGACCTGCTTGGCTCATCTGAGGAGTTGCTGAGTTTCAATTTCAAGGCTGAAATCTGAGATCTACAGTAGACTGGACAGCTGTTTGTAGCAACAGTACAGGAGGGAAGACAGCTGGGACAATTGTGGTAGACTGAGTTGTCACTGACATTAGGTGAGTCATGTGAGGTAGGGCCAATGATAAAATTGTACAGGCAAGGGATGAGGCAGATCACAGAAGCACTGCAAAGCAGCAATTGAAGAAAAATCTCAAAGCTGAGATCCGCTGAAGACGTAGGACTCAAACCACCTAAGAACAGTCCCAGTGATGCCAGGTTCAGAAAGGTTGACAGGGAGGATTTGACATTTGACCATGTCAAAGGCAGAGGAGAGATCTAGCAGGATGAGTAGCTCTTGCCAGCCATATAACTCTGAGGCCATTCAAGCAATCTTTATTAAGGTATGGCCTATCCAAAAATCAGCACTCTTAGCAATACAATACAAGGAGCTGAGATCTATCCCAACTGGGGAGCTATATGAACGCAAAAAATTGTACAAATATGGGAAACCCAAAACACTGTTCTTACCTTAACCACTCTATATATAAGCAACTAAGGTTTAATAGAATTCTTAATAGGGTCAGCCAGAGCTTATCCTAGAAATCTTTACAGACTCAGCGAGTGAATGGAGAAGGGGATAAAGCCAAAAGGAAAGACAAATTCTGGGTGGCTAGAATGGGGGCTTTGGCTTTCCACCAACATAAAAATCAAGCCAGCCATAATGTGTAGACAACAGAAAGTAGAGCCCTCATTGGAATGGCCCCTCTTGAAGTCTGGCTGAAAAAGAGCAAAGTCTGTTATGCAGAAGAAAGGAAGAGATTTTTAAAATGTAATAATATGTTTGTTAATGACAAATACAATATGTCCTGAAAATTTTCAGGTATGTAAGACAGAAGTTTGTTACACTCATGGTGCTGAAGAGTGGCAACGTGTTGCATGGTGAGTAGCACCTGCAAGTAAGAATTTTACTGTACTCTGTACATCTAATAATAATGACCATATTAACTTTAAACTATAAAATTATGGTCATGTGTATTAATAACTCTTATTAATTAGAAATAATGTCCTATATGAATTATAGATTTTATGACCTGTTTTACTGACTTAGAAAACATGATCAGTAAGAAGACATACAAATAGTTAACTTTTTTATACTGTTTCATGGCCTTGTGAGGGCAAATTTCCAAAAAAAGTGTCTAATCTGGTAAAATAAAACCCACCATTGATGTCATACACTTGAAGTCAGTTTCCAAAAAAAGGTGACACACACAGCTTTTGTTTAAGTACCAGTCCTGAAGAAACGTGTTGTGCAAACAGATGGAAAATGTGAAGGGTTTGTGTATTCATTCAGCCCCTTCAAACATGACACAGATTCTGCAGAACGTCAGACCACTGCAGTGCAGCAAGGCACAAATGGCTTCTTTGCTCTTTTTTTTTTTTAAAGTTTACTCAATATATTAAAAACAAAACTATCACAAGACATGATTTCTCTTACTTTTCAAAAGATGGTTTAATCTTTAAGAAGATCAAGGTCCCCACTTTGACACGAGTCATTTTTACAAGTCGTATTTTTTTCTGCACAGAGATGCAGAATGCATAAATTGGTATCCATTCATTATTTTTAACCATTTAAACCATTTTTTTAAATGAAAGGCAAATAAGCTCCAAATTAAATTCGTAAAGAAGAAATGCTATCTGCTGCACCACCGTGCCACATTTCTTTTCTTTTTTTTTAAATGACTGATGTACTATACAAAAGCAGAGAGAGAGAGAGCTGCATCAGTTTTGTTAGTAAAGTTTGTGTTTCTTTACAACTCCTGGGTTCAGATCCTAGCCTGGTTACTATCTGTGTGGAGTTTGCATGTTTTCCTGATGCACATTTGTTTTTTTCTCCTACAGTAAATTCCAAAAATGTGAGTTATTAGGTAAGTGTTGATTCTATTCTGGCCATTTTTGAGTGAGTGTGGCTATGTGTCAATGCACCTAAAAACTCTCTGGTGTCCCATTCAGGGTTGGCTTGGCTTGGTATCCGTGATTGTCAAGTTTGACACCGAACAGCAGAGTTTGAATTGGATAGAAAATGGATTGATGGGTGTTTGGATGAATGCATGCCTGTGAAACAGGTGTCAGGGATGCCAGGGGCAACGACCCGGCCGGGACGCCGTGAGGGACGGGAAGAGGGTCAAAGCCCACCCTGGATCACGTGGGGGCGGCCTTCCTGGTTGCTCTGGGGGCGACGGGTACAGGGCACGGAAGCTCCACCCTGTAGGGGCCCGTGGTCACCGCCAGGAGGCGCCCAAATGCCTTGGGGACCTGTTACCCCAGCACTTCCGCCACACCAGGAAGTGCTGGGGAAGATTAGGGCGGCACCGGAGAGCTGCCGGGAGGACAGCCGGCACTTCCGCCATGCTGGGGCGTGGCCAAGGGAGGAATGCCGGGAACACCTGGTGCTCATCCGGGGACTGTTTAAAAGGGGCCGTCTCCATTCATTCAGCGCTAGAGTCGAGTGGAAGAAGGACAAGGCACAAGAGAGGTGTGGAGGCGGCCTGAGAAGAAGGCATTTGTGGCCAGGACTGAGTGTTGGGTGTTTTGTGCACATTGGACTGGGTCTTAGTGACAATAAGTATTGTAAATATTGTAAATAAACACGTGTGGTGGTTGAAGAACAACATGTCCCCCTGTCTGTGTCCGGGTTGGCTCCACACAGGCAACAGCTGAAATTCTACTGGACCCACTCCAATAACAATATATAAGATTTTCATCAGAGGACACCAAATGAACTTGTGGGTTCTATAAACTGCATATCATTAATACTAATTCTAAATAAATACTGAACAGTCAATGCAGATTATCTTAGCAAGATGTTTAATTTCACATGGGAGATATACACTAACTGCAAGGCTAAAAGTCTAACCATCACATATATATGCACTTTTGGGGGCATCTTATAAATTTAGTCTTGATGCAACATCTAAATCAGTGTTTACCAACCCATGGCCTGTAACAGTATTGCAGGTGGGCTGTGGTGACCCCAGACAAAAATCCCACCCCAATAATTGCACTTGATTCATAGCAGCAGCATCATAGTGGCCAACCACAGACGAAACGCTTTTCGAGGGTCTGAAGATTATGCTCGATTCAAAGTGGTAGCATTACAGGTGGATTGCGGCCGCTGTAGGATGACCTGCCCAACACCAACTTTGACAATCATGCTTAATTCACCAAAAAGGAAAAGCATTAAAAGTTGTGCTTGATTCATCTAATGCTCCAACATTCTGGTGATCACATGGGACATACCCCCACTGAGCTTTGACGATCTCACTCGATTGACCAAGGGGGACCACCCCACCTGTGCTAAATTTATGGAGAACCCCGGTGGGTTGCAAACACAGTAACATGTTAAAAACTGGGGCATAACACAATAAAGGTTGGGAAACACTGATCAAAATCACTTGATAACCAAAAAATAAAATGCATGATTAGACTAAAACCTAAAATCAAATCCTCTACTAGGGGTACCCATATTAGTAACTAAATTCAAATGAAAACAAAAAGTATAAAACCAATTCAATACTTGCAGATTAAAATGCTGTTCGCTAAATATTTGCTTTCTTGGAAATACAGGTGCTTTAGTACATGATAAAATATTAAGATGTTTTCTTACTGAAACCTTAGTAGATCTAACACTATTCCTTTAGCTGAGGCATAAACCTACAGGTTATACATTCCTTCCTAAATCAAGAGATAGTGGTCGGGGAGTGAGACTGTGTGATAAACTATAAACCACCTCTAAAAACTTAGGTAAATGTATATCCTTTGAAGCTCTCATATTAGATACTAGCTTTGTTACCTGGCCCTTGAAATTTGCTAAGACAATGGACCACAGTTATAGTGCTGTTGGCTAATCAGAGAACTACTACATACTGTAACTAACTATGTAACTTTTCTGCAAACAGTATTTGTTTTGGAGCTAATATTGTTAGTTCACTTGAGCTACTTACTCTTGTACATGCTATACACAATTGCCCATTGGTGATACATTCCTGTCATTGAAAAATTACCGCTTTTCCTAGTGACTTGACTTTGCTGATGGTCATTACAAAACAGTACTTTACAGGAAACTGTATTGTTTTGAATTGAAATGGGTAATCAATAGGAACACCTTGGTGGTGTTGGTGTGAAAGAAACTGCAGCAGAACTTCTTACTAAAGGACATAACTAAATAATGGCATTCAGGAATGCTACAAAGGTGATTTATTGTTGATTCATTTAAATTTAAAAACTCCAAAAAGCCTTGATTCTCTATTAGCATCAAAGCCTAAATCTATATATATAAAAAAGTCAATGTGTGTATGTATGTATGCTCCAGCATCACGTGCGAACGACTGGAGCGATTTCATGAAACTTGGTACACGTTTCTCACTGGTAGACTAAAAACACTGTAAGGTGAAATCAACAGGTGGGGTCTGATCTTGCGGTCTTGTATGCATGTTATCATCAGTTGACACTCGGAATGGCCACCAGAGAGCGAACTGGAGGTGATTCCCAGCATTCTTTATGTTTGAGCACCATCGCGCCCCTGTTGCTTTTGAAATTAAATAGACTTGGCCGAGTTGGTATCCCAACTATTTTTAGAACTCATTCTGCCTTAAGTCACTCGAACATCCATATATATATATCTTATATATATAAATGTCTACGCGTGGAAGCTTGTGTGTCTGTCTGTCTGTCTCCTAGGAGAGAGATGCCCAGAGTAGTTCTGTTTATTTCAATACTTTCTAGGATCCCGTGCTTTTAACAGCATGGGCTTACACAGTTAGTATACATACATATATATATATATATTGTCACAGATGTACTGGGACACTGCCCGGCCGGGACGCCTGGACAGTCCCCAACTGGGACAATACTTCTCCTTGGCCAAGAGAGGGCAGCCGCCCGGGTCTATTTGGGGGCCACAGAGACAGAGCTGGGATGCCCGTGAGAGGACGTGGCCACTGCCAGGGGGCGCCCGGACAGTTGGAGAATCCTGGATGGCAGCACTTCCGCCACACCAGGAAGTGCTGCGGAAATAATTCAAGAAGACCGGAGTGCTTCCAGGGGCTTTCCTGACACTTCCGCCACACCAGGAAGTGGCGTCAAGGGAGCACCTGGGGCTCATCCGTCCTGATAAAGGGCGCCTCCTTCCAGACAATGAGCCAGAGTTGGGAGGAAGGAGACGAAGCTTGTGAGGAGGAGGAAGGAGGGAAAGAGAGAGAGAGAGAGAAAGAGAAAGGAAGAAGAAGAGGAAGAAAAGAAAGAGAGGTGCTGAGAGAAGGCATTGTGGTTGCAGTGGGAAAAATAAATAAACAAGTGTGTTTTGGACATCCTGGTGTCGGTCTGTCTGTGTCTGGGGGTACGGTTTCCACTATATATATATATATATATATATACACACTCACCTAAAGGATTATTAGGAACACCTGTTCAATTTCTCATTAATGCAATTATCTAATCAACCAATCACATGGCAGTTGCTTCAATGCATTTAGGGGTGTGGTCCTGGTCAAGACAATCTCCTGAACTCCAAACTGAATGTCAGAATGGGAAAGAAAGGGGATTTAAGCAATTTTGAGCGTGGCATGGTTGTTGGTGCCAGACGGGCCGGTCTGAGTATTTCACAATCTGCTCAGTTACTGGGATTTTCATGCACAACAATTTCTAGGGTTTACAAAGAATGGTGTGAAAAGGGAAAAACATCCAGTATGCGGCAGTCCTGTGGGCGAAAATGCCTTGTTGATGCTAGAGGTCAGAGGATAATGGGCCGACTGATTCAAGCTGATAGAAGAGCAACTTTGACTGAAATAACCACTCGTTACAACCGAGGTATGCAGCAAAGCATTTGTGAAGCCACAACACGCACAACCTTGAGGCGGATGGGCTACAACAGCAGAAGACCCCACCGGGTACCACTCATCTCCACTACAAATAGGAAAAAGAGGCTACAATTTGCACGAGCTCACCAAAATTGGACAGTTGAAGACTGGAAAAATGTTGCCTGGTCTGATGAGTCTCAATTTCTGTTGAGACATTCAAATGGTAGCGTCAGAATTTGGTGTAAACAGAATGAGAACATGGATCCATCATGCCTTGTTACCACTGTGCAGGCTGGTGGTGGTGGTGTAATGGTGTGGGGGATGTTTTCTTGGCACACTTTAGGCCCCTTAGTGCCAATTGGGCATCGTTTAAATGCCACAAGCTACCTGAGCATTGTTTCTGGCCATGTCCATCCCTTCATGACCACCATGTACCCATCCTCTGATGGATATTTCCAGCAGGATAATGCACCATGTCACAAAGCTCGAATCATTTCAAATTGGTTTCTTGAACATGACAATGAGTTCACTGTACTAAAATGGCCCCCACAATCACCAGATCTCAACCCAATAGAGCATCTTTAGGATGTGGTGGAACGGGAGCTTCGTGCCTTGGATGTGCATCTCACAAATCTCCATCAACTGCAAGATGCTATCCTATCAATATGGGCCAACATTTCTAAAGAATGCTTTCAGCACCTTGTTGAATCAATGCCACGTAGAATTAAGGCAGTTCTGAAGGCAAAAGGGGGTCAAACACCGTATTAGTATGGTGTTCCTAATAATCCTTTAGGTGAGTGTATATATATATATATATATATATATATATATACTAATAAAAGGCAAAGCCCTCACTGACTGACTGACTGACTGACTCACTCACTCTCTGACTCATCACTAATTCTCCAACTTCCTGTGTAGGTAGAAGGCTGAAATTTGGCAGGCTTATTCCTTACAGCTTACTTACAAAAGTTAAGCACGTTTTATTTCAAAATTCTACGTGTAACGGCATTAACGTTCATAACAGTCGATAACGGTCGACAATGTCCGCTATGTTGAACTTTCTTATTTATGGCCCCATCTTCACGAAATTTGGTAGGCGGCTTCCGTGCGCTAACCGAAACCGATGTACGTACTTATTTCGATGGTATGATGCCACTGTCGGCCGCCATATTGAACTTTCCAAACGTCACTAATTCTCCAACTTCCCGTGTAGGTAGAAGGCTGAAATTTGGCAGGCTCATTCCTTACAGCTTACTTACAAAAGTTAAGCAGGTTTCATTTCGAAATTCTACGCATAACGGTCATAACGGTCAACAACATCCGCCATGTTGAACTTTCTTATTCATGGCCTCATCTTCACGAAATTTGGTAGGCGGCTTCCCTGTGCTAACCGAAACCAATGTACATACTTCTTTCGGTGGTATGACGCCACTGTCAGCTGCAATATTGAACTTTCCAACGTCACTAATTCTCCAACTTCCCGTGTAGGTAGAAGGCTGAAATTTGGAAGGCTCATTCTTTACGGCTTACTTACAAAAGTTAAGCAGGTTTAATTTCGAAATTCTACGCATAACGGTCATAACGGTAAACAACGTCCGCCATGTTGAACTTTCTTATTTATGGCCCCATCTTCACGAAATTTGGTAGGCGGCTTTCCTGCGCTAACCGAAAAAATGTACGTACTTATTTCGGTGTTATGACGCCACTGTCAGCCGCCATATTGAACTTTCCAACGTCACTAATTCTCCAAATTCCCGTGTAGGTAGAAGGCTGAAATTTGGTACTTATTTCGGTGGTATGATGCCACTGTCGGCCACCATATTGAACTTTTCAACAGTCTTTGTTACTTATGGGCCCATTTTCAAGAAATTTGGTACGCGTGTTCCCAACGCTAACTGAATCCTACTTACGTACATATATATGTCCATAGCCTGCAGCTCAGTCACCGTGTGAGGCGCCGTTGGGTCCCCCATCCCAACGCCTCCCACATTGTTGGCTGCCTGCCTATATAAGGCCGTCCGTCGCTCCAGTCTCTTCATTCCCTTCTTTGCTTCGCCACGGGATTCACGTCTCCCTGCTGATAACTACAGCCTTTTTATTTAATCCACAGCTTCTCCGCTGTTTTATTGTTCATTTATTACGATTATAGTTATTGTGTAGGTATTTTAGACTTACTTTACATTGTTCAGGTACCCATTTCCTTTATCATTCCAATCGTACCCGCATTAACATGTCTATCGAGGTGATCACCATCGATCAAAGAACTGTCACTTACTGAGTGGTTTCCATGCCCGGAGATGGCACCTATCTTTTCCATTCTCTGTGTTACATATTGCACGGTCATATCAGGCTCACTCTTGATATCTGGAGAAACATTGTGTCTTATGTATTGAATGACTGGGACAGGTTCAAGGTGTGGACTGATGATGGTACAGGAGATAATTATACTACACAGGAGCACTATAAGAGTGAAATGCTTAAGCCCTTCACCTATGGTTCTGCATGTGAGTTGATGGCTGCCCCTGAATTGTTCGGTTGTCGCTTTCAAGTGTACCGAAATGGCCAAATATTTTACACCTTTGGACAACCACCAATGCCTCTTAAACATCTTAGATTCACAGGTGACGATTTCAGTAGTGGACACCTTGATGTTTATGAATGTTTAAACTCTCAAAAGCTGGATGTAAAGTTATCGATGAAACTGGTTGTATACTTACAACCCTTGACAAATGCCGAATGTCACTTCAACACAAGTCCTACAAATACTGTCGTAATTGAAACAAACCATGAAACTCAAACCGATTATGACAGCAGCAATCTAAGCTGTGAGATTTGAAACAAGATTACTGTTCACATGGCCAACTGTACGTTACATGCTCAAGAGTAAGCTCAGCGCACAGCTTGGTCATATTATAACTGGAGGGCCGAACTGACAATGTGGTATACAAAGGGATCCTTAACAAATAATTATTGGTATATTTTCCCTCAGTTTAAAAGGTTTCATTTTCTTCTTAATAAAACTTTTAAGGCAGTACTTCGCCGCTGTGAAGCGCAGGTATTTTGATATATATATATATATATATATATATATATATATATATAGATATAGATATAATGTGTGTGTGTGTGTATATGTATGTATATATATATATATATATATATATATATAGATAGATATATAGATATAATATATGTGTATATATATATATATATATATATATATATATATATACAGTGCTTTGAAAAACTATTTGCCCCCTTCCTGATTTCTTATTCTTTTGCATGTTTGTCACACAAAATGTTTCTGATCATCAAACACATTTAACCATTACTCAAATGTAACACAAGTAAACATAAAATGCAATTTTTAAATGATGGTTTTGATTATTATTATTATTATATGATAAAAATCCAAACCTACATGGCCCTGTGTGAAAAAGTAATTGCCCCCTTGTTAAAAAATAACCTAACTGTGGTGTATCACACCTGAGTTCAATTTCCGTAGCCACCCCCAGGCCTGATTACTGCCACACCTGTTTCAATCAAGAAATCACTTAAATAGGAGCTGCCTGACACAGAGAAGTAGACCAAAAGCACCTCAAAAGCTAGACATCATGCCAAGATCCAAAGAAATTCAGGAACAAATGAGAACAGAAGTAATTGAGATCTATCAGTCTGGTAAAGGTTATAAAGCCATTTCTAAAGCTTTGGGACTCCAGCGAACCACAGTGAGAGCCATTATCCACAAATGGCAAAAACATGGAACAGTGGTGAACCTTCCCAGGAGTGGCCAGCCGACCAAAATTACCCCAAGAGCGCAGAGACGACTCATCCAAGAGGTCACAATAGACCCCAGGACAACGTCTAAAGAACTGCAGGCCTCACTTGCCTCAATTAAGGTCAGTGTTCACGACTCCACCATAAGAAAGAGACTGGGCAAAAACGGCCTGCATGGCAGATTTCCAAGACGCAAACCACTGTTAAGCAAAAAGAACATTAGGGCTCGTCTCAATTTTGTTAAGAAACATCTCAATGATTACCAAGACTTTTGGGAAAATACCTTGTGGACTGATGAGACAAAAGTTGAACTTTTTGGAAGGCAAATGTCCCTTACATCTGGCGTAAAAGGAACACAGCATTTCAGAAAAGAACATCATACCAACAGTAAAATATGGTGGTGGTAGTGTGATGGTCTGGGGTTGTTTTGCTGCTTCAGGACCTGGAAGGCTTGCTGTGATAGATGGAACCATGAATTCTACTGTCTACCAAAAATCCTGAAGGAGAATGTCCGCCATCTGTTCGTCAACTCAAGCTAAAGCGATCTTGGGTGCTGCAACAGGACAATGACCCAAAACACACCAGCAAATCCACCTCTGAATGGCTGAAGAAAAACAAAATGAAGACTTTGGAGTGGCCTAGTCAAAGTCCTGACCTGAATCCAATTGAGATGCTATGACATGACCTTAAAAAGGCGGTTCATGCTAGAAAACCCTCAAATAAAGCTGAATTACAACAATTCTGCAAAGATGAGTGGGCCAAAATTCCTCCAGAGCTGTAAAAGACTCATTGCAAGTTATCGCAAAGCGCTTGATTGCAGTTATTGCTGCTAAGGGTGACCCAACCAGTTATTAGGTTCAGGGGCAATTACTTTTTCACACAGGGCCATGTAGGTTTGGATTTTTTCTCCCTAAATAATAAAACCATCATTTAAAAACTGCATTTTGTGTTTACTTGTGTTATATTTGACTAATGGTTAAATGTGTTTGATGATCAGAAACATTTTGTGTGACAAACCTGCAAAAGAATAAGAAATCAGGAAGGGGGCAAATAGTTTTTCACACCACTGTATATATATATATATAGATATAGATATGTATATACTATATATATAATGTGTGTGTATGTATGTATGTGTATGTGTGTATATATATATATATATATATATATATATATATATAGGTGTGGCAGAAAAGTAATGAGACTGATTTTTTATTTACCAAAGTTTTTATTTTTTTTAAACATCAATGTTATCCCCTTCAAAGTAGTTCCCTTGGGCAGCTACACACCGATGAAGACGTTGTTCCCACTGTTGGTAGCAGCACTGGAAGTCTTCGACCGGTATGGTCTTCAGCATGTCCGTTACACTCTTTTGGATGTTTTCTAAAGTCCGAAATGGCGTCCTTTGAGGACTTTTTTTCAGTTTAGGAAAAAGGAAAAAGTCACATGGACTGAGGTCAGGTGAATAAGGGGGCTGGGGAACCATAGGAATGCGTTTTTTTGATTGTCCTTCTGCTCAATTGTGAGGTTTTTCGGCACCATTTTGGCACAGACTTTTCGCATGTGCAAATGTTCCGTCAAAATTTGATGAATGGTAAATCTGTTCAAATTTAATTGTTCACTCAACATTCTTAATTTTAAACTGTTTTAACTTTTCAAACGTCACACTTGCCGATTCTGCAAGCTTAACACAAAATTTAATGGCACAACGTTGCTCCAAATTCCGCTGTTCCATTTTGCGTGACGCACAACCAAAAACACAACTTAAGCTAATAGCAGTCACAAAAATCACGTAGTTAACGGAAGGAGTTGAAACTCACACTGAGCTATGGGAGGGTACTGATACACGTGCTCTATCAAGGACAACAGCGCAGCGTTGCTAGATCGCATGCAGTGTTGCCAGTCTCATTACTTTTCTGCCACACCTCGTATATATATATATATATATATATATATATATATATATATATATATATATATACACAACACTCATAACAGTGACAAAACAATTACATTGACAATCATGTTACGTTATTTTCAAAATGTTTCCTTTAATTTGTCATTACTTCTTTAACACGCTACTTCTCCGCTGTGAAGCGCGGGTATTTTGCTAGTATATATATATGTACACAGTATATATAAATCTATATATATAAAAGTCAAATACCACTGAGTCACTCATCACGAAATCTCCTGAACCATGAGGACTTGGGACTTGAAATTTGGAATGTAGGTTACCCTTGGCCCATAGGTGCTCGCTAAGAAATGGTTTTAAAAATTTCGTGGTCCAAGCGCGTTCTGTCTGTATGTCTGTCCGCTTTTTACGAGAAAATTACTTAACGGATTTAGATCTGATTGTTTCCTATAATTTGTTTGAACTTTCCAGTTGATTTTGTGACTTCTCTCATCGTGTTAAGTACCATAGTTCACTTGTAGTACCAATGTATTTATACAAATCCAACAGAGTGGCTGTGGGCCGAGAGAAGGGGGGGGGGCCTTCCTCATTCCCCGCCAGCCCCTGTTTGAGTTACTCTGTATCTCATCACATGTTGGAGTGCACCTTGCCTCCGCTTAGCTAGTGATACCTATTTGTTCAACACACATTATCATCTACAGATTGTTAAGGAGTAACATTTGACGTTTTTGAGAGAGAGATTAGAACTACGTGTGTTTAGAAGGTAGCTGCTGATTGCCAGAGCTATCACGGGCATGTGCTTTTCTCCCCATGCGGAGAACACTTTCCCGTCAGAGCTGAATACAATCAGATACACTGCCAACATCTAATGATTTTTAAAGTCTGTCCTGTCTCATCTATATATATATATATATATATATATATATATATATATCATATAAGCCAATGTGTGTATGTATGTATGTTCCAGCGTCACGTCTGAACGGCTGGAGCGATTTTCATGACACTTGGTATACATGATTCTCATTGGTCGACTTAAAATACTGTAGGGTTAAACCCTTTCTGGATAGGGTGGGGTGTGATCTTGCCATCATGTATGCATGTTATCATCCAGTTGACACTTAGAATGACTTGGAAAAAAAACAACATTCTCAAAAACAGCAGCTTCATCAGTGATAGAACAACTGTGGCTTGGCTCCAACAGTTAATTTGTGGTATTTTTGTTTTTCTTTTTATTTATAGGAACTTTGACATTGGTTTGGCAGACATACTTTTTTGGAGTTCATTTGTCTTGTTTTTGCTGCATTTGGGTACAGCTTGTCATTATTTCACAAAATACAGACTCTATTATTACTTATTATATTATTCTAATTATGGTGAGATATTACATTTGCATTTCACTTAGTTAAAAAATATGTTTTGAAGAGATTTTACGATTGCAAAAAAAAAAAGCAATGTGTTAATGGAAATAATTATTTTTTTAACTAAAAACCCATGTTTTCCCAAATTCATTGGTCGAGAGTGCTGCCTTCAATTCACAAAGTGACTCCCATAAAGCCTTAGTTTACTGTTTAGGATGTCTGCCGAGTATTCCAGAAGTAAAAAAAATTTTGCAAATAAAGCATGTGTTTCGCACATTTTTAGCATACGGCTCGATAACGAGATTTTTGTTCTTTTCTTCCATGGACATTTTGACATTGTTTGCCAATGTATAAAATTGGTGATTATTGGCTATTTCCCTGCATTCTGCATGAAAAAACGACAATATTTTTTTCCTGGTCACCACTACAAAATATATTAGGTAAGTCTTGGCTGTCTGATGATCTAAAGAAGACACTGTTTATCCATTTGTCCATCTATGACACCCTCCCTCCCCAACTCCTGTGTGTATGCTGGTGGGAGAGAAGCCCAATTCTGGAAAGGCAGACACAGGGGCACAATGTGCAGTGAAATTGCACCCCAGATGCCATAGATTAAGGTTTAAGGCTTATTTAGTCATGTTTACACAAGAAAACATGAAATTTGCTTTCTCACTTACATCTAATAACAGACAGAATGAGATAAAACAGACAAATAGAAACAAGAAAGGTTAAGGTAAGGCAGTTAGATAATACATATTTACACCAAAAAAAAAAAAGTTTAGAGGATATATATCAAAACCTTAATCATTATCTCCGATACTTCTTATTGAAAAGTCGTATGGCCCTAGGAAGAAAGGAGTTTGTGGAGCAATTTGGGTTTTCAAAGTGACTATCCTTCCTGATTTACTGAACTTTAGTTCTACATGTAATGGATGACTGTCATCAGTTGAGATGACTTCCAGTTTCTTTAACATTGCCCTCTGCCATACACTAGTCAAATCATCTACATCACCCCCAATAACTTTAGCTGCATACTTAGTAATCTGGAGCTTTTTTGAGTTTTGGTTTGTCAGACTATCCAGGCAATGAAACTGAAAGTGATCACAGACTGGATCAAACTGCGATAGTAGTACAACATGAGGTCCTTGTCTACTTGAAATAGTTTGAGATTATGGAGGAGAAATAAGCGCTGGTTGCATTTAGAGAATAATTTTTTTGTATTTGTATTCCAGTTAAGATTGTTATCTAGGTAAGTTCCTAAGTATTTATATTCAATCACTATTTCTACCTCCTCTCCCAGAACTACAATAGTTGAACATACAGATTTCTGTCTCATAAAATCAAATATTTCTTTGGTATTTTTTACATTCAGGGTGAAAGAGTTTTTATTACACCAGTTTACCATCTAGTCCACTTGATTTAGATAGTGGCTTTCATCTTCCCCAGATCTTAGCATTGATAAGAGATATCTTGTCACTCTCACCTGTTCTTGTTGATGGGTTCTTTTATTGTTCAAAGTGACAGACTCCTGATGGTCTCTCTCCAAACTGTGCAATACCTAGAAAGCAGCTCAAGACATTTAATGTGGAATGGAGCAGATCTTGAAAAAAATGCTTCAAGTGACTCTTCCGGTGTTTCTTTGGGCCACCCTGAGATCGGGTTCCTTCAGCAAGTACATCATACAGGACCATTTGTGGATGCCCAGACTCATCCATGCAGATAAGGTGCCTGATCTAGCAGAAGACATGGCTGAGCGGCATGGCCTCAATGCTGGTTGATGAGCAGTATTCCAGAATTTTAGTGTGTAGAATCTGTCCTTCCTAGTGATGCCCAGAATCTTCAGGAGGCAGTGGATGGGGAACATTTCTAGAATGTGGATTTGCTTGAGGTAGGGAGTCCTGCACTTCCATCCATTCATGAGAGTTGATATGCACACTGTGTGATAGACCATGACCTTGGTTATGGTGATTCTGGTTAGAGAAGATGCACTTCTGGAGATGAGTGAATGCAGAAAAGGCTTGTCAGAGGTGGTTTGCAATCTCCTCGGGGACAGAGTATTCAGTTTGTTGGGGAACTGTAACATTGTGTTGATAAAGAACAGTTGGTACTCTGCACAGAAGTACAAGAATCAAAGCCTAATACTGGTCATGTTTCCAGTAATGTATTTCCTGATTACATTATTACAGATGTGACAGCTCCTTTCAACTTGTGCTTTGAATTCTCCAAGTAAGGTGATCTTGTCCGAGAGGAATGTTTTGGACTATTTCATCAAGGGAAACATAGACGTTATCCTTTTCTTCCTCTGTAGAGTCCAGTGTGCGAGTCTGTGGTGATGACTATCATAGAGGAGCCTTTCACCAGTGGAACACACAGGGTCATTAAGCCTGAGCGGACACTGACAGAGAAATCCAGGATTTTCTGAAGTAATTCATTCTTGACAGCAAGGTCAATTCTGTGGATCCAGATCTTTGATTACCCAGTTGTGGTTTCAGTGATTAATCGTCTGTCTGAGGTTGCATATATTCACCCTGTAATCCTGGAACTCCAAGGCTACAAGGGACGTTCTCCTAGGCGGTTGGGCGGTAGTGGTTGAATTCATGAGTGTGCAGTAATTCCATGAAGTGAGGATGACAGATTCTGAAGTTTTTCGGCCACGTGTAGTGGGGCAAAACGTGGTTGCCTAGAGTACAAGTAGGACAAACTTTGTTTAGGGTGCTATTAACTGTCCCCTCCCCCTCAGGCACAGACAGTGCTATCCTTGAAAAAGTCTCCCTAGTTATGCCAGAGGGACACAGATGAGGCAGTTGTCCCAGGTGTGCAGCCGTCACACCATCACTTCCATATGTGTAGGTTACATACTGAGTACATAGTATACCATCACCCATTGGTAATTCTCACAGTGTGTTGGCCATCGCCATGGGACTTTGATACAGGATGATAGATGGATGGAGGGAAGACCCTACACAAAGAAGCTGTTGATATGGGTGGTAGTTCCTCAATCACACTCTTTCACTTCTTGTTAAGAATCCACATGGCAAGCCTTGTGCAAGAAGGCGAGGGACATTAGGAAGTTGCACCATTCCGAACTTCTGACCATGCTGCCATGGGTGGCCCTAACAGGGACACACAAATCCCAATGGCATCACTCACAACATCATTCATCAGTCACGCAACCTACTCTGTCACATTAAGGCACTGACTCTGTGGAAGGATGGGGTAAGTAACATAAAAAAAACCAAAAATATATTTCCTTTTTGGGTGGAGTATCCTTTTACATTTCAACCAACCCAAGCTCTATGTAGCTTAAAAATGATGAATCAAACAAAATATACACAAAAACAAGGATTGTTAAAATGAAATATGTTTTATTTACAACAGAATTTACATAGCATTTATCCAATGGAGATAATATACATTTTGCATTTCTGCTGTTGTATAGTTTCAGAATATACAACAGTTTCTTAAATATTCAAAATGTAGAAAATGGTTCAAAGAGCTAACACACATCTTTTGTTGACAATCTGCAAACTATGGCATCTAGCAGGGTCCCAATCTTTTCTTCCTGAGGAGTAATTTTAAACAGCTTCAAGAAACATAAAAAAAAATTGCAATATATTAAAATATAAAAACACAAAGTACATTACCTACTTACAAAATATGATAATAGCCCTAAAAACCCTGCCTTTGACATAAAAGTAGGTATATGTAAAAGTTTCATTATACTGCCTCAATTTTAGAATAACCAAGATTCTTAGATGTCACCTCTACATATACAGGTCTCAAAGAATTACTCTCAGAAGAACATAGAAGATAAGTTTGGTATTTTTTCAAGTTGAAGTTATTTATTCAAAATCATGATGTATATTAATTTGACACACAACATTGTGTTCTAAAGTAATAAATGTTTTTATGAATTAAATCAAAATCAAAATAAAATCTTGAATCAAAACGGACATGCTATTCTCAAAGTTTATAAAGAAAAGCTTCACTTTCAAACACAACTTTATGTGGCAAACTAATATAAACCATGATTGTGAAGAAATAACTTTGACTTGAAAAATTCTTACTGATGGCAGTTTTTTTAGTTTATTTTTTACTAAAATGTCTTCACACTATACAATATATAGTTCTGCCTATATTTTTGAAGTAACCATTGAAATTAAATATGATTTTTTTTTTTAATAATATCTATTATTATACCAAAGGCATAAAGAGAAAAATGTACACACCTTTCTGATCGTGGAAGTGTCTGCCATTGTTTGAAGGTTGTCAATATGAATTTGAATCCCATCCACCTGACTTGTAATTCTGTCCACATTAATATCTTTTTCATTAATCAGCACAATAAGTACTGAAGAATCTCCATCAGAAATGCCAATTTTTTTAAAAGCCTCAGAAATCTAAAGGTAAAATATACATCATATAATAGTTATTTTTATTATTTTATTTTTAAATTTGAGCACACTCATTCATTTATTTATTCAGTTTTCAATAACCTAAATTCTTATTTAGCAATCTTTAGCAATGCTGGTATTTAAATTAAGTAGATTAACGTTCTGTAATGTGACCAGGAAAGCAGTAGTAAACAGCTTTAAGTACTTCCTAAAAACAAAAGCTATGAAAAAACAGCTAAAAGAAAAAAACACCTTAGCAATACTAACAAGATCTGTACATGGAAGCAACAAATGAAAGAACCAGAAAGCTTCCAACCGCCTTACCTGAAGTCTTATACAAATTTGAAAATAAGTAAGCCATGCAAACAAAAGACTATGCCACTTTTTATCTTTACTAATGAAATCTCAAGCTTATAACAATAGAGTTTAAATATAGCAATTTACAGATATTGAAATGTGGCCTTTGGATTAAAATAGTACAGTAAAGTTCCCTTCACTTTTACAGTATACAATGTTGCCAACCCTAATAAAGACAGGCCCACGGGACTAGGTTTACAAACTACATTAATAATGTTTTCAGCCTAATTACCTACAGAAAAAACATAATTACACAGGATAACGAAAAATATCACTATAACCTTAACTAGCTCAACACTAATTTATGGATACCGGCTTCTTGACATTGTTGATAAGCAGTCAATTAACTGAAATGTGGTTCTAATAAAATTTGTTTTGACCATGTTTGGAGGAAGGGTGGGAGGATCTTATAGGTGTCTGTTTAAAAAGTATTGGTAACACGATGTGTCACAGGTGACAAAGACATATCAGGCACTCTTTAAAATGTCCCTAATTACTTAGCGGTGAGTGCAATAGCAACATGTTTCAGATGCAGACAATATGTAGGCAGTACTTGATTAAAAAGGTTAAGCAACATGAGCCACTTCTGTTCTGATATGAAATCATAAATGTATAACCTTCAGTGTAGGTATATTTTAAGGGGATGACAGTCTGTTGTACACCATGCTCTAAAAGTAAAATATAATTCATGACAGCTTTTACTAATCGTGGTACTACTGTTGTTATACTGGAGTTGTGAAAAAAATGCATATTACATGCACAATCTAACACTTAGTGAAGAAGTTGTAAACTTCTTGCATAGGCAAAAAGTAGTTTTAAGGCTATTCAGACAAATATGCAGAAAGTCAACACTAGAGACATTTCACATGCACAAATACTCATGGTGCTTTTCAAACTGTGAGAGGACGATTAGTAAAAATTCAATGAGGATGTAGGAAATGTTTCACAAAATATAGTTCTAATTTAAATTTGGGCACATGAGAAGACAAAAATATGATGACATAATGTCAAAATGTGACAAGATAAAGCATTCAAATAGACAAGTAGAAGCAACCAGCATTGACCTAAAAACATGTAAAAGCTCAATTCACAGATATACTGGCAAATTATATACAAAACAAAAAAAAAAAAAAGGGCTGCAGCATGTATATGTGCAGTCATTTAATAAATCTTGTATTTCTGAAAATATCGGCTAATACATTTTTCTCCTTCAATTACTCTCATAGTTTGAATAATGTAACTTGTAAATATTTTCTTTTTGACTAGAAAAATAACCTCACTTGCTCAAACCTGCTTAATCTAACTAAGGGCTTGTTGATAACCAGAGTCTATCCCAGCAGCAAAAGGCTCAATGAAGGAAGCAATACTGGTCAGATTACCTGGTTATTATGCAGCTCATTCACAAAGTCACACATCTCCAATTTGTTTAACACTCTTGTCATAGGATGAGAAGGGAAAAACAGAGTCCCTCAGAGACTTCAATCTGGAAATGACTGGGCTCAGGACTCTGACTTAGAATGCTAGATCTGTGGAATTAGTCTCATCCGTTATGGGAGATGGACGTCTGAAGTGGAGCTCCATTAGCAACGGCTTTATTTTTTCTCTTATTTCTTATTATCCTGAGGTATCCTGTTATTTATCCAACCCGAGGAGTTTCTACTACAGTATATAAATATGAGCAACAAGAAAGGGGGTCAGAAAGAAACGGAAAAGAAATCTAAAGCTACATCTAAGTCCAAGGTATGGCGTCTCAGTGACTGACCTGGAACAGACAGACGAAAGCAGACTCCCCAGGACCCTGCTTTGCTGCATCGTCTCCTATCGAGAATGAAAAATGGGAGCGAATGTGCAAGTGATGCAGGTCACGATAGCTCGCCAATTCCAGAAGATCACTTGAAACTGGAAATGGTCTTGCAGTCCGCTCTTTCATCTACTCCTCATGAGCCGGAAGCATCGGCTGTAATAGGGCTTGCCATTTCACCTGCGGAGCACGAAAGCCGAAACGATCTGTCCGAAATGAAGGAAATGATCGCAATAATGGCCACGGCCATAAATGAGCTCAAGAAAGACATTCAGAAAAATATAAAGAAAGAAATAAATGGCTTGCTCAAGACAAGCGAGAAGACAAACAAGAAGCTGCAGCTGGAGCTGCGGCTAGAGATGCACGAGCTGCAGCAGGATAATAAAGACTTAAAAACATGTATATAATCGATTTGATGCTGCCTTTAAAGGTATGCTGGGAAAAATTGAGGAACACATTCAGGAAAATGTGTCTAAACTGAGAGAACTTGCCGATCAGGTGGTAGACGTTAAGCAGACATTCACAACTCAAATTGAAAGAGCCAAACATTTGGCATCTACCGCTGATGGAAAAGCAATAGCTGCAAATTCCAAATGGAAAAAACTAGGAGACAGACTTACTGCTCTGGAAGATGGACGCAGAAGGAATAATATTGGATGCAGAAGGAATAATATTAGATTGTGAAAGTCCAAACCCAGTGACATTCGTAGCTGAACTATTCTCAAAAATAATTGGAGAGGACTTTAAATCAGACACCGAGATAGCAGCAGCTTATCACATACGTGAATCAAATGCCTCTAAACGTAGGACTCTTCTTGTGCGCTTCAAGAGATTACAATCAAAGTTTAATGTAATGTCACTTCTCAGACAGAAACAAGAGATTATGTTTGAAAATAACCACATTCGTATTTTCCCTGATTTCTCACCCTCAACAGCAGCTAAACATGCCGCTTTTTACAACATTAAACAGCGGTTACGGAAAGCCGATATCAGATACAGCCTCTTGTATCCTACCAAACTGAAAGTGGATATTTAAGAAAGATATTATATCTTCACCACTATGGAGGAAGCAGAAAAAGAAATAAGAAAGCTGATCCCAACACTTTTTTGAAATACGATCGTGAGTTGCATCCTGTCATGGCATGCCAAGAAGATATTACCTGCTGTCTGATCCTCTTGCAATGATACTGGTACCATAATTATACTGTACATCTTTTTCTCTTCTCTGCAACTTTCTATTTATGTTTTAATTATAATTATACAAGTATGTGTGGAAGAAATTAAAGTAGTAACATTTTTTTTTTTTTAATCTTTTCACTATTCTAAAGGAGACTGTTTAACATCATACCCTTGGTTTATTGTTATTGTTATAACATTAGGTTTTAATATGCTTAACCAGGGCCACTTTTTAACACCATTCCCTAGGTTTACTATCTTAATATTTCAAGACTTTTGAAGATTATATTTTAAGCTTATAATATTTTTACTTTATCGGCAATACATATCTCTATTTTTAATCCTCAAATGCTGCTGCTGGGGGGGCTTGTTTTGCTTTGGATGTGCTCTGTCTCTAGGTATGTCATAGGACTGGGACTTTGTGAAGTGGGGTCCAGCCTCACGTGGGGAGGCAAAAAGAGAGCAAGCTATATCTAATCTATCTTTTAATCCTTATAATTACCAACATAACAATAGGCTGCATGGCAATAACTCCTGGGAAAATTGGAAATTAAAGTCAAAGCTGTCTCACTTCCAGTTAAGACTACAAAAAGACATCAAAAACTCAGAATCAATGGTCTCCATTATGGGACAGATAATTTGTGAGCTGGAATGTTAAAGGCCTGAATCAAGAATTAAAGAGAAAGAAAGTACTGTATTCTCTCACCTAACAGGTCTAAACGCTAAAACAGTATTTTTACAGGAGACCCACTTATTAAGCAAGGATCAGTTCCAGCTGCAAAAAGACTGGACTGGTCAAATGTTCCATTCCAGCTTTACAAAGAAAACTAGAGGTGTGGGAATTCTTATACATAGAACATTCTCATTTGTGGTATCAGATGTAGTATCTGATCCTGAAGGGAGATATGTGATTGTCATGGGCAATTTACTTAACTGTAAAGTGATTTTGATAAATGTTTATGCACCAAATGTAGATGATAGGGTATTCATGCAAAATGTATTTATATCCATTCCCAATGTGAACACTCAAAAAATTATAATGGCTAGGGACTTTAATTGTGTTTTAAAACCAGTCTTAGATAGGTCTCCTGTCACAGGGGTGATGACATCTAAGACACAGTTTTTAACCGACCACAACTTATCAGACCCCTGGAGGTTTCTAAACCCAAACTCAAGAACATATTCCTTTTACTCACCAGTGCATCATTGCTACTCAAGAATTGATTACTTCTTTATAGATAATAATTTCTTGCCTACAATTAAATCTTGTAAGTACGGCGCTATTGTTATTTCTGACCATGTCCCTCTGATCTTGGAGCTAAAATCATCATGTCCCACATACTCATCTCACAGATGGCGTCTTAACCCACTTTTATTAGCAGACAAGAACTGTACTTACAGAATTTATATCAAAACAAATCAGTTTCTTTCTAGAGACAAATACATCCTCAGAAGTCTCTGCAGGAATACTTTGGGAATCCCTGAAGGCCTTCGTAAGAGGGCAGATTATTTTTGTGGGAAAGATATGAAATAATTTAGAAAACAAGAAGGTATCAGAGATAACCAGCGAAATTACTAGAATAGATCTAGAACATGCCAGGTGTCCAAGTGAGGCTCTTCATAGGAAAAGGCAGGCTCTGCATTCAGAACTCAACCTCTTAACAACTAAAGAAACTGAACAACTAATTTTTAAAATCGAGACATTATTACTATGAACAATGGACAGAAAGCTAATAAGCTCTTAGCTCAACAAATCCACAAGCAAGAAGTTCTCAATGCAATCCCTGAAATCAACATGAACAAAGACAAAATCATTGACCATAAAAATATAATGCACACATTTAGAGACAACTATAAATCCTTACATTCTATTGAGTTTAAAGAAGACAAACACACAATCTAATGTATTTCTGGATGCATTACAGATACCACAAATAGATACTCTTAGTGCAGAGGAATTTGATAAACCTCTGTGTGGTGTTATGGGTCCACAGCTCGTTGAGAAAAGGCCAGTCATTTTAAATAATCACCGTACCCGAGGCGGCTTCGTGAGGGGGGCGTTGTTGTAGCGAGCCGCGGGGCAGTCGTTGATGTGGGCGTTTCTCACCGTGTGCACAGGTGAGGAACTGCCCACATTCGTGATTGCTCCCGTGGCTAATGCTGCAGCTGTGATGGCCCCTCACGTTTTAAAAAGAAGCGCAAGTCGGTTGGGGAGAAAAAGAGAGAGAATCGATCGGAGGGAAAGGAAAGGAGAGGACGGAGGTTACAGGGAGCGTGGAAGCAAGCGGTGCAGGAGAGAGACGGACACGCGGAGCGTGTGGTGAGCGCGCGATCGGCTTCGTGGGCAGCTGCGAGGAAGCTGGGTGTTAGGCCGACACCCAGGTGTTTGTGTAGATGTCGCTCCCGCTGAGCGATCTGGTAGCGGGAGTGACAAGGTGAAAGTGACGAGCCGCAGAAGGCCGCGGAAAGGCAGCGAAGTCGAGAGGCTTGGTGGTGGAATCCCCAAGCGTGGGCGACCTGGCCGTTGAGGGTAATCAAGTCTCGGGGACTGGGATGAGTGCCAGACCGGAGCCAGGGATCGGGAGGTCTCCAGTCTCGAGTGTGTGATGTAGGAGGGCAGCTGCAGAGAGCGTCTTGCCTGCTGCTTGGCCCGTACGGGATAAGCAGGGGAGACGCATACAGAAATTAGGCACCGGATTTGTTATTTTAAAGACTGCTTCCAGGAGAAGATTTTAACCTCTTGTTTTAAAGGATTGTTTTTTCTATTGTTTTAACCTCCACGTTCTTTTAATGGATTTATTTATTTATTTATTGAAGAACTTGAAGATCTGCACTATTTGAACACTGTTGTTGTTGGTTTTTAATAAAAGCACTATTGCACTTTTTGTATACCTTCCCCTTGCTGGAATTATTTGCCTCCATTGACTAGCTCACTCGGCAACATTATCGACGGTGTTGGGTTCATGTGCTTCCAACATCAAAGGGAGTGTGGAGCCAGAACCCACATCGTCACACTCTGGTGCTATCAGAATTACTAGATGCTATAAAGTCACTTCAGAGTGAAAAAGCAGCAAGTCCTGATGGCTATCCTGTCAAATTTTATAAGAAATTCTCCACTCAGTTAGCTACCCTCTTATTAGCAACATTTACAGAAGCTAGAGACAATCAAATTCTACCTCAAACTTTTCAATAAAAAATAATTAAAACAGGAACTACAGGAGCCAAGTATACTAAAGAAAACTAAAAGATATGCTCAAAAGACTTTTTACCTCATGAAATGAACGTGAATGAAGAAGTACTAAAGTATTTGCAAATAGGTCAGCAAAAGGGATTGGGAAAATGTGATGAAAGATACAGTAGACAAAAAGAGGCTTAAACAGATGATGCTATATCATGATGATAGAAACATACTATTTAGTCTTTATAAATACTTGAGCTACAGAGCAAAGGTAAATGGTCATTGGGACTGATAATACTTGAAGATCATAGGCTCAGAGAGTGGTGACATCTTGCATGTTACTTAGACATACAAGTAAGAATTCTACTGTGCATGTGACAGTTAACTAGAATTTGGATGTGAAAATGAGATCAAAGGCAAGAATAGGAGTGTGATCCAAGAAACAGTAAGGATGGAAAAGAACTACTAAATTAAAAAAAAAAGTGTGGATAGGAAAATTTTGCATTTTGCAAAGAAAATTTTGGGTTAGAGACAGTAGAAAAAGAAAGTCTGATAAAACACCACACCAACTGGTCCCAAAAGAACAATGCTGTAAAACAATAAAGGCACGCTACTTATTATAATTATGCAAACAGGCATAATATTCTTTTAAAAACATCTGCAGTTCTGACAAATTTTAAATTTAAAAGTAACATAAGAAAAACATGAACTCATTTTAATTATTTTAAGAGAAAATGCAGATGAATCAAAACCATTTAAACAGAAAACTGATGGAAGGTGAGAGGTTTTGCAAATGTAGAAACTATAAATCCAATTTCTAATGACCACTATTGAATGTGTTAAAAAACAACACAGGATCACAATATGTTTATGAGAGAATATTTAAAGAAGAAAAACTTACATTGTTAGTTGGTGAAAGATTGAATATTATTTCAGAATACAAAGTTCGGGTTTTCAGTTTTCCAAGTTTTTGTAGATGGACTGCCTTATTTGTGGCAACCACTACCTGAAAAGCATCCACTATCTGTAAAATAAAAATCACGCAAATTATCATATCACTCATATACAGTATTATTGACATTCATCATGAAATTTCACAGGATCAAACTTAATCTTTTAAAGGTGGACAATTAATACCAAATCTCCAGTGCAGTTTTAAAGTAACTTATTCCTCGACAGAAAGACAGCTTTTGATATCTTATTATCTTTGGATGCAGAAAAAAAAAATGCTAGATTAGAAGCAGGTTATTTATTAATTTGGATGTGGACCAAATATATGATCATGGACCAAAGTACAGTATACTTTAGCTCAGAAACCTCTCTTTATGCAACAACTATAAAACGCTTATTGTTTTGCTTTAGAATTAGGAATAAGACACCTGCAGGACCCATTTCATGATGTAGTGTGCTGCAGTAGATATAATTGTATCATGTACAATTAGCAGGAATAAAACTTGCTTAGTTCACTCTTGACTTGAATTATTTGAAATGTGAAATATTTTTTATTTGTTCCAATAAATGCATTACGAAAGAATTGTTACTTTTTTTACAAAGGGGTTTTACTTTTAAACAATTCTAAAACAGATGCCCGAGTCTGGCCAGACCCACCTGGTACTGTTCACAATTTAGCTCCAATCCCTGACATATTTTAAAACTATTTTAAACTGCTTTCAAACTTTCTAATGTTGAATTTTTCAATATGTGGTCTTTCTCCCTTCCATAAAAATTAGCCAAACTTTTTAGAAGGATTTATTAATAAATGTGGTAAAACTCTAAAGCAGGAATAAAAATTAGGGGAGGATACTCATTTCCTCCATATTAATTCTGCCCCCTATAGTGAGGAGAAAAGTTGACCATATATTGACATTTGAAGGTTAACATTTAATACTAATTTGAAAGTATAAATATACAATGAGGAAATTAAAGAGATAACCATGCTGCATGTTAACAGCTCAGCTTTTGAGACTAGAGAATATGGAAATTATATTGTAAAAAGTGTAAGATGTTAATAATGTGAATTCCATATTGCAATAATAACAGATTTACTGTACACCATCTAACGCTAAACACAGGTGATATAATGACACTCCATTTTGATATCAAAATTCACAATACAGCATTTATTAAAACACCATAAAACAATATATATATACCATTGTTGGCTTGATCAGTGCACCATTAATTAGTCCCTCCATTGCCTTTTTCCTAAGTTCCGCTGCATTCTGCACTTCTTTAAATAAGAGGAGAGTTACAGAACAGTTGGGAAACAACTCAAGATCCTGTGTAAAATGCATCATCTGATGGATCTGAAAATATGTAGAGGAAAATCATTTGCATTACATTAAAATGTATATTTATGCAGAATTCAACAAAAAAAATTGCAATACCATTAATATAGAAAATCATAAAGGTAAACAACAAAATATTTCTACTTTGCAATTAAATAAGAGTATGTCATTGTTTCTCACTTGTGGGAAGAAAACAAATTGTAAAATTTTTGTCTATAACAAAATGTCTGAGAAACCAAAATGCATTTAAGCATAGTACATTATAGCAAGTGATATGGAGCGGGAATATGATTGAATCAACTTATGGGGACTGATTTGTTCCAGAGTAATACAATTCATGACCATACTGTCTGAATACAGAACAGGATGGACCGAGGATGCAAGTAAAATGCAGAAAGGAAAACTTGGTAAGAATGGCTTAGGTAGAATATGAAACTATAAATCACCTTCTTTTTGTTAGACTAATATAAACAGAAAACACAAAAACTTTTCTACACTAGTAATTATGAATGTATCTCCATGCACTAAGTCTTCAAGAATATTGTTAAAGCAATTACACTTCTTGCTGGGACTAAAGAGTTATGTTTAACCAGCTTTGTAACTAGCAAATGAACAAAACACCTCAAGTGAAACACTTTTTATTTTCTTACTTGGGCCCTTAAAAGCCAGCCTCCATTACAGAAATCTGACGGTGCACCACATTGTAAGCAAATGGTATGGGTAATAGCACAATAAATGATTAACTACAACTTTTCTCCACATGATCAAGCACTGCCCTACTATTTTTTCCTTCTGGTTTCACATTTTACTCTTGTGGAAGAATAATTTTTGGGCAACATAGCATTCATCTTAAAGAAATAGCATAAAGGCTAAATAAATGTCAGAAACCAGTTCAGGCACAACAGGAAACCAGATAAAGGTTAAGTGAACAACAAAATATACACTGAAATATAAGAATTGGTTTAGGAAAAATACTGAGATGATCAAGTAAATAAAGTATCTACCAGAAGAAAGGTTGATGTAATTTTCAAAATGTACTGAAGTATGACTAAGAAATCAGCAGATGTCCTATAAAAGAGAATGGACAATTGGTAAATGCACAGAAATTTCAAGTGTGGTGGGGCAACTCAAAGGTGCAATAAGAACCAAAATATAATATAACAGACTTTTATTTTATGTAAATCATTTGGGTGTAAACTAACTAACCAACCAGAGTAAAATGTATGCATTGATTGACACTGCATGTAAATTCAGTAGCTTATAAAATGAAAATCTATTTGTTTTTTCTGACCATACTGTAAAGGACTGCTTTTGAAGAATGCTCCCTCTAAGGCATTTTGCCGACGAGTAATTTGAAGATACAATGAACAGCTATTCCCCGGCCTGATTACTGAATTGTCCTGTTAGAGGAGGTTTCTTTCTTTAATAAGATGTTAAATTTCTACCACACTATCTGCTTTTTTCTTTAAATATTCTGCTATAACTTCAAACCATCACTCTCTTAGATATCTCCAATATGCATCTGCTTTGGCACTCTAGCAACTACACTACAGTAATTGCTGGGAAGCTCTTGTCAGGAGGAGCCAGAGCTTGTCATTATGGGCAATTGGTGGTCTTATTTCTACAGTTTAATTTACATTCTATTGTTCACAGCAAAAAATAAAGTGTGGAACTGAGGAATACAATTGAGAGTTGGTCTACATCTGCTCATTGTTTAAATACAGAATTGCTGTTATCCTACAATGTTTGTACTTTGGCTCAGACTGAGATAGGGTTATTTTAAGATTACAAATTGGTGTATTCTTATATTTCATGTTTTAATTCTCTTCTTTGATTAAATAAATAAGCAGGCTTCAGTCTTGATTTGCTTCGTCCTGAAGGAGTTTATTTAATACTTGTATATTAATCCTTCAGATTAACATTAAGATAAAGACTTTGTCTTTATATTGGTTCATTTATATGAGAATCTCTTTTGCATTCTAAAAATAAACTTCATTAAAAAACACACACCTCTATCAAACTGAATTGAAGTCTACCAAAACACACTGTTGGAAATAAAAGTACAACTCATAAATTTATTGAAGAAGAAAAAAGTGACAACTGTTTCCTGCTTGCCAGTACTGTTTAAAAACAAAATTTGTTGCTGTTCAATTTACAAAAGGTGGCTGTGTTACAGAGCTTTTACTGGGATATGGAGGATTATCCTAAAGGGGAATTAGCATTTCTTCTTCTTAAACTGATCAGGCTATTAATTTACAGTTTAAGAACAAGTTTTGGTGTGAAGGTTTGCAAACAGGACAACGGTTTTTTTTGTTTTTTTTTTATTGGGGAAAAAAAGGTGTTACTTAATTTAGATTAGAAAGAGATAAATATTTAGTCTGGATTATATTTTATTACAAACCTTATAACTAATTGGGATATCGGTTGACTGTTGTGATTCAATTTCCTTTACACTATTTGTATTTCAATTACTCTTAACCACTGCTTGAAGGGCAGTTTATAAAATATTGCCACATATTTGACATGCACTTAATTTTATGTGGTAACAGTTTAGTCAAAGAGAAAGATAAACGCAATACTTGAAACGGATCGAACCAAGATGCAGTAATCTTAATCGAAATACACCTTTCGTTTAACACATACATTATTTAGCAAATTTCCTTCTGTATTTTAAAGGTGTAAAATTAAAAACCTCTCCCAGAGATCCTGACGCAAAATATTTTAAAGTGCATTAAGGTGTCCACTTGTTTTCCGTTACATCGAACTTACCTAAATATGCGTGAATGCGCACTTCATTGCAGAAAACGGGGAACAGGACGCTATTATTTCAGTAAATGAAGAGCGGTACCATAAAATCGCGACGCTCCTGCTTTTACTAAAGCCAAACTCATTCGTGTTCCTTTAAATTTTCTGTGCTACTTAAATAAAGATGCGACCTGGAAACAAATCTTTACCCATAACTTAATTTTAAGATGTGGTTAACTAAAAAAATTTGGGAGCTCAAAGCTAAACGTTCACATATTAACTTGTCAAACTGAAAAACACGAAGGACATTCTAAATTACATTAAACATCTTAAAGAATGAGAAAACCTACTAACTTCTAGTTTCTACACGGACATTTTGCTGTAGGACAGGAAGAAAGCAGAGAGAGCGGGAGGGTTCATTTGGATCAAGCAGCTGTCACTTACTTTATCAACACGAGCCACTTCTATATTAATATTTCAGTGTAACTGCATCTCAACTGAGAAAACGGAACTACAAGGGAAAATTGCGTAAATAGTATATTAGCTAGGTAGGATGGAGAAGCTTGAGAGTTATATTTTCTCCATTGTTTGCAGTACCTTTTTTCTCGTTTCTTGCTTTTTATTTTCCAAAATCACACGGGAGCAAAGAGACCCTTACATGGACGAGATCTTTCATATTCCGCAAGCTCAAAAGTATTGCGAAGGCAGGTTCGGAGAGGTATGTATTAGCTTAAAAACACAATTCGGAGCACACGGTCATGCCAGTTGTTGTTAGAGGGGTTTTCGTGTTTATAAAAGGTGTTTTACTTAAGAAGCGTAGCATTAAAAATGTTTTCGTCATTTTATGGACATCTCTAACGCGCACAATTGTTTTTGATTGTTATACCTGGAAATGGAATGGTTAAAGTTCAATTTCTGGCTTTATTGTAAACATGTTTCACTTGTCTATTTATCCACCAGCTTATTATTATTATTTGATCGAATACATTAAGATCGGGTTTCTGTTTCGAAATCCAAAAAAATACCCATGCTGGGTAATTGTTAGTGATTATTATGGGCATGTAAGGACATACAAATATATTTTATGACGGTAAATATATTTTCTAGCAGTGTATCTAGTTTATTTTGTAAATCTTTCTCAAAACTGTTTTTTTTTTCCTCTGGGTGCTTCAGTTTTCCTCCCGTGTTCCAGCTACGTAAAGGTCGAATTAATTGGTAAGTCATAACTGGCCCAGTAAGAGTGACAGTACCTTGTAGTGAACGGGCACTCCTTCCAGACTGGGTTCTTGCATTCCCTCTAGTGCTACTGTGACAGATAGACTTTTGATCCTACAACACTAAACTGGACAAAGCAGTCTCGGTAATGAATGAAGGGATGGTTTTCTGTGGTTCATTTAATGTTTTTTGCAATCGGTTTAAAACGTAGGGGAGATGAGGCATGGTCTATTCATACAGCATTGTGCACATGACAGGAACCATCCTTGAACAGAGTGCCATTCCATCTCAGGACCTGATCACACTTACAGTTTGGACTTGCTGTTTAGCCTGTCTTAAAGGATATGTGACAAAAATTGGAGTACCCTAAGGAAACATTGATGTGATGTGAAGAGAATGTTGACTTTCCACTTTGACAATGACCTGCAGGGTGTAAGATAGTAAGTAGTGCAAACACTTGCACCACAAATGCAGCCTGACTTTAAAACAGTAAAGGGCTATTATCTTTAGTAAGACTACACAAAATGAAGTGCACCTAATAAATGTACACCAAAATTAAAAGAATAACAAAACAGATTATGAATCACCTTAAAGTGTATATTAACTGTAGCAGAGTGTATTGTTATTATATCTTTCAGTGGGATTCTATGATAACCACACTCCCTGGCTTGTATCTGGTGTCCGTTGGAATAATTAAGCCGACTGTCTGGCTGGCTGGATGGACTGGAAAAGCTGTTTGTTCACCTGGAATGCTACGGTTTATTAATCTCCTTTTCAGCTGTGGAAATCTCTACTTGGTCTATCTAATTTTATATAAACTGCATCAAAAAGACAAGGTGTGTTTTTTCTTCTTTTTGCTTCACTTGTTATGGGTTAGTTGTAAAACCTTGAAGGCATGATCTGTACTCTACATTGGAAGTAATGTCAAAACCTGCTTCCTTATTTCTTCTACTGCTTTTTTTAACCCATGGTCCATATTTGATCAAAAACACAATTCCTGTTTTAAAATTAGAAATAATATTGTAACTACATATCATTTGGACATGCATGTCATCAGTGAACCAAATTTGGAGAAAGTATTTCTAGCCATAGCCCAAACAGATATCGGTGCTGATTTCATACATCATGAAATGATTCTTAGTGTTTTAATTTTCAATTTATAGTGCACCTAATGACAAAACCTTGAAAATATTGTCTTATCATCCTAATTTGCTCAGTTTCAGTATATACGTGAAATGAATATAACACTGTTTCCAATGACTTTGCAAGCCGCAAAACTACTGTAAAAACGAGTGAGGGAGAACCGACGAGCCTCCAAAAATTGTCGGATACTCATCATCCTAGCAGAGTAGGCACTCTACCAAAATTTGTATTACTGATAAGAGATGTAAAATTAACAGTCAATTTTCGGTAACCAAAAACTCTTATGTACAAGAGGAATGCCCTTCAATAGTAGAATATATAATTAACTATGTGCAGCATACAATATATTCAATAATCAGTCCTGCAATATAGGTTCAATGTATATGAATTTTTTTTTTTAAAGTAAATTAGTAGAATACAGTCTATCAATAAAAGAGTCACTCCTAGGTGACTTACACAGGAATTTTTCTTATTTGTGTTTTCTTTTAGTTTAAGTTGTGAGCAAAATATTACTTTCTTTCTTGAACGGAAATCTTTCTCTGTCCCAGCCAGGTGGCACAGTGCTGCTCCCATTGGCTACTTAGGGTATATACTGCACCGCTTCAGCTGCCCAGTAATTCATCTAGAGATTGTCTACAGTATTCACTAAAGGTTTCCATAAGAGAAGTTTCTTAAAATATTGTTTTGTGTATTACGTTCATGTTCTAAAATTTTTCCCTGTTAATTTGTTATATTTAATTTGAACCTCTCATTTTAAATAGATCATTACTTATTGGAAGTGAAACTAAGTTTGCTTTAGTTAGTGGAACCAGATAGATAGAACTTTATTTGTCCCTGGGGGGAATTTGACTTTTTACAGATGCTCCTAATTCATTTAGAGCTAACAGCTCAGAATTTTTTTTAAGAAAGTCTTTAGTTGTATGTATGACAATTACAATGACAGTGTGCTTGTGTGTGTATGTATGTGTGTGTGTATATATATATACTGTATATACAGTGCATCCGGAAAGTATTCACAGCGCACCACTTTTTCCACATTTTGTTATGTTACCACCTTATTCCGAAATGGATTAAATTCATTGTTTTCCTCAGAATTCTACACCCAACACCCCATAATGACAATGTGAAAAAAGTTTGCTTGAGATTTTTGCAAATTTATTAAAAATAAAAAAATTTAGAAAGCACATGTACATAAGTATTCACAGCCTTTGCCATGAATCTCAAAATTGAGCTCAGGTGCATCCTGTTTCCCCTGATCATCCTTGAGATGTTTCTGCAGCTTAATTGGAGTCCACCTGTGGTAAATTCAGTTGATTGGACATGATTTGGAAAGGCACACACCTGTCTATATAAGGTCCCACAGTTGACAGTTCATGTCAGAGCACAAACCAAGCATGAAGTCAAAGGAATTGTCTGTAGACCTCCAAGACATGATTGTCTCAAGGCACAAATCTGGGGAAGGTTACAGAAAAATTTCTGCTGCTTTGAAGGTCCCAATGAGCACAGTGGCCTACATCTTCCTAGAGCTGGCCGGCCATCTAAACTGAGCGATCAGGGTAGAAAGGCCTTAGACAGGGAGGTGACCAAGAACCCAATGGTCACTCTGTCAGAGCTCCAGAGGTCCTCTGTGGAGAGAGGAGAACCTTCCAGAAGGACAACCATCTCTGCAGCAATCCACCAATCAGGCCTGTATGGTAGAGTGGCCAGACGGAAAGCCACTCCTTAGTAAAGGCACATGGCAGCCCGCCGGGAGTTTGCCAAAGGCACCTGAAGGACTCTCAGACCATGAGAAACAAAATTCTCTGGTCTGATGAGACAAAGATTGAACTCTTTGGTGTGAATGCCAGGCGTCACGTTTGGAGGAAACCAGGCACCATCCCTACAGTGAAGCATGGTGGTGGCAGCATCGTGCTGTGGGGATGTTTTTCAGCGGCAGGAACTGGGAGACTAGTCAGGATAAAGGGAAAGATGACTGCAGCAATGTGCAGAGACATCCTGGATGAAAACCTGCTCCAGAGTGCTCTTGACCTCAGACTGGGGCGACGGTTCATCTTTCAACAGGACAACGACCCTGAGCACACAACCAAGATATCAAAGGAGTGGCTTCAGGACAACTCTATGAATGTTCTTGAGTGGCCCAGACTTGAATCCAATTGAACATCTCTGGAGAGATCTTAAAATGGCTTTGCACCGACGCTTCCCAAACAACCTGATGGAGCTTGAGAGGTGCTGCAAAGAGGAATGGGCGAAACTGGCCAAAGATAGGTGTGCCAAGCTTGTGGCATCATATTCAAAAAGACTTGAGGCTGTAATTGCTGCCAAAGGTGCATCGACAAAGTATTGAGCAAAGGCTGTGAATACTTATGTACGTGTGATTTCTCAGTTTTTATATTTTTAATAAATTTGCAAAAACCTCAAGTAAACTTTTTCACGTTGTCATTATGGGGTATTGTGTGTAGAATTCTGAGGAAAAAAATGAATTTAATCCATTTTGGAATAAGGCTTTAACATAACAAAATGTGGAAAAAGTGATGCACTGTGAATACTTTCTGGATATATATATATATATATATATATATATATATATATATATATATATATATATATATATATTATAGAGAGAGAGAGAGAACCCAAAAATACCTGAAATTGGGAAAAAAACATTTATTTTAATAATTTTTACTTACTGAAACTTTAGTCTCCTTTAAAGTACAATAGTACCTTGAGATACGATTGCCCCAACGTACACATTTTTTGAGATACAAGCCTTCACTAAGTTGATTTTTTGCCTTGAGTTACGAGCCAAAATTCGAAATATGAGCCATCAAAGAGCTTGTCGCTGCACATTCAGAGGAACTGACGACGGAGGAGTTGACGGAACTATAGACGCGGCAACATACGCTTGCAGGAGATTGGTATCACGGAGGAGGCAGAGGCGGAGGAGGTTACCTCATAAAGTGAGATAAAGGAAGTGTTTGCAATTTGGGAAAAAAGTTTCAAATTTTAAAGAAAAGAAACACCCTGAAAAATTACAACTGATCGCGCATCAGCTCTATTTAATGACACTTGCCTAACGCTTGAGTTCATTTAAAAGATAACCCTGAAAAAAATTGCAACAGATAGTGCAGCAGGGCTATTTATTGACACTTGCCTAACAATTGACTTTATTGAACAGAAACATCCTGAAAAAGCTACAACTGATCACGCAGCGGCCCTATTTAATGACACTTGCCTAACGCATTTTAGAAACATTTTGAAAGACAGGATGAAATAGACTTCATTGAACATGTTTTTATTGAAAACCCCTGCAGATGAAAGTGAGGAAGGTGCGGCGAAAAGGGTAAAAATCAGTGAATAACATTCAGTTATTCAGTTCAGCCTTTCTCCACCACCTCTATCAGCATCTTCTACTTGTCTGATCTCCAAGGTAAATGCTGTACATTATACTGTACTGTACTTAATAAAACCAGTTTATTGTGTGTTTATACAATATTCGTTATTTATAAGTACATTTTTCTTATTTATAAACATGTAACAAAAAAATTGCAGTGTTTTTTGGGGGTCCGGAACGGATTAATGGCATTTCAATTCATTCAATGGGGAAATTAATTTGAGATAAGAGCATTTTGACTTACGAGTTCGGTCACGGAACGAAAAACTCGTATCTCAAGGTATCGTTGTACTCTTCTATGTGAATAAATGCGTGAACAAGGAAAAATTTGCACGGAGCAAGATCAAGTGACATTTCCCTTCATAGACCTTTCTTTTACTTAAAACGTCCTCTTTAAAAGCAGTGTCAAGCATCACTACAGTTTCAGCAGCTGTTTTCCCTAAGAGGAAACAAAATTTAATACAGACTCACTGTTGTTTGTGATGGATGATCATAAAGAACAGTGAGTCTGCATTAAATTTTGTTTTCTCTTTGTTTTTCTTTGAATGGTCTTGTTTCAATTAAAAGTAAGATATTTCTCATATTTTTAGTGCAAGATGATGGTTCTTCAGCAAACCTATTTTTTTCTAACCCTTCTTACTAATTTTTACAAGGGGCACCAATGATAGTGGAGGGCACTGTGTGTGTGTTTGTGTGTATGTGTATATATATATATATTTATATATATATATATATATATATATAAATGTATTATAATTGTGTGTGTATATATAAATGTATTACACTTGTAAGTGTTAGCTTTGGTTTTTTTTTTTATTCAGTTTTATTCTCTCAGTCACGTTCACGATCTCTCCTACACCCCCAAAATCTGACACTGTTGTTTTCACATAAAAACACGCTATAAGAGAGGTGAACTCAAATGATAATGACGGTTCTACATCAGAGAAAGAATGCACATCGCACTTTTGCCGTCAGTGTACTTTGTATATGTACATGTGAAGCTCTGCAGTCTACTTGTGACTTTATGCTTAAGTAAATAACATTCAATCTGGCTTTTATGTACAAAGTACAGGTACTCTGATTGGGGCTGTCAAGAGTCTGAGTGTCTGGGCTTGTGGCTGTCCTGGATAAATACCAAGATCTAGGCCTTTAATGACCTCTTAGGCACAGACATCAACAGTGTGTTTTTCTGCAGAGACAATGTGGACCTTGTTGAGAGGTTTACTTGCTTGGGCAGTAACATTTAAGTCTCTGGTGACTAATCTAATGAAGTCAGTAGATGGATTGCAAGAGCATGGGGGGGTGGGGGTGGGGCGAATTTCATGAGGTCAATGGAAAGGGGTGTGTGGCGCTCCAGATATCTATACAGAAGGATTAAGGTCCAAGTCTTTAGAGTCCTATTGCTTCCTGTCTTGCTATATGGTTGCGAGATATGGATGGTATCCATTGACCTGAGACAAAGACTGGAGTTCTTTGGTACTGTGTCTCTTTGGAGAATCCTTGGGTACCGCTGGTTTGACTTTGTGTCAAATGAGTGGTTGCTCATGGAGTCCCAAATGAGGCACATTACCTGCATTGTGAGGGAGCATCTGTTACAGCACTATGGCCATATGGCGCAATTCCCTAAGGGTGATCTGGCTCGCAAGTGGCTGGACCAGGCCAAGGGGACATCCATGTAACACCTGGCTGCGGCAGATAGAGGGTCATTTCCAGAGGGTGGGACTGGGCCGTGTGTCTGCCTGGAGGGTTACCAACCAGGATCCCAAGCTGTTTCATCATGGGGTGGGTGCGGCAACTCATTGTGCTAGTGCATGCTCCCAAACCTGACCTGACCTGATACACTCTGTGTGTGTGTATGTATATATTTATATTATTGCTAGTTTGATTGTTGCCATTTGTTGTATATAGTTTGTTGTTATCATTCTGTCTGCGTCTTTTCTTGTTTGAGGCATGGTGACAAGGAGGTTAGCACTGCAGTCTCATAGTTCAGGCCACATTTTTTACCACAATAATCAGTTCAGTATAGTTGGTAGACCACGAAAACAACAATTTATTTCTTGTATAACTCAAAATCGCACAAGGAATGCCTTAATGGGCTTTGACAGCCTCCAGCATTGACTCCCTAAGAAGACCTTGTAGGGAAACAAAATAGAAGTAATCTTGGGAAAGGCAATTTAGAGAGAACCCCCACCTCCTTCTGGGTAGTTTGGGAATGGAGTAGATCTAATACAAAAACATGTTATCACAGTCCTCTTCACAGAACTAGATTGCCAATCTATCATTGCCACATCAGAAATACAATACAATAGTACAAACTGCAAGGCAAACTCTAGCCCTTATGATCACTTAAAAGACCACTGTACCATTATAATTAACTTAAAACTAGTTCATTTCCTCCTTCCCCATGAAATTCAGTGCATTTTGTTGAGTTTCTTAGCATTTCTGAGATTTTGCAGAACTTGCACAGAGCCAAACTCTGATTGGTTTTCTCATCACTAGTAATTTGGTTAGTAACATGGGTTTAAATTGAAATTTTGGAGAAAATGAGAAAATTTAAATAAGTAATACAAACATTGACCAAATATCTATATTTATTGGAAAATATATTTTAGAGGATCTTAGGGAACTTTTGACTGATTTTAGTTGTCATTCCACTGATTGCCATTTCACACATATTACAGTCCTCCTGTTTAGTCATTAAAAATTGGTCAGTAAACATTGTCTTTTTGAGGTCCTCAGGTGCATGCAAGTGAGCTACTTTCTCTTTTCACTCAGGAATAGTAGAGTAGATTAGTATTCCCTGACCAGAGACACACCACAGTAACATAATGTGCATTCTAGTTACAGTCTTTATCCTAGATTGGTTAGTTATGATTTCATTGCTTATACTGAGTATCTTTATTCTCTTGACTAGGGGTTACTTCTGCATCACAGTAGTTTTCTTTGAAGTCTTATAGACAAGTAAACCCACCATATGCAGAAATGGAGCTCTTCATGCATAATCATTAGTACTGATTTTTAAAACTAGTGGCTTTAGTATGAATTTCAAACCTCCTTTAAGATTGTTGTATCATTTTTTTTTTAATTGACCTGCAATATGACTGTGCAGTTTTTTTAATTCATTTTGTTTGTTTTTTTTCCCCTATAGTCTGTCACTGCGTCTAAGAGAATCCTGTCAGCTTTGGCTCTTTCAACGTTTCCAGTGCTCTATTTCTTCACTTTTCTGTACTACACGGAATCAGGGTCAACTTTCTTTTCACTTTTTGCTTACTTGATGTGTCTGTATGAAAGTCACAAAATCTCAGCCCTCCTAGGATTTTGTGCAGTTATGTTTCGCCAAACAAATATCATCTGGGTGATTTTCTGTGCTGGACATGTTGTAGCTCAGAAGATGACTGAGACATGGAAGACAACTGTCACCAAGAAAAAGGAGAATAAGATTGCTTCGTCAACAGATATATCTATAACTACAATTAGAAATTTTCTCAGATTTTTCATGGAATATACCCTTTCAACAAAAAACGTGATTATTTTGTTATCAATTACATGGCCATATCTTCTACTGGTTATGAGTTTTATTGCTTTCATTATAATTAATAGAGGGATAGTTGTGGGAGACAAAAGCAACCATGAGGCATGTCTTCATTTTCCCCAACTGTTTTATTTTTTTTCTTTTACACTAGTGTTTTCTTTTTTTCATTCATTTTCATTCAGGAAAGTCTCAAACTTCCTCAGTTCACTTAGAAAGAAACCCATTTTCTATCTTTCAGTTTTGACCCTTTTCTTATTCTTAGTGTGGAAGTTTACTTACATGCATAAATATTTGTTGGGTGACAACAGACATTATACATTTTATGTATGGAAGAATATCTTTCAGAAGCATGAAGTGGTTCGATATGCACTAGTTCCTGGTTATGTATTTGCTGTATGGAGTTTTGCTGATTCACTTAAGTCAAAACCTTTGCTTTGGAATCTTATGTTTTTTCTATGTTTGGTGATAGCAACAGTACCCCAAAAGCTTCTGGAGTTTCGGTACTTTATTCTGCCATATTTAATCTATAGGCTGAATGCTTCTGTGCCATCTGTTTTTAGACTGCTTTTAGAGCTATGTTTATATACATTTGTCAATGCATTGACTTTTTACATCTTTTTGAAGAAAACCTTTGTTTGGCCTAATAGTGAAGAAGTGCAAAGAATAATGTGGTGACACCATATGCCTTCTTTTGTAATCATCTATGAAGTGGACACAACATTATGCTTAACTATCTGTGTAATGTGCAGGTAATATAGGATGAAACAATCTAATTTATTTAAGAGATTCACCAAACTTGATACATAAGTTTCACAATGTGGACATAATATGGAAATAGTAACATATTTATAGGAGATTTTAAATTGGGGACAAGTACAGTAAAGACTGAATGGAGCATGTAGCTTTTATCAGGAGAATAGTAAATAAATCAAAGTAAGGTAGCTGGATTGTTTTATAATGCAAATGTATTTTGTGTTTCATACTCTTGTTACAGATTTCATATTTGGGAACATGTTTGTTCAATTTGGCGGGTAGAAAATTTGAAAATTGTAAACTTAATGAAACTATTGTGAAGTTATGTAAATAGCATGGTATAAAAGCAGGTCATCAATTCTAAAGCAAACTGACCGAGTATGTTTTGTAGAATGCATGATATAATGGCACAATCAAGGCAAAACCAAAATTCCTATACACCAGTCATAAGCTGGCTGCTGTTCAAAATACTACCTAGTCATATTTACATAAGGTAGGTATGATACAATAAAATATCATTAATCATTAGTATAATTTGTGAAAGTATGGGACAGCAGCTGTTTGAGTGGTGCATTGAGGACTCCCCAGAAGTTTCTTTTAACTTTTTTCACATGACAATTACTAATGGGTTGGTTACAGAGGAATCCATATATATTTTCCCGTGTTTTCTGTTTTTTAATATTGTTCTTTTGTTGTAGTCATCTACAATTGTCTACTGTGTTTCATAAAAAAAATGAGTTTTGTGTGTTATTTTAGGTTAGTATTCTATTTCATGTGTATTTATACCCATTTTAAGAAATAATTTCATATTAATACTTGAATGACTCTGGTTAGCTGTTTATATTGGTCATTTTATTGTGTTATGAACTATATACACCAACATGTGAACTAAATGGTCTGACTAGCATACTTGATTGTCCCTGTGTTTTTTTTTTTTTTACTCTCCCTATTTTCTTTTTCAGCAATATTTTAATGATACTAGTATTGATATATGTTTACTTTTTGCAGTTGATTTTGTCTCTTCAAATGATTTTGGAAATGCTATATTAAATATGATTTTCATACCTTCATTCTGGCTGTGTATTTCATTCCATTTCTGTTTTGCTAATTACTTAATTTTTTCACTTCTTTTGTTGTCTTTCTTACTGATGTATTGAACAACTTATTTGTGGCCATGTAATCATGATGTTTCAGAAAGTAAAATACACTACTTTTTAAATAAAATTTTCATACTTTTAATGTAGCAGCAGTGTTTTTTGTTATTTATTTGGAGCAACCTCAAATGTGCATAGAGTATTACAAATAATTAGAAAAATATTTAATTTTTATATAATTTCATACAGGTTTGTATAGCAAATTACGTTACACTGTGTCCACAATTATTAGGCAAGTGAGTATTTTGACCATATCATCATTTTTAATGCGTATATTCCAACTCCAAGCTATATTAACTTGAATGCTTATTGGATTTAAGCACGTCAGGTGATGTGTATTTGTGTAATGAGGGAGGGTGTGGCCTAAGGAGATCAACACCCTATATCAAGGTGTGCAGAATTATTAGGCAGCTAGTTTTCCTCAGGCAAAATGGGCCAAAAAAGAGATTTAACTGACTGAAAAGTCAAAAATTGTAAAAAGTCTTTCAGAGGGATGCAGCACTTTTGGAATTGCTAAGATATTGGTGTGTGATCACAGAACCATCAAACATTTTGTTGCAAATAGTCAACAGGGTCGCAAGAAACGTGTTAAAAACAAAAGACGCAAATTAGCTGCCAAAGATTTGAGAAGAATCAAACGTGAAGCTACCAGGAACCCATTATCCTCCAGTACTTTCATATTCCAGAGCTGCAACCTACCTGGAGTGCACAGAAGTACAAGGTGTTCAGTGCTCAAAGACATGGCCAAGGTAAGGAGGGCTGAAACCCAACCACCACTGAACAAGAAACATAAGTTGAAACGTCAAAACTGGGCCAAGAAATATCTGAAGACAGATTTTTTTCAAAGGTTTTATGGACCGATGAGATGAGAGTGACTCTTGATGGACCAGGTGGATGGACCTGTGGATCAGTAATGGGCACAGAGCTCCACTCCAACGTGGAGGTGGGGTACTGGTATGAGCTGGTATTTTTAAAAATGAGCTAGTTGGACCTTTTTGCATTGAAGATGAACTCAAAATCAACTCCCAAACCTACTGCCAGTTTTTCGAAGATACTTTCTTCAAACAGTGATACAGGAAAAAGACCATGATTTTTATGTAGGCCAATGCTCCATCGCTTGCATCGAAGTTCTCCACTGCGTGGCCAGCCAGTAAAGGCCTTAAAGATGAAGGAATAATGACATGGCCCCCCTTCCTCATCTGACCTAAACCCTATCGAGAACTTGTGGGCACTTCTTAAACGCTAGATTTACGGGGGAGAAAAACAATACACCTCTCTGAAGAGTGTCTGGGAGGCTGTAGTCACTGCTCCACAAAAAGCTGATCGTCAACAGATCAAGAAACTGACAGACTCCATGAATAGAAAGGCTTATGACTTTCATTTTTCCTTTAGTTGCATAATAAATCTGCACACTAATAGTTGCCTAATAATTGTGCGCACATATGTATTCCCCTGATGATGTTCACACTCACATTTCCGTTGTGAAACATTCAGGTTACAGGTTTATTAACATTTTGGATTGACTGATAGCACTGTGTTTGTTCCATATTAAAATTAATCCTCAAAAATACAACTTGCCTAATAATTCTGCACTCCCTGTATATGCACAAAACACCTAAAACAAGCACAAGGTGTACTTTATTTAGAGGTGGACTATTATAAAATATTTTTAATGTAATGTACATTGTTTTGCTCAACAAATGATCACTTGCTTGTGTATTGTTTTTACATTTGAATTGTTTTTGTTTTTTGTGATTACATTTTATTCACTTTCCATCAATACAGAATGAACAGTCAAATGTTTCAAATAAAGCCTATATATAGCATCTCTTTTCTTTTTTATTTTTGTACTATTACATTTGGGTTGAGAATTTTAAGATATTTTTTTAGTACCACAACACACAGTATGAAAAATGGAAATAAAAACAAAGATTGATTAGTATATTATTGTAAATGATCTTTGAACCAAAAACAGTATAACAGCCCATTATTTGTTACAACTCATAAATCTTATTCTTTTGTTTTTTTCTAAACGCATTTTGATTTTGATACTTGCAACACATTCCAAAAAAAGTTTGGACAGTAAAGAAATTCCCATATTGTAATGTTGCCTTTTCTTTTCACAACACTTAATAATAAATGTTTAGGTACTGAAGACACAAATTTATTCAATGTTTCAGGTCTAATTTTGTTATATTCCTCTTGCAAACAAGTCTTAAGGTTTTTATATTTCAAAATGTGCCACTCATTCTCAATTGGGATAGGTAGGGACTGCAGGAAGGCCACTTGAACTCCTGCACCCTCTTTCTATGCAGCCATACCTTTGTAATGTAAGCAGAATTTGGTTTTGCATGTTTCAGCACTGTCTTGCTCAAATATGCATGGTCTCAAGCTCAAAGTATGGCCTGCCAGAGACTGACCTGGAACAAAGAGGTGAAAGTACGTAGTTCCATGCTGTCGCTGTCAACTACCCCTCATGAGCCAGCTGTACCGACTCCAACTGGGCCTTCTACTTCACCCACGGAGACGACCAAAGTGATCTGTCTGAGCTGAAGGTAATGATCGCCGCAATGGCCACTGCTCTGTCACTGCTGTCGCCCTCAAAGCAGCATATATTGTTCTAAAATCCCTATGTACTTTTCAGTAATAATAGAGCCTACACAGAAGTGCAAGTTACTTTTGCCCAGGTCACTGACACAACCCCATAATATCTATCACACATGCTGGCTTCTGGACTTACAGCTCGTAATAGTCTGATTTGTTTTTCCTTTGGTCCAGAGGACATGCCATGAATTTCTTCCAAAAAAGTCTTTGTTCACCCATTTGTGCAGTTTGATGGAGTATCGCAGATGCCAATGAGCCTAGAGACGTTGACGGTGCTTCTGGACACAGTTAACATGTGGCTTTCTTTTTGCACAGCACAGTTGTAACTGGCATTTATGGGCGTAACTGTAACTGGCATTTATGGGCGTAACTGCACATTGTGTAAAGCTTGATAAAGCTTTGCCAAAGTACTCCTGAGCACATGTGGCTTATCACTTATTGATGAACAATTGTCCTTGATGCAGTGTAATCTTAAGTGATCAGAGATAAAGGGCAGCCACCTTAGGCTTGTTCCCTTTACATACTGCAATTTCTCCAGAGTCCTTGAATCTTTTAATTATATTATGCACTGTTAAAGGTGGAATAATTAAATCCCTTCCGATCAGTTTTTGTGAAACATTGTTTTTAAACTGTTGAGTGTATTTTCTCATGCATTTGCGGGACAATTGACAATCCTTGGTCATTCTTTGCTCGTAACAGACTTGGCTTTCCCTGGTTGCAGCTTTACTACCATAGGATGATTACAGTCACCTGTTAAACATCATTTGTTTCCATTCATGTCATTGTTTTCTTTTTTAAGTCACTATTGGTTTTAAATTGCTACACCCAACTTTTTTTGGAATGTGTTGCAGGCCACTAAATGGCAAGAATGGATGTATGTTTATGAAAAAAATTAGGCCCTATAAAAGCATTAAATATCTTGTCTTCATACTGTTTGTGTTGGTTTATAAATCAGTGAATTTTGAAATCACTGCTTTCTGTTTTTATTTGCATATTCCATACTGTCCCAACTTTCCCACTTAATGTTAGTGTATGGTTGCGATGGTTAGTAAAACGAAAAACCCAAAGGCATGTTTCAGTGACTATTCAGTTTCTTTTTTAATATGTGTGCAGCTTAAATGCTGTCTCATCTAGAACAGTTTCAGGATGCTTGAGAGAAATTATAGTTTACGTTCAAATGTCATGTGGTACAATCAAATACTTGTGTCTCTCCCACAGATTATTGACAGTAGTATAGTACCAACTATTGACAATGAATAGTGTAGAGGATCTAGGTGAAGTGTACAGTCAATAGTAAATAAATTACTGTACATTAAATCCAACATCAGTTGATATATAGATGAAGCACTCATGAAGTTTTTAGTACGAGTGGCTAGCTTGTGACCTATGGATGAAACTACTTCAGAATGTAGTGGTAAGAATGCTAAAAGTCATGGCAGCACTGTGTTAGAATGTAGATCTATTTTTTTTGTGTAAACCATGTGATCTTTATTGGTGATGTGAACTGTGATGGTGGTGTTGTTTCTCGATGTTTGAAGGTTTTATGGAACAATTTATCAAAATATATATCTAGAATCACCTAGCACCTATGTCTGGATTCCTTATAAATTACAGCTTTGTTTTTAACACAATTATCCCACTTAGGGTTTTTTTTTCTTAAACTGTTTGGTATTGATTTTCAACATTGTTTATGTCTTTGGATATAGTATTGTTTTAAAGTAGTTATTGAATCTGAAAGCTACCATCCGTAACACTTCACCTTTAAAATGAAGGAAAAACTTTCAACATTATACTTTAATGACCAAGTTGTACTGTAGAAGAGGTGGAGAGCATTCATTTTCTGGGAGCATCCCTTCCATATCAAATGTAAACAAGTCAATGATGTTTAAAAAATTTTCCCCAAGAATGTTTTTCATGAGAAGAAACCAATAACTATTATTTGCGGATACAATGCCTATAAAATGTATTCACCTTTCCTGGACATTTTTAGGTTTTGTTATACAACTTTGAGTTACAGTGGATTTAATTTGAGTTTTTTGAAATTGATCAGAAGAAAAAGTTGTTTTAATGTTAAAGTGAAAACAAATCTCTGCAAAGTGAACTTAATTAATTACAAATATAAAATGCAATAATTAACTGCAGTAGTATTTATCCCATTTAAAATAACACACCAAAATCATCACGGGTGCTGGAAATTAGTTTTAGAAGTCACACCGTTAATTAAATGGAGATACACCTTTGACTAAATACACTATACATTCAATTACATCCCTTGCGCATTTAAAAAATTAAAGACTTGCAGTATTTTCATTTGAGGGGTACATTAGCTGACCAAATTGAGAATATTATAAATAAAATTGTTGACAGGTGTAAGGGAATGGATGAGCTACTAGAAGGTCTTTATTGAATATTTGTATGGCTTTGATTAGATCTAATTTTAGTGATGGAAGTATAGCATATGGTTCTCAATATTTAAAGTTTTGGAGCTAATATAGGCACAAGCTGTAATGATTTGTTGTGATGCTGTAAAATCGCCTCCAATTTCCACTTTAATATAGGACACAGGACAATTAAGTTAAAGTAAAGGGTGTTTAATCACCTTTCAGTATTTTCTGCAGAAATAATAGTTATTAGTGTAGCTTTATGGTGGGCTGATGTTCAGCTGAACAGACTAGTAATGATATGTGCTGACTCATTTTGAGAGCTAATGAGTATTCAGTGAGGATGTTCTACCAGTAGAAATGATTTGATACTAGATAACATAATTTAGGATTTGGTCTCATCTGTTTTGGGAGATGGACGACTGAGACGGAACTCTGTTAGCAATGGTGGTATTTTTCCTTTCTTTAAATCATCCTGAGTTATCCTGTATTTACTCAACCCGAGTGGCTTCAATTACAGTATATTCAAGCATATACTGTATAACCATGAGTGGCAGAAAAAGGCTTAGAAAGTAACAGAAAAGACAACTAAAGCTTTATCCAAGCCTCAAGTTCAAGCTCAAATTATGGTCTGCCAGAGACTGAGCAGTAGCAGATAGGTGAAAGTATGGATCTCCTGATATCTGACGCTGGCGCTGCTGCATCGTCTTCAGAGAAGAGTGAAAGTGGGAGTGAATGTGCAAGTGAGTCAGAGCAGGAGTACTTGCTGATTCTAGAAGGTTCATTGAAACTGAAAATGGCCTTACCTTCCACACTGTCAACTACCCCTCATGAGCCAGCAACACAGACACCAAGTGGGCTTCTACTTTACTTTATCCACAGAGTATGGAGATCACCAAAACGATCTGTCTGGTCTGGACAACATAAAGGAGCTCAAGAATAATAAAAAGAAGAACATAAATAATATAAGGAAAGATATATACACAAGGCAAACGAGAAGCTGCTTCAGGATATTAAAGACCAGGAGAAACCTTTTAAGTAATCACTTTGAAGCAATCTTTAAAGCTATGCTAGAAAAAAATCAAGGAAAAAATACAGGAAAATGTGTCTTAAGTTTGAGAATAAATTTAGAGCACTTGGTGCTCAGTTTGAAGACATTAACGAAACGTTCATGACTCGTATTGAAATACCGCTGATGGAAAAGCAATGCCTACAAATTCCAAAAGCAAAGTGCTCAGAGACAAGCTAGCTGCTCTGGAAAAAGGAAAAAGAAGGAGTAATATCAGAATTGAAGGTCTCTCTGAAAACCCAAACCCAGTAAAATTCATAGCTGAACTATTCTCTAAAATAATTGGAGAGGACTTCAAATCAGACACCGAGATAGCAGCAGCTTCCTGCATACGGGGATTGAATGCTTCCAAACCTAGGAGCCTCATTGTACGTTTTGACAAATTACAATTTAAATTAAATATAATATTACTTCTCAGACAGAAACAAGAGATTATATTTTAAAATAACTGCATTTGTATTTTCCCTGATTTCTCACCTTCAACTGCTACTAAATGTGCCGCATTTTACTGCATTAACAGCGTTTATGGAAAGCCGAGATCAGATACAGCCTCTTGTATCCTGCCAAATTGAAAGTGAACATCCAAGACAAGTTCTACGTTTTTACTTCTCCGAAGGAATCAGAAAAAGAGCGAAGAAAACATCCAGACACTTTTTGAAATACGATTGTGAGTCACATCGTGTCCTGACAAGTCAAAGAAGATCTTACCTGGTGTTTGATCCACTCGCTATGAGACTCATGCCATAATTATAGATCCTATTTTCTACTTGGTCAGTTTTTTTTTTTGTTCACATTTTAATTACAATTATATTCCATGTATGTATATATATATATATGTATATATATATGTGTATATATGTATATATATGTATATATATATGTGTATATATATGTATATATATATGTGTATATATATGTATATATATGTATATATTATCACGCACGAGCGCATCAGGAACAACTGAACGACTCGACGCGCACCACAATAAACCCGGCCGGGAGACAAAGACAACGTACTAACCTCTCTCTCCTTTCTCTCACAGAAAAGACGAAGCCACGTCGCCATAAAGCCCGGAGCACGCGACAGTCTTCATTTCAGGGGTCCTTTCTTCCCTCTGGTCTCCCAAAGATGACATCAACCTCCCACAATCCATCACGCCTTCCCAGCAGCCATCAAGTTTGATTTCCGGTCCTTCCCGATATATTGTCCCCCTAAACCCGCCATCTTTGTGTTATAGTTTTGCTGTTTTGTGTCAAACGAAGACCTATTTCTGTTACAGTACAAGGGGTACAAACTCCCCAAATCTTTATGCTTGTGTCCTTCTCTTCCTTTTACAATATATGTGTATATATATGTATATATATGTACTGTATATATGTATGTATATATGTATGTATATATGTTGTGAACTGGGACCCGGACACAGGCAGACGGACAACATAGTTCCACCACACACTATTTATTTACACAATTATTTACAATTCGTGCTCACAAACCCCAGAGCCTCTTGCACCGATTCCCCAAAGTCCAGGCCACACTCTCAGTCACTGTGCCTCTCTTTCGACCGCATCCCGTCCTCTCTCTAGCTCTGTCCTCTTCCACCCGACATCCACTATCGACTAAAGGGAGCCGGCCCCCTATATGGGAACCCGGATGGGCACCAGCTGCTTCCCGGCAATCAGTCATGGCCACACCCCAGTGTGGCGGAAGTGCCGGCTGCGCACCCGGAAGCCGTCCGAGTGTCCCCTGTTCTCTTCTCCCCAGCACTTCCTGGTGTGGCGGAAGTGCTGGGTTCCCCCTACAGGGTTGGGCTTCCAAGCCCTCTACCCGTGGCCCCCAACACAACCAGGGTGATCGCCCCCTCACGGTCTGGAGGAGGCACAAGACCTCCTCCAGTCCTCCTGGGCGTCCCGGCCGGGCTCCAGGGGACCACAATGTATATATATGGATGGATATATATATATATGTATATATGTATATATATGTGTGTATATATATATATATATATATGTATATATATGTGTGTATATATCGTAAAAGATGCAACAAGAGACAACATAAAGGTTTGGGGTTTCCGGCCCCGTATATTGCAGAGAAATCCACAATCGAAAACTGGTCAAATTATATAAACAAAACAGTTCATATGCGCGACGCCATACTAGGCGTCAGTGGCCATTTTATAAGAGAGGAGCCGGAAGTGGAGGAATGCTGGGAAGGAACCGTGAGGGAGGATGGGACTGATGACGTCAGGAAAGATGGCGGAGGAAGGGCGGAAGTAACGTACTGCGAGAATGAGGCTTATGGTGGCGGAGCGTCTTTGTTCCTGGAAGAAAGCAAAGGAGAAAGATTAGTACCCCGCCACTCCCTGCCGGCGAACGTCTTCCGAAGCGTGTTCAGGTCCGTCCGCGGTCTCCTATTCGCATGTGCGTGACACGACCTCCACCTTAGCCTAAGACTGTCAGGTCGGGCGGACCTAACCGAGAGGTCGTGGATGCGAGAGAGGGCATCAGCATTGGCCTGAAGGTTGCCGCAACGATAATTAACTGTGGACTTATAGGGTTGTAAGTCCAGAAACCACCTGGTGACCCGCGGGTTCGACTCTTTGTGCAGGGACATCCACTGAAGCGCAGCGTGATCAGTCACTAGGGTGAATTTGCGACCCAACAGGTAGTACCAGAGATGGGTAACAGCCCACTTAATGGCCAAGGCTTCCCTCTCCACTGCCGCATACCCGGTCTCTCGTTCCAGCAGTTTCCGGCTTAAGTACATCACGGGGTGTTCGACACCATCGACGCATTGGCTCAACAGGGCGCCCAGGCCTGTGTCCGAGGCGTCAGTCTGGAGGATTAAAGGGAGCCCAAAATCAGGGGTCCTTAATACAGGTGCTGAGGTTAGGGCCTCTTTAGGTCACTGAATGCGTATTCTGCCTTGTCGTTCCATACCACGTGCAGGGGGACGCCCTTCTTTCTTAAATTGGTCAAGGGTGCTGCCCTTTCGGAGAAACGGGTACGAACCGGCGGTAGTACCCCGCCAACCCCAGGAAAGCCTGCACCTGTCTCTTGGTATTCGGACGGGGCCATTCCAGGATGTCTTTGATTTTGGAACATTGGGGTCTCACCTGTCCTCGTCCCACAAGGTAGCCTAAATACTTGGCCTCCTTTAAGTCAAAAAAACACTTACGGGGGTTAATGCGGAGGCTGGCTTTAGCTAGTGTCGTGAGGACAGCGGAGACCTGCAATAGATGCTCCTCCCATGTGCCGGAATAGATGACGACGTCATCCAGGTAAGCGGCACTATAGGACTGGTGGGGCTTCAGCACTCTATCCACCAGACGCTGAAATGTTGCTGGGGCCCCGTGCGGCCCAAATGGGAGGACCTTGTATTGCCAATGTCCACTAGGGGTGCTAAAGGCCGTTTTTCTTTTGCAGATGCCGTTAAGGGAATTTGCCAATACCCTTTCGACATGTCAAGAGTAGTCAAGTATCGAGCCACACCCAGCCATTCAAGTAGGTCATCAATGCGGGGCATCGGGTAGGCGTCGAACTTGGAGACCTGATTCAGACGTCTGAAGTCATTACAGAACCTCCAGGAGCTTGGAAACGAGGACGATAGGACTGGACCAAGGACTGTGGCTTTGCTCAATAATGTCCATATCCAACATCCGTTGCACCTCCAGTTCCACTTCAGCTCATTTTGCCTCCGGGAGTCTATAGGGCCTCTCCCGGACGATTACTCCAGGGTCCGTGACAATATCGTGCGCAATCAGCGGGGTCTGGCCCGGTGACTCGCTCACTACTTCGGGGATGGCCCGGATTGCCTGGGTTATCTCCTGCCGCTGTAGGGGTGTCAGCTCGTCACCGAGGTTAAGGGCAGACGTGCTAGTGAATAGGGAGAGGGATCTACGAGTGTCGGGAGACTCCTCCCTGTCCTTCCAGGGTTTTAACAAATTGACGTGGTAGATCCTCTCACTCGGCCGACGATTAGGTTGTTTAACTAAATATTCGATAAGCCCCTTTCTTTCCTTAACCTCGTATGGCCCCTGCCAGTGAGCTAGCAACTTGGAATGGGAGGTAGGAACGAGCACCATCACTCGATCCCCTGGGCGGAAGTCCCGGAGGACGGAGTTGTGGTTGTAACACTGGGCCTGCGCTGCCTGCGCACTAGTCACGTGGTCCTTTAGGAGTGGCCTGATTTTAGCGAGCCTGTCGCGCAGTTGCGCCACATACTCCAATATATTGGAGGAGGGAAGGGCCTCAGCCTCCCAGCCCTCTTTTAGTATGTCCAAAAGTCCTCGGGGTTGTCGCCCATACAATAACTCAAAAGGGGAGAAGCCCGTAGAGGCCTGGGGCACTTCCCAGTAAGCAAAAAGCACGAGCAGTAAGAGCTGGTCCCAATTTCTGCCATCGGCGTTGACTACCTTGTGGAGCATCTGTTTAAGCGTCTGATTAAAACGCTCTACCAGCCTGTCTGTTTGAGGGTGATAGACAGATGTCTTCAGGTGCTTTATTCGCAGTAATCTGGCAACCTCCCTGAACGTATCTGAGGTGAAGGGTGTACCCTGGTCCGTGAGGACTTCTTTGGGTATACCCACTCTAGAAAACAGGTTGACTAGTTCCCATGCGATATTTTTTGTGTTAGCGGAGCACAGGGGAACCGCCTCTGGGTATCGGGTAGCATAGTCCACCATGACCAATATATATTTGTGGCCACGGTTTGAGGGCTCCAGGGGTCCGACTAAGTCCACCCCTATTCTGTCAAAGGGAATATCTATCAGGGGTATGGGGACGAGAGGAGCGCGGTCCCTCCTAGGAATCTGGCGAATCTGACATTCTGGACAGGATTGGCAGAAATGCCGGACCTCCTCATTGATCCCGGGCCAGTAAAATCAGAGTTTAATCCTTTCTAATGTTTTTTCGGCCCCGAGGTGGTCGCCTAGGAGGTGAGCGTTAGCTAATTCACATACCTCCTGCCGGAAGGTACGTGGGACTAGCAACAACTTCCGCATCTCGACCTCATGGATCGCCACCCGATACAACAGATCATTGTCCAGAACAAAGAAGGGCTCGCGTGGCATGGATCCATCAGCTTGTGAGCTGCCTGGCAGAACAATCGCATTACGGGCAAACCGCAGGGAATCATCATTCCACTGCTCTCTTTTAAATGAGGCAGGCGTGGAGCGAAACTGATGGTTCAAATTGCTCAGGGGGTCTTGTGAGCTGGTCAGCGGAAGCGTCCCCTGGCTCGTCCCTTCCCCAGCGGATACTTCCGGGTTAGGGTCCGTTGCAGGAGAGTCGTCCCCCGATGTGCCTGCGCCATTAGGGCCTGCCCCAGAGCATGGCGTGGAGACCGCGGGAAGGGTGCCTCGCCCCCTCATAACCAGACCCAGTGAGGCCCCGGGAGTGGTGTTTGTCTTACCGCATTTTCTGTGTGACCAGTCTTGTCCCAAAATCACTGGATGGGGGGTTCAGGCAACACCGCGACCGTCAAGTTGGATAACTGCCCCTTCCAGGTGATGTAACAGCGAGCGGAACGATATGACTTGGTCTCCCCATGCACACAAGTGACTTGCAAATGTCGTTTAAGCCACTGTCGCGGTAATACATAACAGCGAGCGACAATGGTAATGTTGCTGCCGGAGTCAAACAGAGCCACCACCGAGTGCCCATTCAACAACACCACTCCCGTGTTAGGACTTGCCAGCGGGTGCGACGGAGTACAGTACCTTTCCGCGGTGGCCCAGGTGCAGTCCGTCGGCTCCGAGGTTGTGTTGAGGGGACAGGTCGGCAGTAGGTGGCCGGTCTCACCGCACTTGTAACAGCGCGGGGAGGCCGGCTTTTCTTTGGATCTTGGCGGCGCTTCCGCAGCGCGTCGAGAGGGCTCGGGGGTGGCCGCCTGTCCCTGTCGGTTCCCACGAGCTTGCCTTTCCGACCCCCCGGCTCGGAAGACCGCGAGCTGACGCTCCAGGAGTTCCAGGAGTCCGGACATATCCTTGTAGGGGTGGCACCAGACCTGCTGGACGAGGGAGCTAGGCAGGGCGTTTACCAGGCCCTTACAGGCCACCTGCTCCACGACCTTCCGGGCTTGGGGACCCTCGGGCCGTAGCCAACGTCCCATCTTTCCCCAGAAGTCGAAGGCCTGTGCTCGGGCCGGCTTCTCGGGGTCAAACTGCCAGCTCTGCCATTCGACCGCCTGCTGGCCCGGCGTAATGCCGTAGCGTGCCTCTTCAGGTAGGGCGCCAGAATGGACGCCCACTCGGACCGCTGCCACTCGTTCCGGGTGGCCGTCCTTTCGAAAATGCCCAGGTAGGACTCTATATCGTCCGCTTCAGTCATAGGCACCAGAGGCGGAGGCGTTGGTCAAGGCGGGTCGGGTCTTACCCTCTGTGCTTCTGCCAACCTGGCCTTCGTTTCCTCCAACTCCCGGGTGGTAGCGGCTTGCGCTTGTTGAAGGACCAGGATCTGGGCGTTCATCCCCTGCAGCACTGTGTTGAGGTCCTGTCCTTCAGTCATCTTTTCCGGACTTCTATCCTGCCGACTACGCCACTGTAAAAGATGCAACAAGAGACAACATAAAGGTTTGGGGTTTCCGGCCCCGTATATTGCAGAGAAATCCACAATCGAAAACTGGTCAAATTATATAAACAAAACAGTTCATATGCGCGACGCCATACTAGGCGTCGGTGGCCATTTTATAAGGGAGGAGCCGGAAGGGGAGGAATGCTGGGAAGGAACCATGAGGGAGGATGGGACTGATGACGTCAGGAAAGATGGCGGAGGAAGGGCGGAAGTAACGTACTGCGGGAATGAGGCTTATGGTGGCGGAGCGTCTTTTTTCCTGGAAGAAAGCAAAGGAGAAAGGTTAGTACCCCGCCACTCCCTGCCGGCGAACGTCTTCTGAAGCGTGTTCAGGTCCGTCCGCGGTCTCCTATTCACACGTGCGTGACAATATATATATATATAATAGTAACAAGGCGTTATATAGGCAGCTGACCCGATACAGACTCACACTGGAGGCACATATAAAACCAAAGAACTTTTTATTTTTCTTCACCCCAAATCTTTCTGAGTAGTCTGTCTACTTATTACTATATATATATAGTAATATATTATCTGCTTATCCATTGCTGCTGTTTAACATCATTCCCTGCGTTTACTCTTTCAGTACTGTTTTAGGTTATATTTTATGTTTATAGTATTGGGGGGCTTGGTTTGTTTTGGACGTGCTCTGTCTCTAGGTATGTCAGAAGACTGGGGCATCGTGAAGTGTGGTCTAGCCTCATGTGGAGAGGCAAAATGAGGGGCAAGGGAGAGAAAGAGAGAAAACTCTTACTAGTAAACTAACTGTCCTTTTAATCCTTGCAATTGTAAGTGCCAATATAACAATATGCTTCATAGCAATAACTCCTGGAAAAATTGGAAATTACGGTCAAAGCTATCTTATGTAATAACATACTATCTTAAATTAAGACTACAAAATGTCAACAAAAGTTCAGAAGCAATATCTCCATGACCAAACAGAGCTGGAATGTTAAAGGTCTCAATCAAGAATTAAAGAGAAAGAAAGTATTCTCTCATCTAACAGGTCTAAATGGTAAAATAGTGTTTTTACAGGAGACCCAATTATTAAGCAAGGTTCAGTTTCACTTGCACAGTAATTGGACTGGCCAAATATTCCATTCCAGCTATACAAACAAAACTAGAGGTGTGGAAATTCTTTCACATAGAACAATTTCATTTGTAGTATCAGACGTAGTATCTAATTCTGAAGTGTGATATGTGATCGTCACTGGTAATTTATTTAACTGTAAAGTGATTTTGATAAATATCTACGCACCCAATGTGTATGATAGGGACTTCATCCAGAACTTATTTGTTAAACACTCATAAAATTGTGAGGGGAGGGACAATACCTTCCGTGGGCCATGAGAGGGCAGCCGCCCTGGTCTTCATGGGGGCCATGGAATCGGAGCTTAGAATCTCATCCCTGTTGGGGCCTGTGGACACCACCAGGGGGTGCCCGGAGGATTATGGAGCCTTGGACTGCAGCACAACTGCCACAACCAGAAATACTGTCGGAAGAGATTCCAGGCAGACCCAGAGTGCTTTTGGGTGCTCATGCGGCATTTACGCTACACCAGGAAGTGCCATCAGAAGATCATCATGAAACACCTGGAGCACATCCAGGGCAGTACAAAAGGGGATGCCTCACTCCATCAGATAAGCTGGAGTTGGGAGGAAGGAGACGGAGCTTGTGAGGAGAGGAGTAGAGGTGGCAGAATTACTGGGAGAGTGAAGGAAAGAAGGGACTGAATTTGGCTGGAAGGACTTTGTGAGGTGCTGTATAAGGCAAAGGAAAATAAATGTGTGTGTTCTGGACATCTGGTGTTGTGTCTGTCTGTGTACGGGGACTGTCTTACCACAATGGTCACCCTTCACCCTGTCTCACTTTAGCTGGAGGAATTAACATTGTCAAGATGAATATCCTTCCTAAGCTTCTTTTTCTATTTCAAAGCATTTCACTATACATTAATAAATCATTTTTTAAGAAGTTTGATTCAGTCTTGCCCTCATTTATTTGGAATTCAGAACACCCACACATCCAAAGGGCAACCCTACAAAGACCTAAGGCAGAAGATGGCATGGCTTTACCTAACTTTCACCTTTATTCGTAGGCAGCAAATATACAAGCTATAAAAGCCTGGACATTGACACAAATAGATGAACATACACAGGCTTGGTCTGTAATAGAAATAAAATCCTGCAGTACTTCTTTATGTTCGTTACTTTGTACCCCAGTAAATATAAGTTATCACCAATATACTAACAATTGAATTGTGCTTCATTCACTCAGAATATGGAACCAATATCGTAATACTTAAAGACAGAGCAGCTTTTATCTCTGCTCGATAACCACCTTTTTCCACCCTCTCAAATGTACACAGTTTTTAATATTTGGAAAACATACAGGGTTAAATCATAACGTCTTCACATCCTATGAACAATTACACTCCAAATTTAACTTTCCAACACCATAATTTCACTGCCTTCAAATAAGAAAATATTGATCAGTCTTGAGAACTCAGACATCATTTCTCTAATATATACAACATTTTAAAGTCCCTTCCTTTCAAAGGTCCCATGGTACAGTGGGAAAATGATCTCTTACTCAACACTTCAGAAAAGGAAAGCAGCCATGCACAGAACTCACTCTAGCTCCGTATGCGCAAAGCATATAATTATTCAACTTAAAATATTTTATTGAGCACATCTGTCTCATTTAAAATTGTCCAAAATGTTTCAAGATCCAACCTGCGAACACTGCAATCTAAGTCCCAGCCACACTGGGTCACATGTTTTGGGCTTGCACCAAATTAACATCATTCTGGACCAAAATCTTTAAAAGCCTTTCAGACAGCCTTAGTGTCACAGTCCCTCCTAACTCATTAACAGCTGTGTTTGTTGTCCTCCCAGATGGGCTTAAGGTGGAGAAGGAAAAACAAACTGTGATTGCCTTTACTTCACTATTGGCACGTAGACTTATCTTGCTCAACTGGAAGAATCCTAACTCACCTATTCTAAGTCAGTGGGTAACTGATGTTATATACAGGTGCCGGTCATAAAATTAGAATATCATGACAAAGTTGATTTATTTCAGTAATTCCATTCAAAAAGTGAAATTTGTATATTAGATTCATTCATTACACACAGACTGATGTATTTCAAATGTTTATTTCTTTTAATTTTGATGATTATAACTGACAACTAATGAAAGTCCTAAATTCAGTATCTCGGAAAATTAGAATATTGTGAAAAGGTTCAATATTGGAAACACCTGGTGCCACACTCTAATCAGCTAATTAACTCAAAACACCTGCAAAAGCCTTTAAATGGTCTCTCAGTCTAGTTCTGTAGGCTACACAATCATGGGGAAGACTGCTGACTTGACAGTTGTCCAAAAGATGACCATTGACACCTTGCACAAGGACACTGCTAAAGAGGCTGGCTGTTCACAGAGCTCTGTGTCCAAGCACATTAATAGAGAGGCGAAGGGAAGGACAAGATGTGGTAGGAAAAGTGTACAAGCAATAGGGATAACCGCACCCTGGAGAGGATTGTGAAACAAAACCCATTCAAAACTGTGGGGGAGATTCACAAAGAGTGGACTGCAGCTGGAGTCATTACTTCAAGAACCTCCACGCACAGACGTATACAAGACATGGGTTTCAGCTGTCGCATTCCTTGTGTCAAGCCACTCTTGAACAAGAGACAGCGTCAGAAGCATCTCACCTGGGCTAAAGACAAAACTGCTGCTGAGTGCTTCAAAGTTATGTTCTCTGATGAAAGTAAATTTTGCATTTCCTTTGGAAATCAAGGTCCCAGAGTCTGGAGGAAGAGAAGAGAGGCACAGAATCCATGTTGCTTGAGGTCCAGTGTAAAGTTTCCACAGTCAGTGATGGTTTGGGGTGCCATGTCATCTGCTGGTGTTGGTCCATTGTGTTTTCTGAGGTCCAAGGTCAACGCAGCCATCTACCAGGAAGTTTTAGAGCACTTCATGCTTCCTGCTGCTGACGAACTTTATGGAGATGCAGATTTCATTTTCCAACAGGACCTGGCACCTGCACACAGTGCCAAAGCTACCAGTACCTGGTTTAAGGACCATGGTATCCCTGTTCTTGATTGGCCAGCAAACTCGCCTGACCTTAACCCCATAGAAAATCTATGGGGTATTGTGAAGAGGAAGATGCAATACGCCAGACCCAACAATTCAGAAGAGCTGAAGGCCACTATCAGAGCAACATGGGCTCTCATAACACCTGAGCAGTGCCACTGACTGATCGACTCCATGCCATGCCACATTGCTGCAGTAATCCAGGCCAAAGGAGCCCCAACTAAATATTGAGTGCTGTACATGCTCTTACTTTTCATGTTCATATCTTTCAGTTGGCCAACATTTCTAAAAATCCTTTTTTTGATTGGTCTTAATTGATATTCTAATTTTCCGAGATACTGAATTTGGGACTTTCATTAGTTGTCAGTTATAATCATCAAAATTAAAAGAAATAAACATTTGAAATACATGTCTGTGTGTAATGAATGAATCTAATATACAAGTTTCACTTTTTGAATGGAATTACTGAAATAAATCAACTTTGTCATATTATAATTTTATGACCGGCACCTGTACTACAGTGATACCTTGAGATACGAGTTTAATTTGTTCATTGACCGAGCTCGTAAGTCAAAATGCTCGTATCTCAAATCAGTTTTCCCCCATTGAAATTAATTGAAATGAGATTAATTAGTGCCAGCCCCCAAACCCCCCCAATTTTTTGTTAAATGTTTTCAACATAAGAAAAATGTATTTATAATGAACAAATATTGTATACAAACAAAATACAACCTAATACATAAAAGAGAATCTAAAGAAATAAACAGATGTTTGGCAAAGCCGATTAGCGTATTGTAATGTTTTATTCTTTCACTTCACTTTTACTTAACTTAATTTTCTTCTTCACTAGTTTTTTTCTTTTTTGCCACACTTTTGTCACTTTCATTCTCAGGGCATTTCAATAGAAACTGGTCCAAGGAGCTTTGTTTAGTCCTCATCTTTAGAATGTTTCTGAAATGAGTTAGGCAAGTGTCATTAAACAGCGCCGCTGCATGATCAGTTGCAACTGGTGTTTCTTTTCAATTAAGTGTCATTAAATAGTGCTGCTGCACACTCAGTTGCAACTGGTGTTTCTTTTCAGTAAAGTCAAGTGTTAAACAAGTGTCATTAAATGGCTTCACTGCAAGATCAGTTGCAACTGGTGTTTCTTTTCAGTAAAGTCAAGTGTTAAACAAGTGTCATTAAATAGCGCCGCTGCACTATCAGTTGTAACTTTTTCAGGATGTTTCTTTTCTTTAAAGTTCAGACATTGACGTTTCCACATTGCAAACACTTCCTTTAAATAACTTTAAAAGATAACCTCCTCCACAATACCAATCTCCTGTAGAATCTCCGTATGTTGCCTGTAGTTCCGTCAACTCCTCTGTCGTCAGTTCCTCGGAGTGCTTATTGATGGCTAGTATTTCGAATTTTGACTCGTAACTCAAGGCAAAAAATCGACCTAGTGACGGCTCGTGTCTCAAAAAACTCGTACATTGGGGCACTCGTATCTCAAGGTACCACTGTATTTGAATTTGGGAAGAAATCTAGGAAAAAATCTAATTCTCTCTTAGAGGATCTGTGCAAAAAATTTTTAAAACCTGGCAGGATCTAATCAATAACATTTTAGAATAAGTATTTAAATTGGGGAAAGGACCCCCCGCCCCTTTTTTCCTACTCTTAAAGTTTTATTCTGTCTGTTGGCCTAGCTTTCCTTCTCATGGGTGTGGGTTGATTTCAACTTAGTTTTGTCAAGTTTGACTTGCTTGTATGGAATGTTACTTGCTTTTAATACATTCAATAGAATGTTTCAAAAAATACATAATTTAAGAATGTATATATGTATTATGTGAGTTCTTGCACATAAAGATGAGGGAGGAAAGAAAATGGTTGCTTTTCTGTTAGAGAAAACCCATACAAATAAAGATATTGACTTAAACTTAGAAAAGCAGAAGTAAAGGAGCTAGTTAAATGTCATGTTGATATCATTTGCCAAGACTTGTGGGATAAAGACTGTAAAGGGAGGCATTTTTAGAGAATTCAGAAAAGTGAGTGGGTTAATGAGTAAAAAAAATCAAACAGAACATTTTTTTTTAACTAGACTAAGATTGCTAAACATAATGCTTAACCATTTATTATACCTTATTGGTAAACATAAATCAGAATTCTGTAGAGATTGTAATAATTCCGAAATGGCTGTAAATGTCTCAATTCACTGTAAAAGTTATAGAGATCCAAGGAAACAATGTAAAGAAACTTTATACTGGGGATACAAAATTTCACAACAGTTAATTGTTACTAAGTTATGACAGTAATGGTTCTCAAATTCATAAGAGTATTTTTCAATGTTTTCATCTTGTGTCTTAGGGCTGTTTCATTTCATTTAGTAAGATAGAGAGTTGTGTGTTTTTTTTTTTTTTAAAGCACACTTTCCATCCTGTTCCAGTTCATGTGGTGGTTTTAATGCACCTTCCTGTTGGTATGCCAAACACCTTAAATTAATAATAAGAAGAAGGCCCAACATGTGATGAGTCAGTACCATGGCCTAAACTACACAATGAGGACAAAAGAACACTCCAAACAACTCTGGGAAAAGGTGATTAAAAAGGACAAGTCAGGAGAAGGAGTCAAGAACATATCAAATTACTGAAAATTCCTTGGAGTTCGGATAAATTAGTCATTAGGAAATGGAAAAATTATGGCAGAGCTGTAAATTTGCTTCAAGCAGACACTCCACAAAACTTTGGAGTAGCTGTGCAAGAAGAAGACTAGTAAGGGAGGCCATCAAGAGACCTGTGATAACTTTAACAGAGTTACGAGCTACAGTAACTTATAGTGGAAAGACTGTATACAACAACTGTCCAATTCCTTTACCAATTACATCAGTATGAATAAGTGGCAGAGAAAAGCCAATAATAAAACAAATGCACAAGACATTGTACAAGAAGGTACTTGGGTGACTCTGAAGTCAGCTTGAATTTTCTATGGTCTAATGAGAATATAATCATCATGTAGGGATGCTTCTCTGCAGCTGGCCCTGAAAGGTTTCTAAGATTAGAGGATAAAAATTAATGTATCAAAATACAGGGAAAACGTTGTAATCTGCAAGAAACCTGTGACATGGGAGACAATGACCTCAAGCATAAAGTCAAAGCTACACAGAAACAGTGTAAAATGACAATGCTAATGTCCTGGAACAGCTGAATCATAGTCCAGATGTCAGTCCAATTGATTTGTAGATGGACTTAAAAACAGCTGTTCACTCACATTCCGCATGCAATGTGACAAAACCTGAGCAGTTTTGAAAAGACGAATTGGGAGGAATTGCAGTGTCCAGGTGTGCAAAGCTGATAAAGACCTGTACACACAGACACAAGGCTTTCATGGCAGCCAAAGATGCAACTACTAAGTACTGACTTGATGGTGTGAACAATTATGATATGGGTGTGTCATTTTAATGGGGTGACTACATATATGATCAATTTTTGTGTTTTAAATTTATAATTAATTCAGGCAACTTTGCAGAGATCCGTTTTTGCTTTTTCTGTTGATCAATGCCAAAACAAAAAAATATTAATTCCACTGTGATTCAATGCTGTATAACATTAAGATGTGCAAACTTACATGGAGATGGATTCTTTTTTTAGGCATAGTATGTTTTCGAGGATAGCTTGGTCTTCTGTAGCACTGTATTATATTGTAGTATCTTTGCTGAAAATAAGAAGCAGCTAGATAGTGGAGGGAAACTTTAAGCCTTAATAATCTTATCCTCTTTTCAGTCACTGGTACAGTACATAGTTCAAATGTTCCTTTTGCACTATTGTTGGTAAGCTGTTGGAGAATGAAGGCTATTGTTACCCTATGGCTGAATATTTATACAGATGTTTTTAACTGATCATATTCCATGTAGCTGATGTTGTTATGGTGATTACGTAGAGTTACTGCAGATATATATATATTTATACTTGTTATTTTTCAAAGTAAATACAGTACTATAAATAGCAACCAGTAGCATTTCATTACTTTTGTTGTAGTTACATATTTATCAAATGAAATATTCAAGCCAGTTAAACTCTAGACAGTGCCTGTATGCAATGGCAAAGTAAATGAGCTGTGATCTCGAATAAACCTAGGTAAATACAGATGAAAAATAAAGATACATCTCCTGTTGTTAGGTTAATTTGTGAAACGTCAGGTCAATCTAAACAAGTCCATGTGTAGTTGTATAGTATATTGTTTGAGTTTGAAGAGCTACTTGATGGAACAAGTATTTTATTACAAAAAGGTGGCTTTAGAGTTTGGCAGTCTCACAGTTGTGCTTGTAGTCTAGTGTCGCAATTGCCTGTTGGAAAATCATTCCTTACTTTAAATTTATTAGGTATATTACGCATTTCTCTTTTTCTCTCTCAATATGAAATTTAACTGACCCTAAAATCTATGCAGCTGTGGTTTATGCACTAAAATAAAAACTGCAGCATTTTTTTGCATATGTTGAATTTTTTCATCATTTTATTCATTACCATATAATTCAACCACTGATATTTTTGCAGGTATATATTTTTAATAATTGCTTACTAAACATGTAGAGTTGTATAATAAGAGGACTTGATATGAAAAAGTCAAACAGTTCACTAAGTGCACAATATGTTAACAGAACTTACTCTGATGTGAAATGAAGGCAATGGGTTTTTGTTGAATTTAACTCTGTTCATGCAAGTGCTTCCTGATGTTAAACTCTAGATGGCAGAGTTTAGCTGAAATTGAATAAGACCAGCCTTTGCTACAAGTCACATTTTTGCAGACTTGCATTTCATATATACTGTACTTAATTCTAATCCACAAAATGTCCTTTTTCTGTGATGTATCACTTTATATTTCTTTACAGAGAAATCTTTTACATGCTTAAATATAGAAATTGAGAAATTGTGTATCTTATATAAAATATATCTCTACAAATTTTTTCCACAGAAATGTAGTTTCAAATTTAGAAACTTTAACTTTGTTTTTGACCACCCTAGTGCTAAATCCCAATGGGTAATTAAAATAAAAAAAAAAATAAAACAGTGTGTTCATTCACAACTTTATATCTTGGCATTTTATGCATAGTAATAACAGAACAGGATGATCCCCAGCTAGATGTACCATTAGAGCTTTTAAAAAAATGTTTAATGCCATTACTGTGCTTTTGAAAATTATAAATATTTCTTTTTTACATGAGTTGTTTTATTTTTTATTGGAAGTCCATATGTATACATAATGTATAATGATTCATCTTTTCAAATCCCTAGTACGGTCAGTAACTTAATTTTGTGAGGTCAACAATATATAATTATTTAAATGTAAGATATGCACTTGAAAGTTGAAAGGAGACTTAATAATATTTTATGGCAATGTTAAACTCCTATTCTAATTACTGAATAGACTTCAGGAAGAAAACATCCTCAAAATCTAAGGAAAACTATCAGGCCCTTAGTGTGATCGATGTAGCTCTAGTGGTTAGGAATGTTTAATGAAATAGAATTTAAAAGTGTCTTGCCTATTATATTACATGCTTTCATACAATTTCAGTCTCAAATCTGTCAAAGCCTCCCAGCCACATATCAGGTTTTTATATATATAGGTATATAGCGCCTTGTTACTATATATCTATATCTACAGTATATCTATATCTATCTATATCTATATAGATAGATAGATAAATATATATATATATATATATATATATATATATATATATATATATATATATATATATATATATAGATATATACGCTGTTTATTCTTTCTGAATCTCTGTGAGGTTCTTTAAGCTTAGGAATGATGGTATATGAATAAAATGTATTATTATTATTATTATTATTATGTTCTAATATCTATCCAGATACTTTTGAAAAGTTGTCAAGGTTTCTGCCTCCACTACATTGCATGGTAGTTCATTCCATATTCCCAGAAGCCTTTGTTGTAAAGGATTGCTTCCTGGCTTCAGTCTCAAATGCACTTCTCCGTAATTGCCTCCCATGTCCTCAAGGACATGATTCACTGTTTAAGTGAAAGAATTCTAATGGATCCGTTTTATTTATGCCTTTGACAATTTTAAAGACTTAGATACCTGGCCTTCTCTGCAGCCTGCTATCCATTCCGCTTTGGGGAAAGAAAAAATGAACATTATTGAGAAAGGTGTTATAATACATATTCATTTTTAATATGGTCATTTGCATTTATAAGGAATAGCTTATAACTTGCAAATGTTGTAGTACATGAGCAGGCATCTGCCTTGAACTGTTTACAAAGAGACACACATATCTCAACAAAATATAATCTGGGTAAAGTAGCATCATCAGTAACTGTATGCAGAAAGGAAGTAGAAAGAGGCTTTCATGTTAGAAACAGAAACAGTAATCTAAAAAAAATAACTGTTTAACTTTATTTAATACTCCCCCCACTGGCCTGTATTTGATTTGTACCCAGTCCAAACTGAAGTATAGAACTACACCACACACACTGAAGACTGGCACAGACACACCAGATGATTATAAAATTTTTAAAATCAAGACAGCAAAAAAATAAAATGAAAACTTGTAGAGACGGAAACAAGTTAAACAAATCAATAAAAAACAAATGCCTTTTTCCCAGATACAGGCTTTTCTAAAGAGGATTTTGAATCCTTTAGTACTATAAGAGGCAGCTGTTTCACCTTCTCACCAATTCTCCAACCCACTCACCTCTTTTACTACAAATCAATTTCATCAGTTACACTAACAACCTTTCAGATATTGTTTTCTTTCTCTCAGACCCAGGCTATAGGATCACTGGCTGAAAGTGGCCCTGTAAATGTGTAAATTCCAGTTAAAGACATATTGCATCCGCTTGCATCAGTACTGTGTGATGTAGGCTTCTGCACATTCAAAATGTATTCTTTGACTCAAAGGAAAGCTGCATGTCTGTAAGTTAGTGTTTCCATTGTTAAACTATATAAATTTACTCACCCCACTCTTGACAGAAATAAATAAGCTTCTTTAAAAAAATACAAAATGCTTAATAGCATTGCATTGTTAAAGATGTCTGACATTTGCATACCAAAAAATTTTCACTTAAATGTTTTGAACCCTTCTTTACTTTTGCATTATGCATGTAATGTCACCCACAAATAAACAAATGCAAGCTATTCCTGTATACCCAATAATAAACCATCTATTATGACCAAGCGACAGATCATGACAACCACTTTGTAGAATTTTGTTATGCCGCTTAAGAGTTCCCAAGCACACAAGCCCCAAAGTGTTCCACAAATGCTCACTAAAAAAACCTTGGCACAGAAGGCTACATAGAATCTTTATAAAATAAAAACATTATTCTTAATTAAGATGCTCTGAGGCGGCACGACGGCGCAGTGGTAGCGCTGCTGCCTCGCAGTTAGGAGACCCTGGTTCGCTTCCCGGGTCCTCCCTGCATGGAGTTTGCATGTTCTCCCTGTGTCTATGTGGGTTTCTTCTGGGTGCTCTTCTGTGTGACTCTCCTCCCAGAGTCCAAAGACATGCAGGTTAGGTAGATAGGCGATTCTAAATTGTCCCTAGTGTGTGCTTGTTGTGTGGGTGTGTGCCCGGGTTTGTTTCCTGCCTTGTGCTCTGTGTTGGCTGGGATTGGCTCCAGCAGACCCCCGTGACCCTGTGTTTGGATTCAACGGGTTGGAAAATGGATGGATGGATGGATGGAAGATGCTCTGAAATACCATGAACTCTGTGGACTCCAAAAAGGTAATCCAAGGCAAGTAAAGTTCCGATACACTAATCCAAGCATGGTCAATAAACAAATCTGGATCAAAAATCCAGTGATAAAAATAAGCTAACAAAAGACACAGTAAACACTCAATGACTCCCTAGTGCATTGAAGTAAACTGTAAGGAACTGGGGGAAACCCTTGTCTTAATAAGACTGAGGGCAGTCGTAGGATGGTGATGGGCAGGTGGTCCAGCCTCTTGGGGAAGCACCCACAAAATACATGGAACATAATAAACAATAGAGAGATACACAGAAACTAAGTAAATAGCAGTATCAACATAAGCAAAAAATTCAAAATTGAACAAAACAGGCATTATTCAAGAATTTGAACCCCAGCCAGGGGAGGAACCCTGGCAGAAACATAAAATTGTCAGAAAAATAAAAAAGCAATTAGTGCACAATGGCACAACAGAAATGACTGCTGCAACAGCCCAAATAAATAGACTTCATGTACACAATCTGAACAAGACCTCTGTCTCTGTTAGAAGGCCGATCTGTAAAGATGCCTCCTTCCGGTCAGTCAAACTGCATTAAAGTGCCGGTTGCAGAAGTGGTGAGACTTGTATAGGAAGTCATGGGCAGCACTTGGCATCCTCACTTGTCTTCCTCTACTTTAGGAAAAAGAGAAGAGGTTGTAAGTGTTAGCACTCCCTCTCATCCTGGAGTGGTATTGCTTAACTTAGTAGTGTCTTAAAGGTGATCCATTAGGGCATATGCGTGACACTATTCACTTCATAATCATTTGTACAACATCCCTGCTTGGTAATCTGAAAAACTCCAGGTACTTAAAGCAAAGTTGAACTTGCTTTTCATTAATTAATACCTTTACATATATCAAAATGTTATGATGCAGTAGGCATTGCCCCAGCTTCACTGCTTAGGGAGACTGGGTTAAATTGTTTTGGAACTCTTTATTTTTTGTCTGTTCTGCCAACAATTTGTGAAATACAGATATATGTTTTATCTTTTCTACATAATATCCTTGTGTATTTAATTGTATAAACTTACAAAGTAATATAAATGGTCATTTCTGACTGGAAGCATGGGATTGTATTTAACCAGTTGGAATGTAAAATGTATTTTTCTAGCAGATGTCCTTTTCTATTATGTGCCTATTGTATGCTTCAGTAAATCAATAAATGGGACTGTCCTCAAGGCTATCATCAACCTTCAAAATTTGCATCAAGCAAATCTGTTATTCTAACTAAATGCATTTAAGTATTTTAATGCATTAAATGTTATCTGTGCTTTGTTTAGTTTGTCTAAGGTGGTGTGGTCTTAAGTTAGAGAAGGGGGTCCTTAATAATGGCACTGAGAAAGTGGGCAAGTAAGCGAGCTACTCCACCTTATAAACAAAGTTCAAAACTTGTGTCTTTGGTATTAGGAACAGACCATTATTCTTATATGTTCATACTATATATTTTGATTTAGCTGTCTCCAAGGCATTTGTTAATCCAACTAATTTATGGTCATCTACAATACTTGTAGCAACATAATTGTTAGCATCTCATGAGAAGATGTCTTGAGGCATTGTGTTTAATTTTGGGGACCATTACTTTTGATATTTTGTGTTACTATTTTGAACAATTTGTTGTTCATAGAACTGACAGCCTTTCCTAGCTTTAATGGTTTGATGTGTGAAACCAGTACACTGCCATTACTGTTGTTGTGTGCAAAACAGCATCTAAATATTAGATCATCACAGCAAAGAACCATGAAACCTTAGTGTTAAAGCAATCCAAAGAAGCAAAATAAAGGTTAGGTTTAATTCGATGATAACTTTGATAAAATTCTTGAAAACAACAATAATAACCCTCTTAATCCATTTCTGGTTCATGGGGGCTGAGGCCTAGTTATAGTAATGCTGTATAACTTCAAGAGGATCCACATGACTGACATGGCTCTACTGACTGCTAAGCCGTGCTAAAGCTAACAACATCATGTCATCAGTTCTCGTTCTGCTATACTGTATCTCTATTCTGCCTTTGACATGGTCAACCGCAATATCCTTATTACCACCCTCTCTGACCTTGGCATCACTGGGACTGCTCTTAGTTACCTCAGGCAGATCCTACAGTGTGTCCTGGCGAAGGTAGTTATCAAAGGCACACCAGTCGTGCACTGGTGTACCCAAAGTATTGATTCTGGGTCCTTTACTCTTTACTCTGTACACCAACTTAAATGGTAATCATCAACTAATTGTTTCTCTTATCAGTGTTATGCCAATAATACACAGCTGTACCTGTCATTCCCTCACGGTACCTTCTATCTATCTATCTATCTATCTATCTATCTATCTATCTATCTATCTATCTATCTATCTATCTATCTATCTATCTATCTATCTATCTATCTATCTATCTATCTATCTATCTAATTTAAAAGCCGCACTAATTCAAGTAGACCTGATTTTTAAGATCTCCTCATCTAAAAATTACTCAAAGCCCCCTGCCCTCTTTGTTTAAGCAGTTTTTGAAGTTATGTTCTTGCATTGATAATTCTTTACAAGTGAAGTTTAATAATTAGTTGCTTAAAAGGTCAAATGATCTGCTTCTATGTTGGTAAAACAGAAGCTACAGTATTTATTTAACCTAGTGGTCCTTTAACTTTTCTGTGCCATTTCCCTGTGCTTCAATGCTTTATTTTTATTAATGTTTCCATTTTTAGAACTCAAAGTCTAGATGGTTGTTTTAATTGGCCACCTAGACATCTCTTTGTGGGTTCTCCAATGTACTATTGTTCATGTTAGTGTCCTTTTTAACAATAAAATCATATGATGGATTGACAATGAGTGATGCCATTTTGATCTACTGTACACTACAAAAGTTATTTCAGTTTTTTTGGAAATGCATGCAGTATAATGTCTTAATGTTTTATGGAATCCAGACATAGCCCAAATAAACAATGGCAAATAAAAAAAATAAGTGAATGAATCACTAAGTGCACAAACCTTTATTCAAATTTTTATTCATCAGAGCAGCCATCCTTTTCTAATTTAACAGCCAAACTTTGGTAACCATTTTGATTCAGAATGCCACTCACTGTCCAAGTCAACAACTCTGCCTCCAGCAAAAGAACCCCCAGACAATCACACTTCCTCCTTCATGTCTGACAGTTGGTGTCACACACTGAGGAACCATAATTTAAGCCTCTTGATAGCATACAAACACCCTTTATGACGAGCCAAAGATTTCAGATTTTGATACATCGATCCAAAAGACTTTCTTCCAGTCTGCAGTAGTCCACAGCCAGTATTTCAATGTTCTATTTTCTCCTTTAAGGAATGGATTTCTTACTGCCACTTGCTCTATCTAGCCTGCATGACAAAGTCTCCTTTTCATAGTAGAATCTGATACTTGCTTTTTTCAACCACAATTATGTTGGGCTTGAAGTTGTTGTGCTTTGAGACGCCTAGAATGCAAACTGGTTACCCTCAGGAACTTGTCTTCTGATTGGGTTGTCACTGTGGGTCTGCCAGATTTCTTCCTATTATAGTTTCTTCCAGTTTCAAATTGTCTTTGGACTGTGTAGGACACCATAGTCACTGACACTGATTTTTTTGCAATTTCTCTAAATGAAAGGCCTGCACTTCTATGGGTAATAATGCTCTGTCTTGTTTAATTTGTTAATTGCAGTTTTCTTGCTATTATCAGTGGAATTTACAACTTTCTTTAATGTTAATATTCTCCAAGTAGTACTTCAGAGGGTGTATTAGCACAGTCTGTTCCAACTCTGCTTTAAGAAAGACAGACATTTTTAAGTAATCAACAGAAATTGGGACACTTGTGCAATTTTTTTGCTTCAACTTGCAAGTCCTAATTTACTTCAATCATAGCAGAACATCTGTAGATTGTAACCTTTTAGTTATTTCTTGAAGAAGGCTCATATGTAATATTTTGAAATTACCTTTTTTTTCAGTTTTTGCTAACCTAACTTTTAAAATCATACCTCTGGCAGTTTACTGCTTACCTTTTCATCATTTTAGTTCATTCATTGTATTTAAACTGATTATATTTGAAGAAAAACTGAAAAAACTGAGGTGTTTTAAAACTTTTGACTGGTAGTATCTATCTATCTATCTATCTATCGTATATATATATATTGTCACACACACGCGCTTAGGGGACAACTAAAGGGTTTGAATAAAAGTAATTAATTCCACGCCTGACCAGAGGGCAGCTAAGTGCACTGATTCTCTCTCTCAATTCCTTGCTGACTACTTTTGGGAAGTGCCACCCGGTTCCGGGGAAACCACTACTTCCTCTACTTGTATTTAAAGGTCGCCATTTTAAGGCAGCAAGTCAGTTCTGTTTTGGACTCAGTTGTGTGAACATGTCTGTTCTTTTTGATCAATTTTGCAGCTTGGAAATATTATATGGGTGGCTGCCCCAAACCTTTCCAATGTCTCTGTCGTTCTTGTGACAATAAATAGATATATATATATATATATATATATATACAGTATATCTATCTATCTATCTATATCTCTCTCTGTATATATATATATATATATATATATATATATAATACAGTCATCCTTGCTTGTGTACAGTGCATCCGAAAGTATTCACACGCATCACTTTTCCACATTTTGTTATGTTACAGCCTTAGTTTGGCACACCTATCCTTGGCCAATTTTGCCCATTCCTCTTTGCAGCATCTCTCAAGCTCCATCAGGTTGGATGGGAAGCGTCAGTGCACAGCCATTTTAAGATCTCTCCAGAGATGTTCAATCGGATTCAAGTCTGAGTTCTGGCTGGGCCACTCAAGGACATTCATAGAGTTGTCCTGAGCCACTCCTTTGATATCTTGGCTGTGTGCTTAGGGTCGTTGTCCTGCTGAAAGATGAACCGCCGCCCCAGTCTGAGGTCAAGAGCGCTCTGGAGCAGGTTTTCATCCAGGATGTCTCTGTACATTGCTGCAGTCATCTTTCCCTTTATCCTGACTAGTCTCCCAGTTCCTGCCGCTGAAAAACATCCCCACAGCATGATGCTGCCACCATGCTTCACTGTAGGGATGGTATTTGCCTGGTGATGAGCGGTGCCTGGTTTCCTCCAAACATGACGCCTGGCATTCACACCAAAGAGTTCAATCTTTGTCTCATCAGACCAGAGAATTTTGTTTCTCATGATCTGAGAGTCCTTCAGGGGCCTTTTGGCAAACTCCAAGCAGGCTGCCATGTGCCTTTTACTAAGGAGTGGCTTCCGTCTGGCCACTCTACCATACAGGCCTGATTGGTGGATTGCTGCGGAGATGGTTGTCCTTCTGGAAGGTTCTCCTCTTCCACAGAGGACCTTTTGGAGCTCTGACAGAGTGACCATCAGGTTCTTGGTCACCTCCCTGACTAAGGCCCTTCTCCGCCGATCGCTCAGTTTAGATGGCCGGCCAGCTCTAGGAAGAGTCCTGGTGGTTTCGAACTTCTTCCACTTACGGTTGATGGAGGCCACTGTGCTCATTGGGACCTTCAAAGCAGCAGAAATTTTTCTGTAACCTTCCCCAGATTTGTGCCTCAAGACAATCCTGTCTCGGAGGTCTACAGACAATTCCTTTGACTTCATGCTTGGTTTGTGCTCTGACATGAACTGTCAACTGTGGGACCTTATATAGACAGGTGTGTGCCTTTCGAAATCATGTCCAATCAACTGAATTTACCACAGGTGGACTCCAATTAAGCTGCAGAAACTCTTAAGGAGGATCAGGGGAAACAGGATGAACCTGAGCTCAATTTTGAGCTTCATGGCAAAGGCTGTGAATACTTATGTACATGTGCTTTCTCAGTTTTTTTATTTTTTAATAAATTTGCAAAAACCTCAAATAAACTTTTGCCTCGTTGTCATTATGGGGTGTTGTGTGTAGAATTCTGTGGAAAAAAATTAATTTAATCCATTTTGGAATAAGGCTGTAACATAAAAAAATGTGGAAAAACTGATGCGCTGTGAATACTTTCCGGATGCACTGTATATCATCTAAGCCTTTCTTGTGTTTTTTTAACTTTGTTAAAATAAATTAAAACCGTGCAATTAAGGTCATTTTAACATCCTTAAAGGATTTATGTCCTCTAGTATACAGCATGTGTAGGTTTTTGGCTATGTGCTCCTGACATGTATGGTAACTCTAACCTGCACATTATTAGTAAATATACAGTATATGCAAGGGAGTTCCCAATGATGACAGATGCCTCACTCAGGATTAGCTCATGCCTTGTATTTCATGCTTCTGGTGTAGACTCTGCCTTTCGCAAGCCTGAATACAATTAAAGTAGGTTGAAAAATGAATGGATGAATGGATATAATCAGTAAGCACAACTTTTGCACTTATTCAGTGATGCGATGCTGGTGAGGAGTTTTATCATAAAAGGCACAAGAAAATACCTACACTGATTTTAAATGAATGACATTAATCCACACAAAGACTATGCATTTACAATTGAAATGCATTCTTAAAAATAGCAAGAAACACAGATTTTGAAGCACAGTTCTTGCTGTCAAACAAAGCTTTTTAAAAGACTCTTCAGTGAGAAAGAAAATTTGTCTAAGACAGCAGGCAAGACATTTTTTAATGACCCTCCACAATTCAATGTGTCATGATCATGCAAATTATTGCCTCTCCCTATTAAAATGTGCTAGAAGGGAAAAAATACTGTATGCAAAGATAAAATTTGAATAGTCAAGTTTAGTCATACTAATCTGCCCATTTTTATTGAGGAAATTGCTTCTGCCTTGTAATTATGAAAGATTGTTTAATTGTAATTATTCACATAGTGATAAAAGCTGATTGTGCACTTAAAGATTTACACATGTTACAGACACATTTTAGCGTGCCTATTGATCAATGCAAGGAAATACCTACAACTACATGCATGTGTAAGCCAATATACTGTATCTAGAAGTAACATTGTTTCTATTAAATGGCTTTGTGTTGCTGTGGGTTACTTTTTCATCTAACTGCAACTGAATCCTTGTTTGATTCTAGGCTGGAATGCTTTGTAAGGAGAATTAAAAATTTCTCTTCATGCTCATGTTGGGTCCTTCTGGATGCTTTTATTTGCTGCCACAGTATAGGTAAATTTCCTGCCTTGCAACTGCTGTCAATAGGCCAAAGCTACAATCCTCATGACTCTTGTTTGGATGAGTACATAGAGCAAATAGATACATTTCTCCTATTTCCTTACTTTGGGACAAAAATATGATAGAAAGATACATTGTCTTAGTGTGTTTTGCAGCACACTGCTTGTCAAAAAGAATGAAAGGACTGTGAGAAAAAAATGAGTTAAAACACTGAAGCCAAAGTCAAAAACCAGGAGATAAAAAAGTACCTAGTAGCACAGCTTAAACCATGAACCAAAAACACATAGTTGAAATATCAGAAACAGGATCAAAAATTCTTACACTTAGAAAAAGGACCACAAATTAACTTTTATGTTTCGTTGTGGAATCCGAAACTCAGATGAAGAAGTGACCCCAAAGATCAACTTTAATCCACCATAACCCCTAAAGTCACATCATTAGTGACCTCTGATGTTGCTGTAACTGGTGTTGCTGGAGAATGCAAAAATAAATAATCATTTTGTAATTTTAGCCATAAAAATATAACAATCCTCAGAATATCAAAATAATACTTCAAAACATAGTTTTCAAAATATCGGTGGCAAAAGCACTTACAATCACAACAAACTTTCTATAATTTATTTTTGTTTGAATTTAATATACTTCACAGTGCAACTCAAATTGCTTGGCTGTGTAGAGGCAAGTTATTACTTGGCAACTTTGATGATGCCTAACATTGTCAATTATAATATGACTAGATCATTTAGACCAGTGTTTCTAAACCAGAATGTGTTGTGGGTTAGTAGCCAGTAGGCCATACGTTGCTGTTGTTGTGAGGGTGCTGGTTCACAAAGTAGGTTGTGATGGGTTGCTTGATTCACCTAGCCCTGATGATCACTCTCATTTGACTAAAGGGGACCAAACACCACCCCTCCTCACAAATGTGATGATCATGGTCGGTTCACTAAAGGGAAAACCCTTCCAGCTGGGTTGCAAAGACACATGGTGAAAGATGGGTGTTGACACCAGAAGGTTTGGGAAATGCTGATTTAGACCTTCTATCTCCTTTGGTTTGCTGCTTGCTAGATGGACCATGTGTATAATCCAGATATTTTTGAACATTATTCAAGGTGAAATACATGATTTTGCATTTTATTCTCAATTCCAAGAAACTTTAGTGTAGAAGCATTTCATGGCTTCCATTTCAAATTCAGTTCCTCTTAATTTCCAGTGGTATCCTGAATTACAAGACTAATTCACTCTTCATCTAAACGAATCATCTTTTTCAATCCCTTTGAGAATCCAGAAAGCTTGAAATAGGTTCTAATATTTTTATTTTGGGCTAAAGATGTTTAATTCCCTGAGCCTGCCAGAATAGTACATGACCTGTGGCCTAGTCATACACTTACCTACAAATTTCTGGACAGCTTATAAACTGACTTTGTCTTTTTTGTAGCATACCAGATGTCAGTCTCACTACTACTACTTCTATTATTACTATTACTACTACCACCAGTGCATATATACCATCTAAACACAATGTCTCTTAGCATGTATTCAATACATTAAATAATAACTTACCATTTTATTTGAGTTCATAACTGCACTTTACTTATGTGAAGAGAATGTTGTCTCAACAACCCTAAAACCCTGCTACAGTATATGTCAGTGCCACTCATCTTGCTTTTATAATAAAATTTCTTTGGCCTGCATGTAGGTTGTTTTGTCTATTTTGTTTTGCTTCCTTTTGGGAAGCTGCACAGTCGTTAGCATTACTGCTTTAAAGCCACACTGTCAAAGGAATAAAGCTATGTGCACACTGTGCTTCTCCACAGAGTTGTCACACAATGGTTCTGCACAGCTGTGTTGACTCCTTTAACATTCAAATATCTTTATATTCTATTCTCTGTAGTTCATTTTTTAATAATCAGTGTTAAACACATCAAGAAAATTACAGTATTTTTTTTGCATATAAAGTTGGGTGTAGAGCCTGAGCCCATAATTTTCAATTTTGCTCATACCGTAACTGCTCTAAAAAAGCATGTTGCTGATTTTTTGTCCTGAAGCCTTACTCAGCACAAGTGACAACTTTTTCAAGAATATCACATCCAGCTTCTCCAGAATTCTTCTATTCGTAGGTAAGATCACCAGTAAAACATTTCTTTCATTAAAACTTTCAGTATGAAAAAAATCTAACAGATTGTGCAAATCAAGACAATTAACTGGAAAACTTTAATTCCACATTCAAAGAGGTTTTAGAGTCTAAGAGGAGATGTGGGAGGAATAAATTGAGATGAGTGGGATAAGTATTTAATTGTCTTTTTCATGCTTAACAAGCAATTATAACCTCAGAAGATGTAAATGATCTAATGTAAGAAATCCAGCACCACATGTCATGCATTGGCAAAATCTACTTTTTTACTGTAAAAGTAAAAGACTGCAGTTGCTTTTCTCAATCTAAAGCTTTCTCAATAGTTAATGTGCATGCCATCCTTTCAAGGATAAGCATCTAACTGATTTCTTTGGAATATTCTAAAATATTACAGTTTGGTATAATGTTGTATTTCAAACCCAGTTATTTACTGAGATGTAACAGTATTGTCCAGTTTCTATCATAATTTCATTGATCCAGAAATTCCAAACAACGTTTATTTGTTTTTTGTAAGAATTTGATAAGTGTAACTAACATTTCTTGGGCTTTCTTATTAAGATAAGTCTGTAAGCACAGTGTGGCATTTTTACTCTTCTGCGGTATTTAGATTTAGATTTAGATTAGTAACCCTATTTAAATAAAAGCATTCTGAGTGCCATGTGTATTATGTCTGGCCTTAAAAAATATGTCTGTCCTTAAAAGGGCAATTGAAAGATTAAATCAGAAAATGAAGAGCTAACTAAAGAGAGGTCAAAGAACAAAACAAAGTCAAAACTAAGTGGTCAGATCATCAAGATAAAAAATGAGAGAGAGAGAGAGAGAGAAAAAAAGGTTAGGAGCACACGCTGAGGATCTCAGGATCCCAGATTAGGATCCGAGTGCAGCCAGGCAATGGGTGACACCTCAGCACCACACTAGTTATGAGACAAAAATTAAGTCAAAAAAGAACAAAGCAAAAGGTAAAAAAGCAAAATGTTCAAAAGGAGCAAAGCATCAAAAGCATGAAAACCACAATCTTTTTTTTAATCCCAAGTTTAGGGTATCAAGGTTTCTACACCATCTTTAAATGCCTGCAGCCATGAAAAAATGAAACAGAACAAAGCAAAACTACTGTGTGGAGTGCCTATCACACTTATCTACTCTCAGCCCCTGAGTTCTTATGGTCTCCTTGGAATTACACTTAAATCAGCGACTTCATTTTGACCAGGACCATTGCATTCCCAGGTCTGATATTGAACTTAAAGGGCCAGAATTCCATGGCAGCCCCGTCACTACATACCCTTAAGGAACAACCCGTTCACACCATCATTAGGCACCTTGAAGTTCCACTTTTTATTCAGACAGGTTTCTTGTTGTTATGATAATGTGTTCTAAATGCCACCTCACAGTGTTTCAGTGGTTCATCTCTAGCAGGTACATTATACTGCATGTGTGGCTTTAGTACAGTATGGTAAAGAAATGCTCAACCTAAAATACTGATTGATTAATTAGGAATTGGGAACGTACATTTATTTTCCAGCAGCTCCGTGTACGACTTTATTTTTCTATCTTTTTCCTCTATTTTACTGATCACTCCTATCACTTTCTTTTATGTGGACTCGTTCCCTGGACACTTTTTACTACTTTTTACTACTTGGACATGGATTTTTACACGCTGAGACTCGTCTATTCAAGTAGTCAACTTCAAGCGCTGAGAACAAATGCCTGCGCCGGTGTGGTTCCCTATTTACCTGACGAGGTAAGAAGGCGGTATCGTGACAGCAGAGCTAAAAGTGAAGCGGCTTGCGAGAAAGTGGTGTTTCAAGCCTTCGGTGCCTTCTGTGATCCTGGGAAATGTGAACTCAAAGATCGACGAACTGGCCACGCTAGTGAAAATGTGAATTTCTCCTTGGGATTAATATAGTATCTATCTATCTATCTATCTATCTATCTATCTATCTATCTATCTATCTATCTATCTATCTATCTATCTATCTATCTATCTATCTATCTATCTATCTATCTGTGTATGTGTAGCTGATCAATGATTTGTTAATTAGGTTTCTAAATGAGTGTCTGATTAGTGTTTTTACATCAGTAAAGCAATCATATTTGCACATCTGATAAAGGCTCTACAGCTGAAACATTGTGTCTTTGACCTTGTTTCCATTTCAGTGTGGAAATAATCTTTATCATTTTATTTTTATTTGGTTTCTTAAAACTTAAAAGACTAAGAAATTTTAAATTAGAATAAACTATAATTCATTTTGCCAGTAAGTACCTGGTAACTCAGTATAATTAGCCACTTAATGGTCTAGCACCAGCTCTGGCTGTTTTTATTACCCCCTTATGTACTGTCCACTTCCGTATTAGAAATAATGTATGTTGAACAGTTGTTTTTTGTATTTAAGTTATGTCTTAAGTTACAATTGTACCAACTACATTTTTGTTTAATGAATAGCATTCCTTTATTTAGACACTTGTCAAAGGTAGGACATTATTTTACCCAGGTTGCTGTTATAGAAATTAAATTTCTATGGTGTATCCCAAACTACTAGTAATTTTGTATGTTCATGGCAGGCTAAGACAAATTTTGCCAACTGATTTATTTTATAATTAATGTGTCATTCCTGCTGTTTCCATCAATTACCATTAGTTAAAAACAAAACAGTCCACATAGCATACTGTCATGTAGCAAACAAGGCTTTCGTGGGAAGGTGTAAAGGTTATGTAAACTCCTCCTGCTGTTTTCTTGCTATGTTTTTCATTTCACACAAACACTGCGAGAGGTACACTGATGTGGTGACAACTCACAAACTCACACTGGTATACAAAGCTCCACCTAGAAAAAAAAACCCTCTATTTATAGAACAGATCTAATTAAGGGGTGAAGGACATAGAGGGTCAGTGTGAGGCATAATACGCACTAAGTGCGCCCTTAGATTAACTAGCATTCCTCTGGTATGGGATGGACCATGCTCAGTGCTGCAGATTGGCAAGATATACATAGGTAGTTTCCGTAACTAATCTTTGTATAAATGTTTGAAACTAAACTTTTGTAAAGCTCCTTACATTTTGTAATGTTCAAACAAGCATATGTACAACAGTATTGATGCTATTAAAGAAGAAAGTTCAGTGTTTGTAATCCAGGCATTTAAAATGAAAAAAGGATTTTACAGTGAGTAAATGAGATACTGTATTTATTTCCTGTCTTTATCCTGGTGTGGTCAGAAACTGGAAGCCTTTTTGAGAGGATTTTAAGGCTCATTTTCTGAGACTTCAATGATTTTTGGTTTAATGCAGCTGCAAACCATAAGAAACCTCAGTTTGCCGTCTTTGACATCTCTCCAGATTCTGAGTTATATTATAAATGAGAATAATGAAATCTGTTGGGCAACAGAAATTCAGCAAAAGAAAAGATCAGTTGCATTTGACCTATAGGTTTATAATATGGTGGAGCTTATTCAAACATTTTGAGAGTGTAAAAATATGAGTAAGTTCTTAAAGCAAACA